>NW_016107681.1:433061-439597 GCF_001604975.1 Cebus imitator | reverse complement strand
ATATTCATTTTACAAATTAAGAAACAGAGGTCCACTGAGGTGAAATGACTTTCCCAGGACTACACAGTGAGTTAAGAGCTGAGCTGGGAACCGAGTCCAGGGATATCAGTTAAGAATGATAGGGCCTCGGCGCAGTAGCTCTCGCCTGTAATCTCAGCACTTTGGGAGGCTGAGGCGGGCAGATCACTTGAGCTCAGGAGTTGGGAGACCAGCTGGGCAACATGGCAAAACCCTGTCTCTATAAAACAATACAAAAATTAGCCAGGCGTGGTAGCAGGTGCCCTATAATCCCAGCTACTCGGGAGGCTGAGGCTGGAGAACTGCTTGAACCCAGGAGGTGGAGGTTGCAGTGAACCAAGATGGAGCCACTGCACTCCAGCCTGGGTGACAGAGTGAGGTGGCTCACATCTGTAATCCCAGCATTTTGGGAGGCATCAGCAGGCAGATCACTTGAGGTCAAGAGTTCAACACCAGTCTGGCCAACATGGTGAAACCCTGCCTCTACTAAAAAATACAAAAATTAGCCAGGCATGGTGGTGTGCACCTGTAATCCCAGTTACTCAAGCAGCTGAGGCAGGGTTCAAGAATCACTTGAACCTGGGAGGCGGAGGCTGCAGTGAACCGAGACCGCACCACTTCACTCCAGCCAGGCAACAGAGCAAGACTCCATCTCAAAACAAAACAAAACAAAACAAAACAAAACAAAACAAAAAAAGTCTTCTCCATTGAAGGTTTTGCCTTATTTGGGAAGGGAAACCCTTCCCAGAGATCTCTGCTTACCTCTAATTGACCAGCACTGAATCACATGGCTACCACTAACTCTAAAGGAGCCTGGGGACTTGAGAATTTCACTTATGTAGCCTCTGTGGTAGAGGATGAGAAGGCAGAAAGAAGCTGGAGTGGGTGTGAGTAAGGCTAACTAGGGTCTTTGCCTGACGCCAGCTCTCTTATCTTCTGGTCCAAGACTTGTCGTATTTTACATCATGACAGGACTGGCTGCAGTGGGGTAGGGAAGAGAGGGGGATCACACACGTTTATCTCGACCAGAGCCAGGAAAGATGGCCACCTCTTTCCCAGATGTTGATAATGCCTCTCTCGGGACGTTAGGAACTGCTCAAAAGAAGGCAGACAAGTTGCTAATGTCTGCTGGACAAGGGGAAGGAGCAATGTAATTCACCCCACAACAAACTAACGATTACCAGGCATTTACTACCATGTGCTAAGCACTGTATTCAGGCCCAGATCTGGGCAGAATATAGAAGATCAAATTCAGAGAAACGGCCAAGCATGGTGGCTCACGCCTGTAATCCCAGCACTTTGGGAGGCAGAGGCGAGCAGATTACTTGAAGTCAGGAATTCGAGACCAGCCTGGCCAACATGGTGAAACCCTGTCTCTACTAAAAATGCAAAAAATTAGTTGGGCGTGGTAGCAGATGCCTGTAATCCCAGCTACTCGGGAGATTGAGGCAAGAGAATTGCTTGAACCCGGGAGTCAGAGGCTGCAGTGAGCCAAGATGGCGCCACTGCACTCCAGCCTGAACAACAAAGTGAGACTCCGTCTCAAAAAAAAAGGTCAAATTAAGAGAATGGATAGAAGTCAAGAAAATGTCCTTGGAAAGAGGCAAGAAAACAAAATAGAAAACTAAAAGAAGAGAACTTAATCTTAGGAAAACAGCTTAGGAAAGGGTTTGAAAGCAAAGCATGAAATCCTGAACAAGCTCCACCACAAATAAAAGCAAACATTCTCCCTGGCACCAACTAGGATAAAAGATGCCCCAGCACACCAGGCTCACTTCTGAGTGGGTCCTTCAGAAAGATATAAAAGGAGCAGAAAAACAACTAAAATAATGACAAAGCTTCTTGAGCTCTGCACTGTGGTAGAGGGAGAGGTCTGGGTTTCCATCCACGTTCCATGCCTCTTAGATTTAATTTCTCCAAATCTGTACATGTCCCCGAGGTGGCAGGTAAATCAAGACTCTGTGTACTGCAAGTGACAGAAAACCCAACTCAAAGTGATGTAAGCAAATAAAGGGAGTTTATTGGTACAAGTAACTGAAATATCCTGGGACAGGGCTGGCTTCAGGTTCGACTGGATCCAGGGGCTCAAACAATGAATAATCTGTTGCCAGGCTCTACTCTGTCTTTGTTGGCTCCATTCTCAGGCTGCCAGTCATCCCAGGCTTATAACGTATCTTTTTGGTAATCCCAGTAGAAAGTGTAACTCTCTTTTCCACTAGAAACAGCAAGTTCTGGCCAGGTGCCTGGCTCATGCCTATAATCCCAACACTTTGGGAGGCTGAGGCAGGTGGTTTACCTGAGGTCAGGAGTTCGAGACCAGCCTGGCCAACATGGTGAAACCCCGTCTCTACTAAAAACACAAAAAATTAGCCAGGCATAGTGGCAGGCGCCTATAATCCCAGCTACTCAGGATTACTGAGGCAGGAGAATCGCTTGAACCCGAGAGGCAGAGGTTGCAATAAGCCAAGATCGCACCATCGTACTCCAGCCTGGGCAACAAGAGCGAAGCTCCATCTCAAAAAAAAGGAGCAAGTTCCGAAAGTTCTGAAATTGTCTCTCTGAGACCCACTTGAGGGCCACACCCACCTCTGAACCAATCATTGTGGCCCAGGGTGGGGTGAGGGAGCAGGTGCAAATGCTCCATTTATCCTACTTCTACAGCCAAGAGATGGAGTCGGTCCTCTCCCCACAAAGCACAGGGACTGAGAGTCACAGAGCAGTGGTTCCCCCAAAGTGTGGGTTCTGAATCTAGAAGGGGGAACCAAACATTGAACAAGCAAAGCCAAGGCTGTCTACCACAGAGGAGTTGCCGAAAAAGCCATATGTACCAAAGCCTCCCCAGTCTATCAAAAGCTGCCATTTGCCTCTACCCAGCTACATCCAGTTTTGGGATTAGAACTCTAGCTACATCTGGCCTTATCAAAGAGAATACCAGAATGTCTAAGCTGAAAAGGCCCTTGCAAATCATTCCCCTCCCCACCCCTCAGCTCACCAGGGTGCAGAGAGGGGAGGAAGCCTGCCTAAGTGTGCAGGAATAGCTCAGCCGCAGAACAGGACGAGAACAGACCTACAAAACTGCAGCCAAGCGTTCTTTCACTTCCGCCTGCAGCCTCCCAGGAAATCGTGCATAAAGGACTAAACAAAATCCCAAAGAATGTCATCAGAAATGGGAACAGGTTCCGGCCAGCCTACTGGGATAGCTCAGTGAAGAATTTCTTTGGGAAATACAAAATCCTCTTGGACTGAAGGAGGCCGGGGCTGTACAAAAGGCTGGGACATCTGGGACCCTCTCGCCCCGGATCAGGAGCGGCATGGCTAGGGAACTAGCAATTTTCCAAGACAGGCTGATCTGGGTGGAGGAGGGGAGGTCTTGAGCTGAAAGATCCCCTCGTGGACATCATAAAACATACACCCATGAGAAAGAGCTGGCTGAAGCAGCTCAGAGAACCACACACACCTTCCTGAGAACAGCAGTCCTGGTCTCTGATCAGTGGTACCTCAAAGGCCTGCTCCCTGCAATGATATCTGTTTCCTACCTGCCCCCAAGGAGGCCACATGTCCCCTTCTTGTTTTTGCCAAAAGGGGAAAGATGGTCTCTCACCTGGTTTCCCGTTGATATTTCCCTTCCTGGCCAACATCCAGGCCTGGCAGTAGCATTTCCAGAAACTTGGGGACAAGGTAAGCTTATCTGAGCACCATACCCATGTCAGGAGGAAGTTTTCAAGGAGATGGGTTACAATGTTCCTTACTACATGCTTTTCCTCTCCTTGTCTTTTTTTAACAAGACTCCACTGGGAATACCAAATGGCCTCAGACCCTAAGGAATCTGAAAGGATTATTGTGATTACTTAAGCAGGAGTTTTCTGAAACTCCCAGCCAAGTGGGAAAGAGAATGAAACTTCTAAAGTTATATCCCTTCAGTGATTGGTTAGATAAGTGCGGGGCCTGAGCAAACAGACAAACCAGGGGCAGCATTTCTCCAATTAACTATTTCAAGGCCTAGAAAACACACCCTGGAAGCCTTGGAAAGTCCCTCGGGGCACTGGTACTCTATAGTTTACCAAGACAAACCTTCATTCCTTCAATAAAAGTTCATGAACCGATCCTTCCTTCATCTGCTTTTATGCCTGCCTGATCCGCAAAAGCACTGCAACTCCATCCATCCCAGGCCATCTCATTCTTCCAAGCAGAAAGCAGTCCTGAGGGTGGAAGACAACTGCTGCAGGGCTGGCCAGAGACTGTCCCAGAAACCTCAGATCTGGTGGCCATGAGAGGCATCCCATCTGCAAGTTACCTAGCAGTGGAACCAGATGGAAGGGCTGGCCTGGTGGCCATTCTGATCTGGGCTCCCCAGATGGCATCACAGGCCTCCCCTGGGTCTGAGAAGCACCTGGGAGGGAGCCTCAAGGCACAAACAGCGACAGGAGCCTTTGCTGGAGAAAGGAAACTGCAGGAGACAAATCTCCCTAGTTCCAGAGACACCATCCGAGTATCAACATGAAAAAGGCGGAGGTGGTTGCTAGCCTGTGCCCAGCCACGAAGGCATAGATAGGTCAGGGAACCCCAATGTCAGAGCATAAGAGTAGGGCATCCCTCTGCTTTCAAATTCCCATCAAATTTGCAAAAAAAAGGAAGAAAATATCTCACACAAAGTGACACAAATTTGTTTAAACCCGAGGATTCAGGATCCAGAGTCCTGGCCTGTCTGGATCTGGGGGAACCCTTGTTAGCTCAGGGGATGGTTTTTATGTTAATGAGGGCAGATCCAACCTTTGCAGCTTGGGTTTGGGCAACTGAAGAGAAATGGGTAAAAGACAATAATATAATCATAACTGTGTGAAAAAAAGGTGCTTTTGAATTCTGGAAACAACCAGTACAAAGTAAGAGGGGCACCAGGAGAGGTTGGAGCAATCGCTTTTCCAGGAATTGACAACCCCCCTGAGTCTTGCCAATCCTGGGCCCAGGAAACGGAATGGGGTGGGAGGGGTCTTAATCCGCAGCTCTACAGGCTTCCTGCGAAGGGACCCACTCGAAGTCAGCCCCAGCCCGCACGCAGGCCTCCCTCCTACCCTACAACAGCGCTGAGGGGCCTCAAGTCCCACAGCCTGGAACCCCACAACCCAACCTCGCCCCGGAGCCATTTTCAGTCCTCTGGGCGAGGGGGGTCAATGTCGTTCAAGTAATTTCTCTGCGAACACAAGATGGCAGCCTTAAATAAATGCAACCCTGCGCAGCTTTTAATCTTACACATCATTAAATTCCTAATTTACACATTATGTTTTCGTGGGCCAACCCATAACTCATTAGTGTTGAACTCACGAGGTATAAAGACCAACGCACAACGGGCGCCGGGGCGCCGTCACCTGCCTGGGTTAACAGTTCCTGCCGCGGGGACAGGGAGGAAGGCGCTAGAAGGGCGCGGGATGCCGACGGGGCCGAGGCCGGGGCGCCGGCGAGCCCGGGGTGCCAGGCCCTGCGCCGCACGCCACACTCGCAACGCTCGCGGGGAAAGTGCCGGCGCTGGGTCTCCCTCCCCTACCGGGAATCGCGGGCGCACACACACACACACACACACACACACACACACCGCGCACTCACACACCCGGGTGGCCGCGCGGGGCTGCGAGCCGCGCAGGCCTCCTTGGCAGACATCTTCCTGTGGGAGGATTTCAAACGAGCCGTGAAAGCCAGAAACTACACGGGTTACAAACTCCGGAATCCCTGGCCGGCCCCGGCCTCCCTCCCCACCTCCGGCTCGGCCCCCTCTGTTCGGCCGGGGTCCAGGAGCCCCACTAAAGGATAAGGCTCACAAGCCGAATGCGCACGGAGATCCGGGGACGCGGGGACTGCCCCAATGGCTCCTCTATGTTCTGACCCGGGGACCCACGGCCAAGTGCCGCGCAGCCGAAGTCGGCCTTGCTGAGCTGTGGTGGCTCAGGGCGACCCGAAGCGCGCCTGCTTCAGGGTGCGCCCTGGCCAGTGGGTGGGGTGGAGGGTCACGTAGGCCACCTAGCATTCGAGGGTGGCCGCCTCGGCCCCTCAACGTCGCTCTGCAGGGAAGGGACGGCGGGGTCACCGGGGCGCAGCTGACAGCCCCAGGCCCCTGCCAGGACGCACCCTAAAGAAGAGGGAGGCTACTGCCTGAACGGGCCTGGGGGCAGAGGGAAGTGGGCTGTGCGCTGTGGGAGGCCCCAGGCGGGAGCGCCGGGGACAGCTGTCCAGGCGGTGAGGGCTAGGAGTGGCCTCGCCTAGCGCTGAGCCGGCCAGGCCCTGGAGGTGTTCCGCGCCTTCTCAGCCAAAAGCCAGCTCCGCGCCGCTGGCGGAGTGGGGAAGAGGCCGGGCGAGCGACCCGCCCTCGCCGCCCGCGGTCACAGGGGCAATTACACTCCTCGCTGCAGACGGTTACCACCAGCTCGCCCGCGCATCCCTCTCTCGGCTTCCCTCTCTCCTCTCCTCTCCTCTCTTCTCCTCCTCTCCCCCTCTCCCCCTCTGCCCCTCTGCCCCTCCGCCGCTGGGGG
>NW_016107681.1:421586-433010 GCF_001604975.1 Cebus imitator | reverse complement strand
CCCCCTCTCCCTCTCCCTCCTCTCCTCCTCTCTCCTCCCCTCCCCTCCCCGAACTGCTGGCTCCATCTTAGCGAGGGCGCCCCAGCAGCGCGGCCGAGGCCAATTGCCCCTAGGGACCCTCCCGAAGCTCCCCGCACCCTGCGCGCCCCCAAGATCGCCAAGGCGAGCCCACCGCACCCCATACCGTGTCCCAAGAGCACCCACCACAGCAGAGGATGTGACTCTTGCGGTCGCAAAAGGGTGGCAGTACCCATCTCCACGAGCTGCAAGACCCAGCAGCCGCGGTTCACCCCAAAACTCTGTCCCTAGCCAGCACAGCTCCCCTAATGCCCCAAATCCCAGTTGCGCCTGTTTCTCTGGCGACCCGCCGGCGTTCTTTGCTATTCACAGCTCGGCGCCTAGACCTGCTGTCTGCAACCTCCGAGGCCTTTGCACTCCCAGGCTTCCTCAGCTGCAAGCAAGGGTCACCGGGGCGCAGCTGACAGCACCCCCCAACAACTGCCCCCTATGGTTTGTACTCTTCTGGAAGGTGTCTTTGAAGCTGTAAATGCAAACTCAGGCTTTGGATTAAGGGCTTCATTTTCAACTAGCTGTGTGATTTGAGGGCAGTTTCTTAACCTCAGTTTCTTTATCTACAAAATGGGAGAGATATCCGTATAAGTGTCGCTGTGATGTTTAAAGAAGATATATGTATCTGTCACACGCTCAGCACAAAGTCGTGGTAGTTAGCATTATTATTAACATATGATAAGAACTGTGGCGACCTTAAAAGTTAGGAGGGATTTTTCCCATCGGGGTAAGCCTGGCGGAGTCCTAGGACACATCTCACAAATCGAGGTGAGCCCAAGCCACCAGCTACGTTTGAAGTAAGGACAAACGAGGCGAGGGGCAGCCAACCAAGCGAATCACTCTGCCTTCCGCCTTTGCAAATGAATAGGGCTCTGTCTACCGCTTCCGCCATTCCTACGCCAGATCTGCGACGCCTAAGGCTTAAACCTGGCGCGGCGGTAAATTTAGCCTGAAGGCAGCGGCTCCTAAGGGGCGGGGATGTCTCCTTGGAGGAAGGAAAGGGAACAGGGTAAGAAAATGGAGTTGCCTCTAGGAAGAAGAATCAGGGAGAGGAAACATTCAGGGCCGCTGGCAGACCACTGACAAAAAGAAATCGGACGCAAAAGAAGCCTCCCCAGAAGAAATTGGGCCACCGTGGGAGCTGTGCGAGACAGACTTCCCATCTGGGAAGGGCTGCCTACGGGTAATTGGGTTTGCTCGAGTTGCCTCTATAATTAATAAGTGATTTGACTTGGAGATTGGAAATAGTCATGAAAGGAAGCCGCGGGCGTAGGGGTGTGAGGCCCGGGAGCCTCCCTCCGAAATCCAAAGGCCGCGGAGGAGGACGGTTTAAGAAACAGGACGAATGTGATAATATTGGCATCTAACCTTCTAGTGTTTGAGTAATTCGTTGCTTAGCTACTTTGGATAGGCCATTATTTTGCAAACTGGAAACATTTGCAAGTGGTGATATTTTGCTCTTGCCTGACGCAGGGGCTGCAAACCTACGCCGGCTCTGCTGAACTCTTCGAAATATATATGCATAAATTGTTCCTAATGAGACCATCTGTTTTTTATGGCCCCTCTGGAAGCAGGAGGAACCCGAAGCCTGCTCCGTCTTGCAGAAATCTGTGGCCAGGCAGGCCTGGGAAATAAATAGGGGAGATTAGAACGGTGTGCGTGATTTAACAATACACAGAACGGCAAGTTCGGTGGTCGAGATGTGTGCTTCTGTTCCCAGGGGTGCGGATCATTTAGGGTGACTCCAGACCTGAGGGTTCCTCCTAGGAGGCCCAGGGACTATGCGGAGTTTCACAGCACACACGAACCTCGTTTTTCCATATCTGGAACATCGCCAGAGCCACAACGCGAAACCACAAGCCTCTCGCTGCTCCAAGGACCCAGGACAAGCACCCAGGTTGTAGATGGTCCCCGACGTCGCCCACTATCTGGGGACTCCTTCTACGGTGGTGAAGGGAGCCGAACCTGGGCCACAGAGGCAGAGAACCCTTCAACTCCATCACTCCACCCCAACCCCGGGTCAGAGCTGAGCGCTCAGTCCGGGCCTGTCCCAAAGGCTGAGCTGCTCCGGGAGCGTCTGACAGGCCCAGCGCCCCGGCCTGAGACCGCACTGAGGGTGGCAGGGCAAACACTTTTCACATTACCGGGTGGCTGTCAATTGGGGCAGTGCAAAAGACACCGCGGTTACCCCTTTGCGGCGGGGGTGGGGGGGTGTCAGAAGTGGGCAGTGGGGGCTGCTTAATAATAGAGGGGCTGCCCTGGGGAGCCTCAGATATCGGTAACCCCCATGATTAATTCATAACTCTCCACTGCGCCTGGCACCGTCTCGGGTCTTTAATCGGTTCTGAATGTCAGCGAGGCTTCCCCGACAGCCTGAGCACTGCCTTTTGAATGTGTTGAAAGTCGCTGCGCGCACACCAGGAGACAAAGTTGCCATCTGCTCCGGGGACCAAGGCAACTGGGCGCTGGGAGGGGCCTTCCTCCAACGACTCCCGCCGCCCCGGGCAGCCTCCTCTTCCCGGCCTGCCCCAATCCTGCCCTAAAGCCAACACTATACCCCGGATCGTCCCCGCCCCCTGCCCCGGGCGCATGCATGGTGGAAACTCGGGCTTGCGGCGAAACAGGGCGCTGCGCCGGGGCGCGCAGGGTTCCTCGCGGTCACCCAGACCGAGGCCTATGCTAATGAGATTATGCGCCCGGGTTGTTTGTGTGCGCGGACGTGGAAGCGGGGGGCGCAGATAAAGTGTGGAGACCTGGATGACTTGGAAGGAGGAGGGGAAGGGGGAGGGAGAAAGCCCCGGGAGAACAAAGCTCCCGGCCGTCGGCCTCCAAAGAGTCGCAGAAGTGACCGCCACTGGCTCGTGCACTGGCGGAAGCGGGGGAGGGCGGGGAACGCCAGGCCTAAAGCGCCTCGTGGGTTTAGAGAACTCAGAGAGGGCACGGGGTGGGGGTTGGGGTGGGGGGAACGCTGAACCCGTAGCTAAATGTTTGGCCTTTGGCTATTTTTTAAGGAAACGGATCTCAGGGAGGTCGGGGCGCAGTGGATGGGGGCAGCATAGCACCCCGGAGAGGGAGGCGGGCTCCCCTCCGCTTTCTGGGAAAAGCCTTGTCTCCTTTCTTTACCCTTCCCCCATCCTGCAGAGGGTTTTGCCTTGACCGATCTCTCCGCTCCGGACCCGGAGGAGGACGGAGCTGCAGGGGACCGACCACGACCCGGAGCCGGCCCAGGGGTCGCGTTGCTGCCGGCCTGCGCTTCCGCACTCCCGGGTGCGGTGCGTCGCCTCTCGCGGCAGCACCTCGCTTCCTCCAGACTGTAATTCCACTCTCCCGCAAGCGCTGGGACTGCGGAATCGTTTGAGGGAGTTGGAACTGCATCAGATTAGCACGCCGGGAGGTGAGATCGGGTAGGAAATAGCCGAAACTTTGAGTTGTGCGCCACCACACCCCACCCCCAACACACACACACATCATTTACCCTCCCCCTTCCCCGCCACCACCTCCCCCACCCTCTCGATTCTTCAAGGTTTGCAGCCCAGCCCTGTCATATGGTTTTGTTTCTGTGCTGCTGCTTTTTTTCAGACACGAAAATTGGACACGTGGAGAATTAGCCCTGCTGGAGAAGCGCTGGGTGCAGACTCAAACAATGGTTTCCAGCGCCGAAGCTGAGGCAGCACCTTCCCCACCCCCACCCTCAAATGGCAGCTGCCTCTATATCCAGCGGGCACACCCCTTCACTGCCCACCCCTTCACTGCCCACCCCTCCCCCACAGCCTGGGAAAGGACCTAGGTGGGCTGCACCCTCCGGAGTTCCTTGCCCCGACACAAACCGTAGGTGGGCCTGGGCTGCCCGCTGAGTAGGTCATTGTGCCCGGGGTCCCCTGGGATTTAGAAGTACAGGGCTATTTTTCCCTGGGAAGGTTCTGTCTCAAAGATACCACCCCCAAAAATGAATGTTTAAAAAACCATCCAGGCTCCAGGTTCTGCGTCCTTTGGCAAATGTATCTTTCCTAGGGCATACTTTCCTAAACTGCTGGGACCTTGCCCCCCATCTGATGAGCCATACCCAGGTGGCTGGGCCTCTTCAGAGCAGCTTCTTTTAGCTATTGTCTTCTCCAGAGGCCTCATCCTCCACGGCAGCCCCCACCTTGGCCCCCAGCCTCTCTGAGCCCCTACCCCACCCCCACCCTGCGCTGAGCTGGCAGCAGCCACAGCTCCCCCAGGCAGTTCCTCTCTCGCTGAGCGGCCTGTGCATCTCGCTGGGGCACACACACCGCACAAAGCTCCCTCGACTCCCGGAGCTGGTTTCCTCTTACAGGTTCCCCTTAGAGCTGCTTGGGGCTGTGGCAATGCCTGCGGCTCCCCATGCAGCTCTGTGTCTCCCTGCAGTGCTGCGAGCTGTGAATCTGCCTTCTCTTCCCTTCCTGCAAAGGTCAAGCCGCCTACTTCCCTCGAAGGGCCGCAGTTCAGTTCTGGCCTGCAGAGCTTCCACCCTGCAGCTTGAATATGAGAATGGGGTGGGCATCGTGCAAGGGAGCAGTCAGACTCAAGCCAGGGGGCAGAGACAAAGGGGTGTTCAATTCAGGGAGGGAAACACGGAGGGCAACCCTCAGAAAACAGTGCAGGATTTGCAGCTAAAGACTCAGAGGGAGAGAAAGCCAGGAAAAGGCTATGAGGTCGTGAGGCCTGAAGTGTAGGTCTTTCTCTCCTCGCACCACCCCCACCCCCCCGACGGGTTACCCTACGGGAAGGCCAAAAGAGGCTTGAGGTGTCTGCACATTGTCCCATGCCGTTCCCAGGGCCATGAACTTCCTGTGAGGCTGCATTTTACTCCCAGCAGGAGTCAGAAGCATGGAATTCAACGGCCACAGGAGCTCGAGGTGGCTGCAGCCCTTTGAAAGAGGGACCCCGGACAGGCCTTTCTGCCACCCCAGCCCCAGAAAGGCTATGAGGCTCTGCAATAAGCAGAGAGAATGAAGTGGAGAAGAATGAGAGGAAACGCCATTAAACTTGCTTCCTGCAAAGAGCACGACCCACCGTTTTCTCTGAACTGTACCTAAAAAGTCAGGAGAAAACTCGTTAACTTTTGTTTGGTTTAACATTGCCAGCTTCAAGTCAACCGTAGGCCCCCAGAAGGTTTTGTAAAATATTTAATCTAGCTCAGACAATTTCCTGCAGGACCTAACTGGACCACCCCACTTACTGAGCTGCTGCCAAAAAGGATGCTTGAGTGCAGACTGGCAACCAGAGGCCTTCCAGCCGCCTGGCTGGCCTTGACCTCTGCTCGAGGCGCCAGGAAGACCCTTCCTGGAATCCAGAGAGACCAAGACCTGGATGACTCTGGAGGTCTAACCCCATGAGGAAGAAACCCAAAAAACAGAGTTAAAGACGCTTTTCACACCACCGATTGTTGTCTGTGTGACCTTCTGCGGCCCTAGCCCTCTCTGAACCCTCTAAAATGGGCATGAGGATGTGTCTCACTTTCCTCCGGGTGTTACGCATTTTGAAGTCTGGGCACTATGGGAAAGGCTGACGCTGGGCGTCCCCCAGCGCCCTCCACTCCCCACCTTCACCGTTTTCTTCGACAGTATCTCCCTAGAGAACACAGCAAGCGGGAGTGGGATCCTTCGACTCCGCTGAGTCTCAGCTCCTTCCAAACGTGAGGCTGACGGGGAGAACTCCTGCTCTGCCCAGTTTCCATTCCCGCCTCCAGAATAAGGAGCCGAAAACATGTGTACTGTAAATAAAGCCTGTCTAAATAAAGCACTCGGGTAAAGGCTACCGAGAAAACACTCCGCACCGCTCTGTGCTCAGAGCGTGAGTCAGCTTCCCAGCCCCGGGGGAACAATGGGGACTCTGCCAAGGGTCCCCTTCTGTCGACCCCCAAAGGCCCCCAGGCCCGTTTGGGTTGTGGGGGTGCCGGCACCCTGGGACCTTCGGCCCCGAGGTTCGGGAGGGGTAAGGGCCCACCTGGCAACCGGGGTTGGGGTCCAGCCCCTGGATTAACTCGGCCAGGAATCCCTCTGCCCGCAGCTGCCGCGGAGGGGTTGAGGGTTAAACAAACACCGGGCAGAGGAGCGAGCCTGCGGGCTGCGGCTGGCGCGGCGCGGCGCGGGGAGGGGACGGGAGGGAAGCGGGAGCACGCTACCGAGCCTCCCGACGGGAAGACGCCTCCTCTCCACGCCAGGCCGGGCTCTCGCCCACTCGGCTGGCCGCCTCTGCCCCCTGGCCTCCCCACGTCTCAGCGGAAAGAAACGCAGAGGCTGCCAAAAGCACCCCATTCCTTTTATTATCCCCGTAGGCCCATACACATACACAAGCCACCACACACACAGACACACACACACACAACAGGCACACGTGTGTGGGAAACTCATAGATGCTTTGCCTCCATCACTCGCAGAGTGAACACCAAAGCCGAGGGAAACGGCACCCCTGTGGTGGAAGACGGTGTTGGGACTCGCGGTGGCCTCCGAGCTACGTCTTCTATCGCGACCTCTGGGTTTCCTCCTGGGTTTCTTGCGGCTTGGTTCCGACTGGTGCAGTGGCCTCTGCTCTGGTGTGGGCAGGCGGTTTCCCCGCGCCCGGTGACCTTAAGGGTCAGGGATCCACCCGGCAGGCCCGTTGTTTCCGGAGTCGCGCGGCCAGCCCTTCCTCCCAGCCTCTCCGGCAAAGGCCTCACTCGGCCGCCCAGCCTGGTCGGGCTCAGCTAGTCCGCTCCTCGCCCCGGACAGGAGCGCGGCTGCTGAAAAGCACACGGGGCTTCACCCACGCCCTGTGCACACGCGCCCCGCCGGTGCCGGAGCCGGAGCGGCGCTCCAACAGCCTGAAATTGCCAAATCGTTGCTGGGCAGGGTTGGGGATGAGGCTCTGGGAACCGGGTTTGAGCTGGAGAAGACGAGGAAAACAAGTGAAACGGGAGGGGCGGGGTGGGGTGACGGCTCATAAATCATCCAGCCCCACCCTCGGGCCTCAGTGCAGAGGCGCCCTAGCCCCGCGGGGAAAAGGAGGTTCACTCGGCCACTTCTGGCCGACCTCTGAGCTCTCCGGGAGCCAGCGCCCCACCCTGGGCTCAGGCCGCGCTAGGACCAGCTCCCGGCCGAGATCGTAAACCACCCGCCCGATTCGGCGGAAAGCCGCCCTTGGACACAGCGCGCATCCGCCCAAGGGGAAGTTTATTTATAGCTTGTAAACGTAAAGGAAACCAGACCGCGCTACCTCGCCGCGCTCCGGCTCCTCCGCTCCCCACCTGGCCACCAGGAGGGCGCGACTGGAGGCAGAGGGTGGGGTTGGTTCTATCGCCCCGGTTCCGCTCCCGGGGTAGAACAGGGTCCCAAGAGGCTGGCAAGCCTTACATTCCTTTCGGCGCCTATCCAGTGCCATGAAAGCCGGAGAAGGGGGAGGAGGACAGGGCCCGGGCAGCGGAGTGGTTAGGGTGGGGGGTGGCCGAGCTGGCCCACTTGGCACGAAAGGGCAGGCAGGCCAGGCGACGCGGCGCGGGATTCCGCAGCTCCCGCTCCGGACCGGGGGAAATCCTGGAGTGCCAGAGAGCCCGGGGAGGGGGCGCTCCGGGAGCCTCTCCTTGAAAGGCGGGATGCTTTCCCCGTTCCTCCCGCGCACGTGTCCTCAGCAGAGCAGGCAAGCGCTGCGCGCCTGGGGCTGCGATCCTCGGGTGACAGCGACTGAGAGCGCGCCCTCTCCACTCTCCACCCCCGCTGTCGCCGCCTCCCCTGGGGAGCTCCAGTCGCCAGGGTGCGCTCGGGGCAGGCCCGAGGAGCCAGAGAAACGGAAAAGTGCCGGGGAGGCGATTAGGAAGAGAAGACATTAAAAAGGCCAGCCCTGAATAGACAGGCAGGCGACCTGAAAAAGACGCCTGCGAGCCCCCCCGCGTCCCCGCGCCCCGACGGCCACTCCCTGTCCTGGCGGAGCGCACTCACCCCCGGCGTCGGCCGGGGCGAATTCCTGTGTGTGTGTGTGTGTGTGTGTGTGTGTGTGTGTGTGCGCGCGCGCGCGCTCGAGCGCCGGGAGGGCAGTTGCGAAACGGGCTCTTGGCTGCAGCGCGGCATAATGGAGGTGGCTGGAACAATGCGCGCTTTGTGCGCGCGGGGAGTTGTTTTCCACCCGCCTCGCCCCCCTCGCTCGGGCCGTATGGCACTTTAATCCCCGCCACGGCTCGGCACAAATGCACTTGTGTCCTGCAGGTCACTGGGGGCCCTGCGGCTGGAGCCACTCCCACCCCGACCCCAGCGGACCCCACCGCCGGCTGCCCCATCTTCCTTCCTGCGCACCCCACCACCACCACCTCAATTCCCGGCGTGGGCCGGTGAGCTGGCTTGGAAGCTTCCGGGCCCGCCGGCCACTTTTATTTTCCGTGAAGACGGCCCCTCCTCCCTCCGCGAGAGCGCGCGCGCGCGCGCGCACACACACACACACACACGCACCCCGCAGGCCCCACACTCGCCGCCCTCTCTTCTACCCTCGCCTCGGCCCGCCCCCGCCCCGCGCTCGGGACTCCTGCGAACAATAGTAGATGTCAACAGATTCCGCGCGGCGAGTGTCTGACTCGGCCGAGATAAGGGTGCGCGGTTGGCCCCGCGCTCCGCGTCGCCGAGCCCACCCTGACCCAGGCTGGAAAGAACCGGCTGTGACGAAACCCGTACGGGGGAAGGGGGAAGGGAGAACAGGGCACCAGTCCCAGCTCGGTGGGGGAGCCTCGCCAGGAGACCAGACCCTGCCCCGCCGCCACGCCGCTTAACCCGTTGCGGATGGGGGGACTGATGGGCACCGTAAAAGCCGCGGGGTCGACGTGGCGGTCTGGCCTGCTTTCGGCACACGACTCCAATCTCCAGAGGACGCCGGCAAAACGCTGATCCCCGTGAGGACTCAGTCAGTTTTCGACCTACAGGGAGAGCCGGCACCTGAAACGCGAGGGATTCCAGTCCTGATGTCCGGAGACTCATTAAAATATTTTTCTAAGCGCTCACACACTCGCAGGTCCTCCTCCTTGGTCGTCGGTAACCCACTACCCAACCCAGTTAAAATTTGCAAATTGATTCCCACGCGTTGGTATTAATGGGTTGTTCCTCTTAAATTGTTGCCAACTTTGCTAATGGATTATTATTTAAATGATTTCTTTTTCAGAAAGTACGTGTTGTTTTATAGATGCGTATTTACTTAAAGAAATCAACTGCATGTATTAACATATTAAAGAGAGAATAAAGCATCGGGGCCGGTGTAATGTACTGTTCAGCCTTACTTTGGGTGCTCTCGAAGATAGGAAAATCTTATTTGTTTAATAATAAGTCACTCATGAATATGCAAATGACATCGGTGCAGTACCTCACTTCTGTCACTATTAATGAGTTGCAAATTAATGTGACAACAAAAGGAAAATCTATTTAGTGGAGGAACTCAGGTTCCTACCTGGGGAGATCACAAGCAAGCCTGAAACTTGAGTCTCCAGGCTGGAGAGGACTGGGGATGGACTCCTCACTCAGCGTTTTCCTGGAGTCTCCACTATTGTTTGGTTTCAGGGACCTGCTTTGTCAGGAACCCCTTAAAATTCCTGCTCCAGGCCAGAGGAAGAAAGGCTGCTCGAGGGTAATTAGGGCCAAATGTGATTAATGGAAATCAGCCCACGGTTTGAAGTAAAACAATTGGCCAAGCAGATTTTGGGGGGTCTCCTCCCCCCAGCTTAAAGATTCCCCAAAGCCTTTTTGACCTCTGTTGCTTTGGACAGGGTTGAGGACGTAAATAGCAAATTATCCCTCGCAGGCCTGATCACAGGTATTAAGACAGCACCCTATGCACTTGAATTTTACGAGGTGACTTTGCTGACGGGAGATTTAAGAGCAGATCAGCTCATTTTCCTGCCGACCTACTTCCCAGAGGTTACAGACTGAAGTCTGGTTGTCTTCCATTTGAGCCTTCGCTCTTTTCTGGCCTACACACCAGAGCTTATTTTTATATCATCGATGATGCTGAAGAGAGTGTTTCTAATTCAGTTAAGTTTGGAAACATAGCTGAGAAAAATAAATGTTGTGCTGCCCAGAGCTGTGAACGAATAGTTCAGGTGCCTGGATAGCATTTCAAGAAGCTATTTGACTAGGGAACCTTCTGGAAAGATGCACATATTCTATATCTGATCTAGTTAATGGTTACATGGTTTTATACATATTTAAAAGTTCATCCGGCTGAGCATTTAAGATCTGTGCACTTCACTATGCTTAATCTATGACTATGTAAAAAACCTACCCCAAAGCTTAGTGGTGTAAAACAATAATTTATTTTGCTCAGAAATCTGCAGTCTGGGCAGGGCTTGGCAGGACAACTCATTGGTGCTTCACGCTGTCAGCTGGGGCAGCTCAATTGGGACTCCACTCTCAAGATGGCTCATAAACATTGTTGGCTGGTTGTTGCTGGCTGTGGTTCTCCATGTGGGCCTCTCCACAGGGTGGCTTGGGCTTCCTCACAGCATGGTGGCTGGGAACCAAGCATCCCAAGAGAGAGGAAATGGAAGCTGTCAGTTACTTAAGGCCTGAGACTGCAAGCGGATTTTGGGGGGGATTTCCCCCACCCAGCTTAGATATTCCCCAAAGCTTTTTTGGCCTCTGTTGCTTTGGACAGGGTTTCAGACTATAAATACAGAATTAGACGTAACATGCCTGATCACACACACTAAGACAACACCCCACGCACCGTATGGCGGTACCGTATCTGCCTCATATCTGCCATATTCTTCTTTTCTTTTCTTTTCTTTTTTTTTTTCTGAGGCAGGGTCTTGCTCTGTTGCCCAGGCTGGAGTGCAGTGTCGAGATCTGGGCTCACTGCAGCCTCCACCTCCCAGGTTCAAGTGATTCTCCTGCCTCAGCCTCCTGCGTAACTGGGATTATAGGCTCACATCACCACGCCCGGCTAATTTTTGTATTTTTAGTAGAGATGGGATTTCGCTACATTGGCCAGGCTGCTCTCAAACTCCCGACCTCAGGTGATCTGCCTGCCTCAGCCTCCCAAAGCGCTGAGATTACAGGCGTGAGCCACCGTGCCCAATCTTTTTATTTTAGGCAGTCTCACTCTGTCACTCAGGCTGGAGTGCAGTGGCGAGATGGTGGCTCACTACAGCATCAACCTCCTGGGCTCAAGCAATCCTCCCACATCAAGCTCCTGAGTTGCTGGGACTATAGGTGAGTGCGACTGTGCCCGGCTATTTTTAAAAATTTTTTTTGTAGAGATAGAATCTCGGTATGCTGTCCAGGCTGGTCTCAAACTCCTGGCCTCAAGTGATCTTCCCGCCTTGATCTCCCAAAGTGCTGGGATCAGGCGCGAGCCACTGTACCCAGCCTACGTCTTTTTTTTTTT
>NW_016107681.1:417951-420976 GCF_001604975.1 Cebus imitator | reverse complement strand
CAGCACTTTGGGAGGCCGAGGTGGGTGGATCACAAGGTCAAGAGATCGAGACCACCCTGGCCAACATGGTGAAACCCCATCTCTGCTAAAAATACAAAAATTAGGGGGCATGGTGGCGCGTGCTTGTAGTCCCAGCTACTCGGGAGGCTGAGGCAGGAGAATTGCTTGAACCTGGGAGGCGGAGGCTGCAGTGAGCCAAGATCTCGCCACTGCACTCCAGCCTGGCGCCTGGTGACAGAATGAGACTGTCTCAAAAAAAGAAAATCCATCTCTACAAAAAACACAAAAAAATTAGCCAGGCATGGTGGTGCCTGCCTATACTCCCAGCTACTGATGAAGCTGAGGTGGGAGGATCCTTTAAGCCCAGGAGGTCAAGGCTGCAGTGAGCCATGATGGCACCACTGCATTCCAGCGCCTGGACGACAGAGAAAAAGTCTGTCTCAGAACGAAAAGAAAGACTGTGACTTCATTTCTTGCTTCATGTCCCAGCCCACTTTGACTTTCTTCCACATCTCTTTTCTCCCAGTCATCCATGGGTTGCTCTCCCACTAAGTTGATGTGGATGTGTATAGAAAAAGACCATTTACATTTGGGTTTTAAGTTGTTATTAATTTATCAAAGTTCCAAATTTTAAAATCTAGGCTTTTATAAGCCTTAAAATTCAGTTTATTTTATTATTATTTATGTATTTATTTATTTGAGACAGAGGTCTTACTCTGTCACTCAGACTAGGGTACAATGATGCAATCACAGCTCACGGCAGCCTCCACCACCCAGGCTCAGGTGATGCTCCCACCTCAGCCTCCCAGGTAGGTGGGACTACGGGTTTTCACCATCATGTCTGGCGAATTTTTGTACTTTTTGTAGAGATGGGATTTTGCCACATTGCCCAGGCTGGTGTGGAATGCCTGGGATCAAGCAGTCCACCCACCTCGAACTCCCAAAGTGTTGGGATTACAGGCATGAGCCACCACACCTGGCCAAATTCAGTTTATTAACTTTGCTATTTTTAAATAAAATTAGAGCAGTCATTTTTCAGCAGGGCTTTCTTTTTGTTTTTGGAGACAGGACCTCACTCTGTCACCTAGGCTGGAGTGCACTGGCACAGTCATAGTTCACTGCAGCCACGAACTCCTGGGATCAAGCAATGACATTTGTAAATCAAATAAATTAAATACATAAATATTCTAATAACTAGTTGTCTTAAATAATGCAACTCTCTATCCAAGTCGAATTGCAATTCCTTTTACCTTAAAATTACCAGTTTTACACAATTTTAAGTTGGAATCATAAGGCTAATCTAAGTCTTTAATATGTCCAAATTGTCATAAACATTGGAAATTAAATCACAGATGTAAACTGTTCCTGAACTTAACACCAAAATATCACTACAGTATATTTGATTCATTTCATCTTCTCCATATTCAATTCTCAACCTTCCCAAGGTTAAAAGGACACCCTCTGAAGAATGCGTTTTGCCATCTCACGGGAGTTGAGGTTACTTGATGTAAGGAAAAATTTAAGGCTTTG
Source organism: Cebus imitator (assembly GCF_001604975.1). NCBI lineage: Eukaryota > Metazoa > Chordata > Mammalia > Primates > Cebidae > Cebus > Cebus imitator. Next base: position 419,446 of record NW_016107681.1, on the reverse strand, counting down.
GAATAAGCAAAAGAGATTACTGGCTACTTTTTCAATGGAATGCTTCGTGGGGGTAGAGGGGTAGATTGTCTGAGCCCAGAGGGATAGAAGTCTTTTGTCTTTGACTAGGCTATTTTACAACTCTGGAAGTGCAGATAACTAATAGCAATGTGAATACTTCTTGCCTCTAGACAAGCAAATAACTTCTATCTAGGGAGAGGAGAATCCCCACCCCCATCCCAAAAGCCAGTTTTGCATCCGTTTGCAAATTTATTTCAATATTCTTGATATATAAATATGTCTGTTCTCTGAATTCCTCTTTGAATTAGTTGTACTATCTTACACTTTCCCTCATCTAGTTAATGAATTAAACAAAATCTTTGACATATGCTCATTTTATATTTCTATGAAAGTCATGATTTTGCCTTTTTGGTGAAAATTATCAGGCAGACACGGTGGCTCTTGCCTGTAGTCCCAGGTACTCTGGAGGCTGAGGTGAGAGCATTGCTTGAGCCTGGGAGGCGAAAGTTGCAGTGAGCGGCGATCACGCCCCTGCATTCCAGCCTGGGTGACAGTATGAGACTCTTGTCTTTAAAAAAAGGGAAAATCAACCTTTAACATTGGTCAGGCTTGGGGCGGTTTCTCAGGCCTGTAATCCCAGCACCTGGGGAAGCCAAAGTGGGCGGATCATCTGAGGTCAGGAATTTAAGACCAGCCTGGCCAACATGGTGAAACCCTGTCTCTATTAAAAATACAAAAATTAGCCAGGCGTGGTGGCCTGCACCTGTAATCCCAGCTATCAGCTACTCAGGAGGCTGAGGCAGGAAAATCTCTTGAACCCAGGAGGCAGAGGTTGCAGTGAGCTGAGATCGTGCCACTGCACTCCGGCCTCGGTGACAGAGCAAGACTCGCTCTCAAAAAAAATTTGGTCAATAGTTTATCATTCCATATGGATAATAGTTATAGCCAGTTATAAATTAGAAGCCAAGATGCAGGATATGGGACCTGTAAATAGTCAAGGAGACTTTTCCTATACTCCAGACAGACCAACAGAGCCCTTTTTAGCCTGTTTATAGTTGCTATGACAATTGAAGCTCCAAGACTATATCCTTCAGGTGGAATATTTTTCTCAACCTCAGGTACCCAGTTCAAGGTAAATATTTTTTTTCTTTTTTTGGAGACAGGATCTCACTTCAACACTGCTGGAGTGCAGTGCCACGATCACAGCTCACTGCAACCTCAACTTCCTGGGCTCAGGTGATCCTCCCACCTCAACCTTCCAAGTAGCTGGGACCACATGCATGCACCACCACGCCTGGCTAATTTTTTGTATTTTTGTAGACATGAGGTTTCACCATGTTGCCTAAGGTAGTATCAGACTCCTAGGCTCAAGCAATCCACCTGCCTTGGCCTCCTAAAGTGCTGGGATTATAGGCATGAGCCACCGAGCCTGGCCCAAGGTAAATTTTTACCTGATTCATTCTAACCTCTTCTCTTTCTCAGCTCTGTCATCTGA
>NW_016107681.1:414600-417831 GCF_001604975.1 Cebus imitator | reverse complement strand
TGTTGCAACACTTTTTTTTTTAGAGACAAGGTCTTGGTCTCTTACCCAGGCTAGAGTGCAGTGGTGTGATCATAGTTCACTACATCCCTTGCCTCCTGGGCTCAAGAGATTCTCATGCCTCAGCCCCTGTGTAGGTGGAACTACAGATGACTGCCACCACACCTAGCAAAATTTTTTAAAAGCTTTTTGTAGAGTTGGGGTCTCACTGTATTGTCTAGCCTGGTCTCGAACTCCCAGGCTCAAGCGATCTTCTCACCTCAGCCTCCCAAAGTGCTGGGATTATAGGCATAAGCCACCACACCCAGCCTAGCAGTCACAACACTTGATAGGATTCTAGTAATCTATTTACCACCTGTAGTGGTTTTTAAATATGTCCACAAGTTATTTGATAATCCTCCCTTCAAACAGTCGAGCCTAATTTTCCTCCCCTGAATTGTGGGCTGTACTTAGTGACTTACTTCTAATGAATAGAATGTGACACAATTGATCATACTGACATCCATTATTAGAATATAAAAGGCATTGTGGCTTCCTCCTTGTTATCTGAGGGAAGCCAGCTGCCCTGTTATAGAGACATTTAAGCAGCCCTATGGAGTGAATCATGTGTCAAAGAATGTAGGCCTTCTGGCAACAGCCATATAAGTGAACCATCTTGGAAGCAAATCCTGCAGCCTCAGTCGAACCTTCAGATGACTGTAGTGATAGCCATCATCGCCACTGCAACCTCATGAAAGACTGAGCTAGTACCATTTAGCTATACTCCTGAATTCCTGACCAACAGGAACTCTGAGATAATAAATATTTGCTGTTTCGAGCCACTGAATTTTAGGGTGACTTGTTACACAGCAATAGATAACTATAATAATACACAAGTCAATCTTGCTTTTGGACATAGCTCTAAACCAAATAACACTAAACACAGTTCTATTTTGCTTGGGGGGTTGGCTATCCCTCTTCCAACCTCCAAAGCAAGACATTCACCTATTTTTTCAACCTTGAGAACCATTTTCTAAAAGCCATGAGGAATAACCTAAATTACATTGCTAGGAGCAAGAGAAAAGCATGAACATATCTAGCAAAATAAAGTTTCGGCAATAGCAGTGATGGTAAACTTGCAGAAAGACTCAAACAGTTTTAAATAGTTCTTTTGATCACTTTGCAGTTGAAAGTCAGAGCTTTGTAAGAATTCATTAGCATTTTAACTTACAGATAGGAACCATTCTTGTGGGCAGAGTCAAAATGAAACCCAACACACATTCATACCTTACAAGAAGCCGCCAAAGGTGTGAAGAGCAAAACTGGGATGATTAAGTTCTGGAGGAGTGACTCTCCCATAGGCATGCCCTGAAGAGTTACTTCAAGATAAAATAACTTCCTTTCTATCTGCATGGTGTTTTTCAACAACTGAAATGATAAAACATTTGGAGTGTGACCTAAATGACTCAGGTTCCTTCCTGTCCCAAGAGCAGGGACATTGTATTCTAGCTAAAGGAGCAGATAGACCATCCCATATTCAAATTACTTAGTACCACTCTTTCTGTGAGCTTAGCTGGAAAAAGGGAAATCTCTCTCTGTGTGTGTGTGTGTGTGTGTGTGTGTGTGTGTGTGTGTTACCTCCACAAAGAATTTGAGTAAATATATAATAAAAATGTAATAAACTGGTAGAAAAGTATACATAGTAAAAATCTAGAATCAGGGTGAATTTAACCAAGAGTAGAAGGATGAGACAATACTAAGGCCAGAAGAGGAATACTTTTTTCCTAGCAGTTTGTCAGTAGTCAGTACTCATTTATTTGAACACTATTAAGCAGCTACTATAAACTAGAAACCAATGATAACAAAAAAATATGCAAGGCACAGCCCATTGTTAAAGATGCTTGCTGGGCACAGTGGCTCACGCCTGTCATCTCAGCGCTTTGGAAGTCTGAGGCCGGTGGATCACTTGAGCTCAGGAGTTCAAGACTAGCCTGGCCAACGTGGCGAAACCTTATCCCTACAAAAAAAATACATACAAATTAGCTAGGCATGGTGGTGCGTGCCGTAGTCCCGGCTACTTGGGAGTCTGAGATGGAAGGATTGCTTGAGCTCGGGAGGTCGAGGCTGCAGTGAGCTATGATCATATCACTGCACTCCAGCTTGGACAACATGGTGAAACCCCATCTCTGCACAAAAATACAAAAGTTAGCCCAATGTGATAGTGCATGCCTCTAGCCCCAGCTACTCAGGAGGCCGAGGCAGTAGGATTGCTTGAGCCCAGAAGTTCAAGGCTACAGTGAGCCGTGATTGTGCCACTGCACTTCAGCCTGGGCAAGAGAGTGAGACTCTGTCTCAAATTAAATAAACAAATAAATAATAAATAAGTCTTTGTAGGTTAGTCAGCGTATGTGCCACCAAAATTGTATATTCTTGCATAGCATCACACCTGACAGCAATTAACTTAAGTATACCCTTAAGCCCTCTTCTTAGACAGAAGAGTCATGGTCCAAGAAGAATTTGTGTTTGGAGCTCCGAACTAAGGAATCTGGGAGTGGCCAATCCTGAGATTTATTCCTTATCAATGAAGGGCATCTGAACCCCTAGCCCATCCCTTGGAATGCAGGCCATCTAGGAGATCGAGGCCCTTTGTTCAAGGTTGGATGGAGGTTGCTGGGTGGAGGGTGCCGGGTGGTGGGTGCTAAGTGGAAATGCCATGTAAACAGGATGCTTGTTACAAATCACAGCGGTTATCCTGTCCAGCTCGCCGTCACTCGACCACCCCCATATGTAAGTTCTCAATAAGCCCTATGTCTCATTTGCTAGCTCCAAGTTCCTTCTTCAGCCTCTAAGGCCTGGTAACATCCCTATTGGGGTCACCAGGTGTCCAGTTCAACAACATATTCATCAACAAACATGTTCACCAAAAAGCTGCACTGTGGGTAATAGCCTCAAGCTGGCTTTTATCCTGATGCCCACCCATAGCAGAATTCGAGAAGAAACTGTGGTGTCCACACAATGAGATACTACACAGCAGCAATGAGAATAAACAATCGACAGCTACCCATAACAACCCGGAGGGATCTCATAAACATAATATTGAGTGGAAGAAGCCAGATAGAAGAAGGTACAGTGGCCGGGAACCGTGGCTCACGCCTGTAATCCCAGCACTTTGGGATGCCAAGGCAGGTGGATCACCTGAGGCCAGGAGTTCAAGACCAGTCTAGCCAACATGGCAAAACCCCGTCTCTACTAAAA
>NW_016107681.1:402732-414555 GCF_001604975.1 Cebus imitator | reverse complement strand
AAAATCAGCCGGGGGTGGTTGCGCAGGCCTGTAGTCCCAGCTACTCCGGAGGCCGAGGCACAAGAATCGCTTGAACCCGAGAGGCGGAGGTTGCAGTGAGCCAAAATCATGCCACTGCACTCCAGCCTGGGCGACAGAGTGAGATCTTTTCTCAAAAATAAATAAATAAGTAAAATGTAAAAGGGCACAGGCTGCATGATTCCATGCAGGTAAAGTGTGGAAGGCCAGGCTAACCGATGTAGTTACAAGTCAGGAAAACAGTTGCCCTTTGTGGGGAGGGGTGTAGTGATGGGAGACAGCCCGAAGAGCACCTCTGGACACTGGGAACGTTCTGTTCCTTCATCTGGGTGTGGCTACTGTACAATTGCAGCAAGTCTCTACTTTATGAAAGTCCATTGAGCCATCCACATTTTTCTCAAACTTTCTTTTTCTTAGAGAGACTAGGTCTCACTATATTGCCAGGGCTGATCTTGAACCACTAAGCTCAAGCAATCCACCGGCCTTGGCCTCCCAAATTGCTGGGATTACAGGTGTGAGCCACCAAGCCCAGACTTAGCCATATACTTAGAATACTTGCAGTTTTATGTACGTGTGCAGTACTTCAACAAAACGTGTTACAATAATAAAAATAATAAAAGTCCGCTCTTCAATGGAGTGGGTGGGCTAGTGAGGAAGGAGTGGTGAGTGTGGAGAGCATGGGAAAAGCTTTCTGGAGGCGGTGAGGTAAGCCTTGTCTTCACAGGTAAGTCCACCTTAGCCTTGGGGATGGACGAGGGAAGGTTTTCAGAGAGAGGGGAAGCGCAAAAGCAAAACCAGAGAGGCCAGAAACAGCCTGAGCCCTGGGAACTGCAAGGGAAGAGTTGCAAACTAACAGTGGCCAAGACAGAGGGGCCAGCCTCGAGCATGCGCTGTCAGAGCAGCTGCTCCTTCCCCATGCTTACCAGTGTCTGCTCGGGAGTCAAAGCTGGAGGGGACAGAGTGACATTTGCATTCTCAAAAGCTCCCCTGATGGCCCAGCGCAGTGGCTGATGTCTATAATCCCAGCACTTTGGGAGGCTGAGGCAGGCAGATCACTTGTGGTCAGGAGATCGAGACCAGCCTGGCCAACATGGTGAAATGCCGTCTCTACTAAAAGCATAAAAATTAGCCAAATGTGGTGGTACGCACCTGTAGTCCCAGCTACTCAGAAGGCTGAGGCAGGAGAATTGCTTGAACCCGGGAGGCAGAGGTTGCAGTGAGCTGAGATTGTGCCATTGCACTACAGCCTGGGTGACAGAGTGATACTCTGTCTCAAAAAAAAAAAAAAAAAAAAAAAAAAAATGCCAAGCTCAAGCAGTGGGGTGGGTGGCGAGTAGCACCAGGCAGGACTGAAGGCTGAGAGAACCTCCCAAAGTGAGGTCCAGGCCAGAGGCAGGGGGCCATGGCCCGCTGGGCAATGGGGCTGGAGAGGAGCAGAGAACACGAAGGAACTGCAAGAGGAGCTATAGAAGCTTCGAAAGAATGTCAGGGAGCAAGGAGGAGCATGAAAGATGGGGTATTTTTAAAGCTTCTAGTTACACAAAAACATAGGGTCTGTTCAGTTACCTATAAAGGCAGCTTCACTGAATTCTTAAGGACAGAATCAGTCATCAAAGGGATGCCCTGATTTTTGTGTAAAATAGGGCTTTTTTTTTTTTTTTTAGACAGTTTTGCTCTTGTTGCCCAGGCTGGAGATCACACCATGACACTATCTCGGCTTGCTGCAACCTCCACCTCCCAGGTACAAGTGGTTCTCCTGTCTCAGCCTCCCAAGTAGCTCAGATTACAGGCATGCACCTCCATGCCTGGCTAATTTTTTTGTATTTAGTAGAGACAGGATTTCACCATGTTAGACAGGCTGGTTGCAAACTCCTGACCTCAGGCGATCCACCTGCCTCGGTGTCCCAAAGTGCTGGGATTACATATGTGTTACAGTGTGCGGCCCAATAGGACTTCTTAACTTGTGATCTGCCGGTAGAATTTTGGGGACTTGTGAATTTGGGTCGGAAATATTGGTATTTTTCTTTTCATTCACCTTGAATTGCAATTCTGCATTTCCCTTGGTCATGCATGTAAGCAACAAATACGATCTTTTTTTTTTTTTCAAGTCAAAGCTGTTTAATTATCACTCACATTATTTCATAGAAAAAGGAAGGTCAGTGTCGTATATTTAAAAAAATCCAGGTTTGTAGATGTCGCGTTATTTACATCTGGGAACAGCGGTGTCCCCGCATCAGGCACAGCAGCTGCACTTATCTGACGCCCCTTTGCAGATGCAGCCCTGGGCACACTTGGCACAGCCCACAGGGCAGCAGAAACAGCAACTTTTCTTGCAGGAGGGGCATCTGCACTCTTTGCACTTGCGGGAGTCGGCGCAGGCGCAGGAGTCACCAGCGGTGCGGGAGCAGTTGGATCCATGGCGAGCTGAAGAGGCTGCTGGAGTCGGGACACGGCTGCACTCTAACTCGCTGGGACTTGGAAGAAGTGTGGTGAAATACAATTGTTTTAGCAGCACCAATGACTGACACCATTCGAAAGCACGGAATTTTCACGTTCTATTACAGTTGATGCTGATATCTCAACATACTGATTGCACTCATCACGAGTTCAGAGTCATATTTACCAGGCCTCCCGTTAGATCTTATTACTTAATTCGCAATTGATCTTTGCACATCTATTCGTGTTGTGGCTATCTATGCCATGTAACAAACTACCCCCAAAACTTAGTGGCTGAAAACAGCAACAATCATTTCTTTTGCTCCTGACCTGGCAGTCCGGACAGGGCTTGGCAGGATATTTCCTATCTACTCCAGGCAAAGTCAGAGGCCTCAGATGGGATGACCCAAATGACTGGAGGCTCCTTGGGCATCTCCACCAATCTGTCCCTCTAGGCAGTCTTCCGGCCTCTCTCTGTTGTTTCTTCAAGTGAGCTCCCTGGCATGGTAGCCTCTGGGTAGACAGACTTCTTACATGGTGTCCCACAGTCCTCAGAAGAGTGCTCTAGCAAACAAGGAAGAAGCTACAAGGTGTCTTCTGACCTAGCTTTTGAAGCTCCAGAATATCACTTTTCTGCCATGTTCTATTGGTCAAGTAAATCTCTTACTAAGGTCAGCCTAGATATAAGGAGACGGGACACCTCTCCTCTCACTCACCTCTCAATGGGAGAAGTGTCAAAGATTTTGTGGTCACAATGATTACATCACAGATATGTGGTTTTTCACTTCTTTTTTTGTTATTGTTTTTGTTTTCTTTCTTTGGATTTTTTTGAGATGGAGTTTCGCTCTGTCGCCCAGGTTGGAGTGCAGTGGCGCAATCTCGGCTCATGGCAACCTCCGCCTACTGGGTACAAATCATTCTCCTGCCTCGGCCTCCTGAGTAACTGGGATTACAGGCATATGCCACCATGCCTGCCTAATTTTTGTATTTTTAGTAGAGATGGGGTTTCGCCATGTTGGCCAGACTGGTCTCAAACTCCTGACCTCAGGTTATCCGCCCACCTCCGCCTCCCAAAGTGCTGGAATTCCAGGCTTGGTCACCGTGCCCAGCTGTTTTTTATTATTTTGACAACTGCATTTCAATATAATTGGCTTCTTCTGTAACCCTATTCTTTCCTTTTTCTCCTTTTTTTTTTTTTTTTGAAATAGAATCTCACACTGTCGCCTGGGCTGTAATGCAATGGCAAGATCTTGGCTCACTTCAATCTCCGCCTCCCAGGTTCATGCAATTCTCCTGCCTCAGCCTCCCAAAGTGCTGGAATTACAGGCGTGAGCCACTGTGGCTGGCCCTGTAACCCTATTCTTTTATTCTATGCTTTTCTTTGTTTGTTTGTTTTGAGACAGAGTCTTGCTCTGTCATCCAGCCTGGAGTGCAGTGGCATGATCGCTGATCACTGCTCACTGCAGCCTCCACCTCCCAAGCTCAAGTGATCCTCCTGCCTCAGGCTCCTGAGTAACTGGGACCATAATTGCACGCCACCATGCCAGGCTAATTTTTTTTTTTAAATTATCTGTAGAGACAGTGTCACCTCATGTTGCGCAGGCAGGTCTTAAACTCTTGGCTTCAAGCAGTACTCCAACCTCGGTCTCCCAAAATGTTGGGATTACAGGCATGAGCCACTGTCCCATATGATCTCATTTAAACCTCACAGCAATCCTATAGGGTAGGCATTATTCTTATTCCAGTTTACAGAGGAAGAAACTGATTTGAACTCAGATCCCAATTGAAGGGTAGATCTGATCATTATTCTCTTCACTTTCGTTTTTGTTTTTTTCTATGACTTGTTCTCAACTTAACTTGTGATCTCCCTGTGTGCATATGTCCGCTGTATCAGTTAGTACTAGGGTTGGTTATGTGACATAGAAGGCCTATAATAATAGTTGAGAGATGCTGATTTCTTCCACTGGAGGATGTATATGGCTGATATGCACTCCATGTCGGGGGCCTGGTGTTCTTTTATTGTTCCAGCATCCTAAGCATGATGTGGCTACCTGAGCTCCAGCCATCACGCTGCCATTCCCATCTGTAGGATTAAGGAAAAAGGTGTTACTGTTTCATTTCTGCTTCTTGCCCTTGTCCTCAAACCCAGTGTCTTCTGGGATCTTCTCCCTGTGCTTTGGTGAAATATATATTTGGTGTTCTCCTCATCTCCTGGCATACAACTCCCGAAATCCTTGGACTCTCCAAAGGGATGATATTTTTTGTATGCTAATGAGATCACTGATGTCTGGCAGCCCCTATGCAGCTTTGGGATGGGGACTGGTCACCAGAAAGACTAAGACAAAATTAGAGGGTTGGGACTTTCTGCCCTACCCTCGTCCTCTGGGGAGGGGAGAGGGGTTGAAGATTAAGTTGATCACCAATGGCCAATGGTTTAATTAATCATGCCTACATAAAGAAGCCTCCACAAAAACCCAAAAGGACAGGGTTTGGGGAGCTTCCGGATAGCTGCACATGTGGAGGTTCCTGGAGGGTGGTACATCCGAAGGGGGCATGGAAGCTCAGAGCCCCTTCACACATGCCTCACCCTATGTATCTCTTCTTCTGTATTCTTTGTAATATCCTTTATAATAAACCGGTAGACGTGTTTCCCTGAGTTCTGGAGCTGTTTTAGCAAATTAATTGCACCCAAGGAGGGTGTCATGGGAATCCCAATGTAGGTAAAACAGCCAGTAGGTAAAACAACCTGGAGCTTGCAACTGGAATCTGACATGGCAGGGGGGACGGAGAGCAGTCTTGCAAACTGAGCCCTCAATCTGTGGGATCTGATGCTGTCTCCGGGTAGCTAGTGTTGGAACTGAGTTGGAGGACACCCAACTGGTGTCCACTGCAGGGCTGATTGCTTGCTTGCTGGTGGGGACAAAGCCCCACACATCGGGTCACAGAATTCTTCTGTGTTGATTGTTATGGTGTGAGAGCAGAAGATAAATAATCTGTTTTTTCCACTCACTCTCCCACTAGACGGTAAGCTCCAGGAAGTTGGGAACTGTGTTTGACATTGTACCCTAGCTCCCAATATGTTGCCTGACCCCTAGGAAGTGCTCAGTAAGTAGTTCCGGGATAAAGTGAATATCAGTGTGCAGGCAGCTCTGCGACTGTATTCTATTAACTGCCTCTGTCTCTTGCCTCCTGCATCTACTTACAAGGGCCCTTCTCCTAGGCTTTGCTTTTGAAATGCCACATCCAGGCCGGGCACGGTGGCTCTCGCCTGTAATCCCAGCACTTTGGGAGGTTGAGGTGGGTGGATCATGAGGTCAGAAGATCGAGACCATCCTGGCTAACATGATGCAACCCCGACTCTACTAAAAAATAAAAAAATAAAAAAAATTAGCCGGGCGTGGTGGCGTGCACCTAAAGTCCCAGCTACTTGGGAGGCTGAGGACAGAAGAATCGCTTGAACCTGGGAGGCAAAGGTTGCAGTGAGCCAAGATCGCACCACTGCACTCCAGCATGGGTGACAGAGCAAAACTCTGTCTTGAAAAAAAAAAAAAAGAATGCCACTGTCCTTCAAGACCCATGTATTTTGTCACTTCTCTAGAACGCATCTGCCGTGAGTTGAATTGTGTTTCCCCAGTATTCACATGTTGAAGACCTCACCCCCAGTACATCAGAATGTGACCTCATTTGGAAATAGTGGGTTGTAGATGCAATGAGTTAAGAGGAGGTCATGCCGGAATAAGGTGGCTCCTAATCCAGTATCACTGGTGTCCTTATAAAGAGGGGGCGTTTGGAGACATATGCACACAGAGAGAAGACCACATGAAGATGAGGGCAGGGCTGGGCGCAGTGGCTCATGCCTGTAATCCCAGCACTTTGGGAGGCTGAGGTGGGCGGATCAGTTGAGGTCAGGAGTTGGAGATCAGTCTGGCCAACAAGGTGAAACCTTGTCTCTACTAAAAAAAAAATTAGCTGGGCATGATGGCAGGTGCCTGTAATCCCAGCTACTAGGGAGGCTGAGGCAGGAGAATCACTTGAACCCAGGAGGCAGATATTGCAGTGAGCAGAGACAGTGCCACTGCACTCCAGGCTAGGTGACACAGCGAGACTCCGTCTCAAAAAAAAAAAAACAAAAAAAGAAAGAGGCCAGGCGCAGTGGTTGACACCTGTAATCCCAGCACTTTGGGAGGCCAACACAGGCGGCTCTACTGAGGTCAGGAGTTCGAGACAAACCTGACCAACATGGGGAAACCCTGTCTGTACTGAAAATACAAAATTAGCTTGGCATGGTGGCAAATGCCTGTAATCCCAGCTCCTTGGGAGGCTGAGATGGGAGAATCGCTTGATCCTGGGAGGCGGAGGTTGTGGTGAGTCAAGATTGCGCCATTGCATCCAGCCTGGACAACAAGAGCAAAACTCTATCTTAAAAAAAAAAGAAAGAGAAGAAGATGATGATGATGATGACGATGATGAGGGCAGAGATCAGCTTGATGCTCCACAAGCCAAAGAACCCCAAAGATTGTCAGCAAGCCACCAGCAACAGGGTGAGAGGCACGGAACGGATTTTCCTTCATAGCCCCCAAAAGAAACTAACCCTAGTGTCACCTTGATCTTAGACTTCCAGACTCCAGAACGGGAGACAATAACTGAGACAATAACAAGTATCATAGATATGGTACTTTGTTACAACAGCCCCAGGAAACTAATATAAAATCACACCCCAAGCCATTGAGAGTGCTGGGCTCTGCGTTCCCCTGGGCCCTTTCTTTACAAGCAGGTAGCGAAATTAGCTTTGGACAGCGGCCTGTCTGCCTTAGTCCTCTATGTAAGTTCCTGGGGAATGGGCATTATGGGTCCTCCATTTGTGTCTGATAGCCTGCAATTCACAGATATTTGTGAATTTGGCGGACTCACAAAATTGTGCAGAGCCCAGGACATAGGCTATGTTTGAGGTGGTAGTGTGACTTGGCCACTTCTTTTAATTAAAAAACAGAATCAGGCAGGGCACGGTAGCTCATGTCTGTAATCCCAGCTCTCTGTAGGCTGAGGCAAGAGGATTATTTGAGGCCAGGAGGTCAAGGCTGTAGTGAGCCATGATCCCGCCACTGCAGCCTAGGCTGGGTGACAGAATGATACCTTATCTCAAAAAAAATTAAATTAAAAATAAGTCAGGTGCAGTGGCTCACACATGTAATCCCAGCACTTTGGGAGGGCGAGGCAGACCAGCCTGGCCAACATGGTGAAACCCGGTCTCTGCTAAAAATACAAACATTGGCGGGGCATGGTGGCGCGTGCCTGTAATCGCAGCTACTTGGGAGGCTGAGGCAGGAGAATCACTTGAACCCAGGAGGCAGAGGTTGCAGTGAGCCAAGATTGAGCCACTGCACTCCAGCCTGGGCGACAGAGCAAGACTCCATCTCAAAAATAAAATGAAACGAATAATAAAATCAACAGCCTAGAATGCAAGAGAAGTAGTGCCTTTTTAACTGTTTAAAAACCAAGCAATAAAATCCAAGGAAATTCTTTTTTCTTTTCTTGTAAGGTGGATGGGGGTGGGCTGGTACTACAGCCTTCAAGAAAGACTTGTCTGCTTTGCGGATTGCCCAATTCAAATGACAGGAGCGTGGGTAACAACACAGTGAGACTCCAACTCTACAAAACAATGATAATAATTTTAAAAATTAGGCGGGCATGGTAGCACATGTCTGCAGTCCCAGCTACTCGGGAGGCTGACGTGGGAGGATTGCAGGAGCCTGGAAGTTCAAGGCTGCCGTGAGCTATGATGGCATCATTGGGCAGCAGCTTGGACCACAGAGTGAGACCCTGTCTCAAAAAAAAAAGGAGAATAAGCAGAATCGGGGAAGCCATGCATGATGGCTGGATGGGACGGATATGGGTCTGAGAAGAGCACCCCAAAATGGAGCTGGAGAAGAGAACAGAAACTCTCGGTGTTGGTGAGCTGGCGAATACAGCATATAGCTTCTAGGGTCAAAGGCACTGCTGCCTTGCGGTGGGGACCTCAATTCTGAAATGGGTGAGCCTCTTCTTTCCAGAAAGATGCTGGATAGTTTGATTAGCTAGTAAACAAACAAACATAAATAAAAGCAAAGGCATTCCTGCTTTCCGCTTCTCGGAGGGACTGGTGACTCACTGTGATTTTTCTTTGCTGACAGGAGAAAGGTACAATTCTGCACTTCATTTATTTATTCATTCATTCATTTATTACTGTTTTTGAGACAGGGTCTTGCTTGCTCTGTCGCCCAGGCTGGAGTGCAGTGGTGCGCTCTCAGCTCACTGCAACCCCCCACCTTCCTGGCACAAGCAGTCCTCCCTCCTTAGCCTCCTGAGTAGCTGGGAATACAGGCACCATGCCCTGCTATTTTTTGTATTTTTTTGGTACAGACGGGGTCTTGCCATGTTGCCCAGGCTGGTCTTGAACTCCTGACCTCAAGCGATATACCCGCATCGGCCTTGGATTACAGGCGAGGGCCACCGCGCCCAGCCATTTGTGTACTTTTAATCAGGGCTGTCCTTGAGTCAGGCCTGGTAGTAGGGCTGAGGGTATACAAAGAAATCTCTTCAGCCTCAAAGATCTTGCAATTTAGTAACAGACAATACAAATTCCTGCAGGTAGGTTGCCTGGGATACAAAGTGGCCAGGGCACAGAGCATGTATATAGAGTGGCTGAAGGCTAAGAGATGGGATTGTCTCCCTCCTTTAAACCAGTAATTAAGGAACCCAGGCCAAATCTGCCCACATCTTTAATGGAGGGGCCATTGTCTGCAGAGGGCTGAGGAGGCCTTGGTGGCGGTGCTTGGGGAACTTAGAGCACAGCAAGGGCGGAAATGTAGTGCACCTGTGCTGCTCCCGGCCCTGAAAAGAAATCAGCGGAGACACCCCACCCCCACCCCGTCTCCAGAAACTTCATTTTAAGCATGGATTACTGGTGGTGGCTTAAATTTCACTTGATTTTGTTTTATTTATTTTTCGAATTGCAGGGTTAGTTTCCGAAAGGGCTAAGAGGCTGTTTTGAGGGAGAATGTGAGATTTGGAAATTTTTGCACAGAAGAGATGGTGGTGGTGGTCCCTCCGAGGAACTGGAAGGGAGAATGGGCTGTGGGAGTGTGTATTTGAGGCCACACAGCCTTGCTGCCAGGCCCAGAATGGCCTGGGTTTTGGCTCTGCTGGGGGCTTGCACCTGGGGGAGGAAGAGGAGGGCAGTTCTCAGGGACGGTTCTGCCAAACCCGGGTTGGTTTGGAGGATGACCTGGAGGGCCTCAGGCACGCAGGCGCTGTGAGGGAAGCTGCCAGGTGGGATTGGGGGCCGTGTAAGGGGGTGGAGCGACGTTTGACTGGGGATTTCAGGAAACAGAGAGAGCATCTTGAGCCGGAAACTGCAGAGCGTCACATGGGCCATAGGCAGGGAAAGGCTGGAGTTGGATATAGGGCAGTAGGAGGAGACTGGGCCTAACATGTGGAAAATGGCCTTCTTCTGGTCTCCAGAGAGTTCCTTTCAGAACAGAACAACTCTCCCCATCCTACCCAGCCACCCTCACCAACACACCTCCCTCCCTCCCAGCCACTTCCACCAAGTCTGTGCTTATACACCCCTCCCTCCCAGCCACCCCTTCAGCCCATTCCTAGACATGCCTTTCCCTTTCCAGATGCTAAGACCTGGCAGTCTGACATTAGACAGGGGATACACAGTGAGACAAAGCCAGGCCTAACCAGTAAAAATAGGCCCAATGGGCTGGGTGCGGTGGCTCACACCTGTAATCCCAGCACTTTGGGAGGCCGAGGCAGGCAGATCACCTGAGGTTTGGGGTTCCAGACCAGCCTGGCCAACATGAAGAAACCCTGTCTCTAGTAAAAAATACAAAATGAGCTGGGGATGGTGGTGGATGCCTATAGTCCCAGCTCCTTGGGAGGCTGAGGCAGGAGAATCGCTTGAACCTGGGATGTAGAGGTTGCAGTGAGCCTAGATTGCATCACCGCACTCCAGCCTGGGTGACAAGAGCAAGACTCTGTCTCAAAAAACAAAAAAGAATAGGCCCAATGGAAGTCTAGAAGCAAAGGCAAGAGGGCAGGGCTAGTGGTTGGAGATTTTGGTGGAGAGCGGGGGTTTTGCATAGGGTAGGGACAGAGGAGAGGGGAAAGGCGGAGAAAAGAAGGAATCTGAAGGAAGGCAGAAGTTTCTAGAAGACCCAGGCGACAGCAGCAGATCTGTCAGGGACTATAGGGCCTAAGGCTGGACCACATTTTAGTCCAGAAAGTGGGGACTTCAGAGCATTCATGAGCGTTCAGGCCTAACCATGTCCTTGGGCCTCTGTTCCTGGTTGTGGCTGTGTCTGATCTTTAGTCTACATGTTAGGTGTGGGAAATGACCCTGATGAGCCATGGAAAGGGTCAGGGTGGAGGTAGTGCGGTGAGTGTGGGGAAAGGATCCAGGACTCAGGGGACTAACTTTTTTTTTTTTTTTTTAGACAGAGTCTCGCCCTGCCCAGCAGTGGCATGATCTCAGCTCACTGCAACCTCCACCTCTCTGGTACAAATGATTCTCCTGCCTCAGCTTCCTGAGTAGCTGGGACTACAGGGGTGTGCCACCACTTCTGGCTAATTTTGTATTTTTTGGTAGGGATGGAGTTTCACCATGTTGGCCAGGCTGGTCTTGAGCTCCTGACCTCAGGTGATCAACCCATCTCAGTCTCCCAAAGTGCTGGAATTACAGGCATGAGTCACCTATCCCAGCCAGGGTACTAGCATTCTTATAATAACGTGAGAAGGGTAATTTACGACCTAGCATTTGAGTGTTGAAGAAGCCAGATCATTTGTCTTGAGAGCATTCCAGAAGCTGGATTTTGCTGATGGCATTCCCCAGGATGGTGGTTGACATGTTCTGCTGACATGTATTTCTTAGAAACTGGTATTTAGAATGCAAGTCTTGCTCACATTTGGATTTGAATTCTCATTTTTCTTTCTGGCAAGACCATATCATAGACGCTGTTATGTTATATCAAGTTATCATTTCTGGCCGCGTGGGAGGCTGAGGCAGATGAATCCCTTGCGGCCAGGAGCCCCAGACCAGCTTGGGCAACATAGTGCAACCCCGTCTACAAAAATCCAAAAATTAGCCAGGTGTGATGATGCATGCCTGTAGTCCCAGCTACTCTGGGGGCTGAGGTGGGAGGATTGCTTCAGCCTAGGAGGTGGAGGCTGCAGTGAGCTGTGATTGTGCTACTGCACTCCAGCCTGGAAAAAAAAAAAAAAAAAAAAAAAAAAAAAAAAAAAAAAAAAAAAAAAAAAAAAAAAAAGCTACATCCAGGACACCAGTAAGCCTGAATCACAGGTCTTGAGATGTTGAAACTAGCACTC
>NW_016107681.1:400030-402703 GCF_001604975.1 Cebus imitator | reverse complement strand
AAAAAAAAAAAAAAAAAAAAAGAAAGAAGTTTTCTCTGTTTTTGCAGCGTTAGGCCTTTTGGTAACTACTGCCTGGACGCCTAGTTCATCAGGAGCTGCCAAATGGTGATCTTCGATTACTTCATATATTAGCTAGGATACTTTATAAAATACAATGTGCAAGCGATTCTCCTGCCTCAGCCTCCTGAGTAGCTGGAATTACATGCGCCCACCACCACACCTGGCTAATTTTTTGTATTTTTAGTAGAGACGGGGTTTCACTATGTTGGCCAGGCTGGTCTCAAACTCCTGACCTCATGATCCGCCTGCCTCAGCCTCCCAAAGTGCTGGAATTACAGGCATGAGCAACTGTGCCTGGCTTCATTCATGTTTTTGTGGTTGTTATTATTGTTCTGATGCTCCTTGTTGTTTACTTTTTTGTTTTCGCAGTCAAAGCCAAGGCTATTCCTGACTGGTAAAGCAGGGCACTGATGAAATAAATCCTAGAGTAGTCAAATACCAAGTTAACCATCAAAAATAATAACAAAGGCCGAGTGTGGTGGCTCACACCTGAAATCCCAGCACTTTGGGAAGCTGAAAATGGGAGGATGGCTTGAGGCCAGGACTTGGAGATCAGCCCGAACATAGCAAGATCCTGTCTCTATAAAAAATTTAAAAAAATTAGCCAGGAGGGTCTAGGGAGGTGGCTCACACCTATAATCCCAGCACTTTGGGAGGCCCAGGTGGGAGGATCACCTGAGGTCAGGAGCATGAGACCATCCTGGCTAACATGGTGAAACCTGGTCTCTACTAAAAATACAAAAATTAGCTGGGCATGGTGGTGGTGCCTACTGTAATCCCAGCTACTCGGGAGGCTGAGCCAGGAGAATCGCTTAAACCCAGGAGGCAGAGGTTGCAGTGAGCCGATTGCACCACTGTACTCCAGCCTGGGTGACAAAGCAAGACTCCATCTCAAAAAAAGAAAAAGAAATAGTAATGGAGGAGTATACTTATGGGCTTGGAAAGGTGGTCATCATATGTTAATTTTCTTTTTTTTTTTTTTTTTGAGACAGAGTCTTATTCTGTCACCCTGGCTGGAGTACAGTGGCTTGATCACTGCAACCTCCACCTCCTGGGTTCAAGCCATTCTCCTGCCTCAACCTCCTGAGTAGCTGGGACTACAGACTCCCAACACCACATGCCTTTAAATTTAAAACATTTTTTATATTTTTAGTAGAGACGGGGTTTCACCACGTTAGCCAGGCTGGTCTCAAACTCCCGACCTCAGGTGATCCGTCCGTCTCAGCCTTGCAAAGTACTAGAATTACAGGCATGAGCCACCATGCCCGGCCAACATATTAAATTTCAAAAGCCAAGTATGAAACACCTGTACAATATTTAAAAACCAAAGCAAAACCAATATATGCATAGACACAGAACATTAAAAGCATATTCGCCAAAACCTTGCCTTCTCCTCCTCTCTTTCAAGAGCTGGTAGTTCACTTGTGTAAAAAGAATAAAAAAATTTTAAATTAAAAACATTTTAACTTCATGTTCTACACTGGATTCACTTATTAATTTACCAGGTAATTAACCAAGACCTGAGGCTCAGTGAACTCACTGTACTATTTCTCTTGGGAGCGTTTTAGACAGAGGCTCTTGAAATGGTCTCCTTGCCCCTACACAAGGTGTGAATAATCTGGACCAAGGAAGAGCACATTTCTGGAAACTTTTGTTTCGTATTTTTGTGAGTGAAAAACTCCCCACAGACTGACATGAAAGTTTACAGTCTGGTGGACCCCAGGCCTAACGGACTTTGGAGATGGTTTTGTTTGGCTTCCTCAGTGTTTGATCAGCGTCATGAATGATTCTGAGTGTTCATATCAAAGTTTACATTTCTGGCTTCTCTTCTGAAAAGTCTAACGACCTGGCAGCCCAGAGTGCCACTGCAGCAGTGCCCAGCCCCCATAAACAGGTCACGTGTTGTTCAGTTCAGCACAGTCTGTCTCTGCCACCCTCAGGGATAACCGCGAGACAAATGGAGAGGATCTGTTCACTCAGGTTGCCTATTTAGGTGGCCTTGTGGTCTCTGCAGGCATTTCAGTGGGGTACTCTGACTTCTATGTTCTGCCTGGGTTCCCCTCTGTAAAGATTTGTGATGTGTATAGGGAAGGGCAAGTGTAATGTTTTTAAAACATGAACGCAAATTCTCTGATAGTCTTCCCGCAAAAGGTGGGGTCTAATTCATCTCTTCTTGATTATGGACTGCCCTCAGTTATTGCCCTCTAACAAAACAGGGGACAATGTGTGACTGTCAAAATTAGGTCATAAAAGGAGGTACAGCTGCGTGTGATGTCTCATGCCTGTAATCCTAGCTACTCAGGAGGCTAAGGCAGGAGGATCACTTGAGGCCAGGACTTTGAAACCAGCCTGGGCAACATAATGAGACCACTGTTTCTTCTGAAAATTAAAAAACTAGCCAGGCCTGGTGGTTTGGGCCCGTGGTCCCAGCTACTCCGCTATAGGAGGAGGATCACTTGAGATAGAGGAGTTTGAGGCTGGGGCAAGTCATGATCAAAGCACTGCACTCCAGCCTAGGCAGCTAAGCGGGACCCCGTCTCCAAAAATAAAAAATAAATCAAGGACGGCCGGGCGCGGTGGCTCAAGCCTGTAATCCCAGCACTCTGGGAGGCC
>NW_016107681.1:396165-398025 GCF_001604975.1 Cebus imitator | reverse complement strand
GGAGTGCAATGGCGCAATCTCGGCTCACCGCAACCTCCGCCTCCTGGGTTCAAGCAATTCTCCTGCCTCAGCCTCCTGAGTAGCTGGGATTACAGGTGCACAACACCATGCCCAGCTAATTTTGTATTTTTAGTAGAGACAGGGTTTCACCATGTTAGCCAGGCTGGTCTCAAACCCCCAACCTCAGGGGATCCGCCCGCCTCAGCTTTCCAAAGTGCCGACATTACAGGTATGAGCCACCGCACCCGGCCTAGAGTTCTTTATATATTTTGGATACAAGTTCCTTACCAGAGACAAGTTTTACAAATATTTTCTCCCATTCTGTGGGTTGTCTTTCTTTTTCTTTTTTTGTTTTTTAAGAAATGAGGGACCGGGCACAGTGGCTCATCGCCTGTAATCCCAGCACTTTGGGAGGCCAAGGCAGGTGGATCACCTGAGGTCAGGAGTTCGAGACCAGCCTGGCCAACATGGCGAAACTGTCTCTACTAAAAGTACAAGAATTAGCCAAGCGTGGTGGTACGTGCCTGTAATTCTAGCTACTCAAGGGGATGAGGCAGGAAAATCCCTTGAACCCAGGAGGCAGAGATTGCAGTGAGCTGAGATCACACCACTGCACTCCAGCATGGGCAACAGAAAGATACTCCATCTCAAAAGAGCAGAAGAGAGGGGAAGGGAGGGGAAGACAAAAGAGATCTTGCTATGTTGCTCAGGCTGGACTCAAACTCCTGGGTTCAAATGATCTTTCCACCTCAGCCTCTTGATTAGCTAGAACTATAGGCACACACCACTGTGCCTGGCTGACGTTCTCGACGATATCATTTAAAGCATAAAAGTTAAACTTTGAGAAAGTCCAGTTCATTTTTCCTTTGGTTGCTTGTGCCTTTGCTGTCATTATTTGAAAGCTATTGCCTAATGGAAGAGTTACTCCAACTTTTTTTCCTCAGAGCTTTATAGTTTTAGTTCTTACACTTAGGTCATTGATCCGTTTTGAGTTAATTTTTTTTTTTTTTGAGACAGAGCCTCACTCTATTGCCAGGCTAGAGTGCAATGGCGTGATCTTAGCCCACTGAAACCTCCACCTCCCAGGTTCAAGCAATTCTCCTGCCTCAGCCTCCTCGGTAGCTGGGATCACAGACATGCGCTATCACACCTGGCTACTTTTTGTATTTTCAATAGAGGCAGGATTTCACCATGTTGGCCAGGCTGGTCTCAAACTCCTGATCTCAAGTAATCCTCCCGCCTTGGCCTCCCAAAGTGCTGGGATTACAGGTGTGAGCCCCTGCTCCTGGCCTATTTGCTTAAACTTGAATACCCTGAAAGTGCTAACCTTGCACAGGCATAAGCAACCATCACCCCAGGGAACAGACCACAAAGCCTGCTCACTTTTGGAGAGCTGAAATCAAGTGGTAGAACACAACAACTAGGCCAACTTCCAAATGTTTGGGACTCGTACTTCTCAGTCCCACCCTTTTAGTCTGAAGCCTTTAGTTGGGGGTGTTGTCAGGACTTGTATGGACCTTGCAAATTTAGCAGAGTTGGGGTAGGGGTGGTGGAAGCTGAAATAAGCTTCGGGTCAACCAGCCATTCTCACAGTTGCCTCACGGTTCAGGGCCAGGATCCCACTCCCTGGCAATATTAATCTGTAAAAGAAAGCCCGCCAGTTAAGGAATAATTGCAAACTCCTACAATATTCTTTCTAGGACTGCAGACACATGATGTTTCTGGAGACCGCAAACGCCGTTTACTTCTGTTATTTTAAGTACCACACAGGCTACAGTCAAAAGAACCTTCTGGTTCCAAAGTTCCTATCTTGGCATTTTCTGCTTTTGCTTGTCCCTTCTCTCCCTCCCTCCCTCCCTC
>NW_016107681.1:388351-394950 GCF_001604975.1 Cebus imitator | reverse complement strand
GGTTCACGCCTGTAGTCCCAGCACTTTGGGAGGCAGAGGCAGGCGGATCACCTGAAGTCAGGAGTTCAAGACCAGCCTGGCCAACATGGTGAAACCCCATCTCTACTAAAAATACAAACATTAGCTGAACATGGTGGTGCATGCCCTGTAATCCTAGCTACCTGGGAGGCTGAGGCAGGAGAATCGCTTGAACCCGGGAGGTGGTGGAGGTTGCAGCGAGCCAAGATCATGCCACTGCACTTCAGCCTGGGTGGCAAGAACGAGAAAAGAAGAAAGAAAAAAAGGAGGGAGGGGAGGGGACACTGAGGAAATACACCAGCTTCTAGAAGCACATCTAACCCATTAACTCTGGCCCTAGCCCTCTTTTATTGGACGTGTGGGAGGGAGAAAGTGGGTGCATTTAGGTAGGACAAGAAGCAGATGCCAAGATGGGCATAGACAGGTAAGAGATCCATTGTGGGAGAAAGCAGGAAAAGGTGAGGAGGGCCTTCGCACTGAGATGCAGGTCTGACACCTGTGGAAGGAGAGGGGAAGGAAGGAAGGGTGTGTAGGAAGATTCAAAGCCTGCATTGTAGCTCCAAGAAAAGTAGCCAGGCTGATGGGGAGTCCTCAGCCCAAAGATGCACATCCTGCCAGAATGAGCCTGCCTCAGTGCCCCTGCCATCACTGCATGGTGGGGAGCAGTCCACGGGAAGTGAGGCCTCATCGCCAGTACAGAGGGGGACCCAGAGCAAGGGCAGCAGGGTGTTCTCACTGCCGGCCCACCAGTGGCCAGCAGCTTCCTTCCTGCTGTCTGGCCACGGGTGCTTAACAAGGTTGAGACCTGGCTGATGAATTCACCCTCAGAAATCCTTCCATCTGTCTAAACCAAAGGGCTTTGAGAAGGATAGTGACTTCAGAGTGAGAAGAGACCCACCCCTCGCCCTGCCATCCACCCAAAACAGACCCAAATCCAAACCCTGAACTCTGAACCTGAGCTTTGCAGGGGAGAAGCTGCCAAACCTCTTGGGCTCTGTGTTTATGACAGGATGTTAATACCTTTTAGAAAAAGGAGAAGAGTGACAAGGTAATAAATGTTTTAACCCGTCTTTGTTTCACCCTTCTCTGAGGAAGCAGTAATGAGAGGCATTGAAAAAAGTGTGAGATGGAAATTACGATTTTTTTTTTCCACTCAACATTATTTCGAAAAATCCCAAACCTATATAAAAGGTGAAAGAATGGCCAGGCACAGTGGCTCAAGCCTGCAATCCCAGCAGCTTGGGAGGCTGAGGCAGGTGGATTGCTTCAGCTCAGGAGTTTGAGACCAGCCCGGGCAACAGGGTGACACCCCGTCTCTACTAAAACTACAAAAGCTAGCTGGGCATGGTGGCATGTGCCTGCAGTCCCAGCTACTTTGGAGGTTGAAGTGGGAGGACTGCTTGAGTCCAAGAGGTCGTGCCACTGCACTTCAGCCTGGGCAATACAGTGAGACTCAAAAAAAAAAAAAAAAATGGTGAAAGTACTATTTAATATGCCCTTTTCCTGGATTCCCCAATTATTAATATTTTTCCATTTTTTGTTGTCTGTGTAATAGTAATCATATTAATATTTTTCCATGCTTTTATTTTCTGGCCATTTGGAAGTAAATAACAGACATCCTGATAATTCATCCCTGCACACCCTAGCATACATCTCCCAAGACTATGAACATTCTCCTGTGTGACCACAATGCCATTATCATTCCTAAGAAAATGAACATTTATTCAATAATACCCTTTAATTTATAGTCTTTATTTCAATTTCCACATTGACTCTACAGTGACAGAAACCACATCAGTGGTTGCCTGGGGTCAGGGAGGTGCGGAAAGTGAAGGGCACAAGGGAACTTTCTGGGGTGACAAATGTTAGATGCTTGATTGATTGGGAGTGGTAGTTACATGGATGTAAAATTCCCAAAACTCAGAACTGGGTGTCTTTGGTCTGATATAAATCATATCTTAATTAGTTTGATTTTTACCAATTTCACCAGTAGTCCCTAAAGCATTTTACAGGAATTTTTACCCCTCATCTAGGATTCTATCAAGGTTCATGCTTTGCATTTGGTTGTCTTGTTCTCCTCAATCTTCTCTAATCTAGAACATTCCCTCTTGCTTATTTTGTTTTTCATGACATGGAATGAAAAAAAAGGCAGAGGTGGGCAGATCACTTGAGGTCAGTAGTTCAAGACCAGCTTGGCCAACATGGTGAAACCCTGCCTCTACTAAAAATACAAAAATTAGCTGGACATGCTTGGTTGAACCCAGGAGACAGAGGCTGCAATGAGCTGAGATTGTGCCACTGCACTCCAGCCTGGGTAACAGAGAGAGATCCTCTCTCGGAAAAGAAAAAAAAAAAAACCAAGCCAGTTGTCTTGTCTTCCAGAAAGTCTGTTTCCTCATTATTGGATTCAAATTACATTTTTTTTTGGAGACACGGTCTCACTCTATGGCCCAGGCTGAGGCTGGAGTGCAGTGGCTTGATCATGGTTCACTGCAGCCTTGATCTCCCGAGCACAAGTGATCCTCCCAACTCAGCCTCCCGGGTAGCTGGTAAGCTGGGACTACGGGCATGCACCACCACATCCAGCTATTTTTTTGTATTTTTAGTAGAGACGAGGTATGTTGCCCAAACATGGCACATTTTTTTATAAGAACACCGTAGAGATAATGTAGGTCCTTTTTATCACCTCAGGTGCCACATGGAGCCAGTCTGTCACAGTACTGGCTAGGCTCACTCACCTTGTATGTTCTCTGCTATAGGCTCAGGGTCAACAATTTCTGCAGGCAGGCCCTGGTTCTTGACAGTAGGAAATGGCATTTAGAAACCAAGAACTTAGCACTAGATGTGCTCATTGCTATTAGGGTGTCAATGTTTCTTAGACCTTTTAGTGGACAGAGCTTGGAAATCCACACTGTATTTGTTGAGCTCTTGAAGTGACAATTCGTAGCCAACATCACAAACTTCTTTCTCCCTTCTCCAAATTCCATGTTTGCATCTCCCTTCTCACACAGTGGTTCCCATTACCATATTAATCATCTGGTCTATCTCACAATGCATTTAAAAGGCTTTCAGAATTACAATACAAATACCAGTACAAGAGATCTGCTGAGTAAAGTTCAAGATATCTTTGCAGTTATTTTTGTCCTTAGAATATATTTCACTAAGTATGTTCAAAACTTACTTTGGCAAATTCTTTTTCTGTGGGGTAATGTTATCAATGCCATACGGTTTCATTTGTTCCTGTTTACGCTCAACTTCAATATTTGCCTTTATTCATCTATTTTTATTGAATTTGGTTTTTTGAATATTTAAACATTTACATGGTTCAAATGAAAAAAATTATATCAATAGGAAAAGACAGAGAATTCTTGTGCCATCTCTGACCCATCTTGCCACTGAGGTTTCTCCCTCTTTCCAGTTTTCCTGGTGAACAAACAAGTCATCACTAAATGGTAGAGATAAGAAGGGAGGCCAGGTGTGGTGGTTCACACCTGTAATCCCAGCACTTTGGGAGGCCTAGGTGGGCAGATCACAAGGTCAGGAGTTCGAGACCAGCCTGGCCAACATGGTAAAACCCCATCTCTACTAAAGATACAAAAAATTAGCCAGGCATGGTGGCACATGCCTGTGATTCCAGCTACTTGGGAGGCTAAGGCAGGAGAATGAGGCAGGAGAATCACTTGAACCCAGGAGGTGGAAGTTGCAGTGAACCAAGATGGTGCCATTGCACTGCAGCCTGGGAAACAGGGCAAGATCCTGTCAAAAAAAAAAAAAGAATATTGGATATTTCTGGTTTGGAGCAATACGCAAACTGTGTGCAAGGAGAGGCAAGCTCTTTTCAGAATCCACTACCCCCTTTTTAAGTACAGACCTTTTTTTAAAAGGAGAATTCAAACATTTATCTAAGCATTTAGTTCTTGGTTTCTAAATGCTAGTGTTTACTATTTGTTGGGCATTGTGCCAAATGTACAGCACAGATGATCTCGTTTAATCCTCACAACCCTTAAAGATACGCATTGTTTTGAGTTGATTTTTTTCTTTTGAGACAGACTCTCACTCTGTCACCCAGGCTGGAGTGCAGTGGTGCAATCGTGGCTTACCATAGCCTCAACCTCCAAGCCTTAAGTAATCCTCCTGCCTCATCCTCCCAAGTAGCTAGGACTATGGGTGTGTGCCAACATGCCTGGATAACTTTTACAGTTCTGTTTATTTATTTACTTTGAGACACAGTTTCACTCTTTTCACCCAGGGTGGAGTGCAATGGCACGATCTCGGCTCACTGCAACCTCTGCCTCCAGGGTTCAGGCGATTCTCCCAGCTCAGCCTCCCGAGTAGCTGGGATTACAGGTGCCTGCCACCATGCCTGGTTCATTTTTGTATTTTTAGTAGAGACAGGGTTTCACCATTTTGGGCAGGCTGGCCTTGAGCTCCTGACCTCAAGTGATCCACCCATCTCAGCCTCCTAAGTGCTGAGATTACTGGTGTGAGCCACAATGCCCGGCCAGTTTTTAAAGATTTTATAGAGATGGGGTCTCCCCAGGTTGTCCAGGCTGAGATGCTCTCTTTCAGAAAATAATTTATTGTAGAAAATTTCAAACACACACAGAAGTAAAGAGAAGTGTACAATTCAGAGACCTCCACATATCCATTTCCCGCTTTAAAAATTACCTATTGGTAGGACTTGTTTCATCTACATCTCCATCTTCTCCTCCCACCAGGATGATTTTGATGTGAATCCCAGATATCTTATCATCCATAAAGATTTCAGCACATAGTGCCAAAAGACTTGGACTCTAAAAAAGAAACATGTTTTGGGCCAGGTAAGGTGGCTCATGCCTGTTATCCCTGCACTTTGGGAGGTGGGCGGATCACGAGGTCAGGAAATGGAGATAATCCTAACATGGTGAAAACCTATCTCTACTAAAAGTATAAAAAATTAGCTGCGCATGGTGGCACACACCTGCAGTACCAGCTACTTGGGAAGCTGAGACAGGAGAATCGCTTGAACCTTGGAGGCAGAGGTTGTAGTGAGCCATGATCGCACCACTCCCAGGCCAAGGCAAGAGGATTCTTTGAGCCCAGGAGTTCTAGATGAGCCTGGCCGACACAAAAAGACCCTGTCTCTACAAATAATAAACATAAATGAGTCAGGAGCAGTGGTGCACACCTGTAGTCCCAGCTACTTGGGAAGCTTAGGTGAGGGAATTGCTTGAACCCAGGGAGTAGAGGCTGCAGTGAGCTGTGATTACACCACTGCACTCCAGCCTGCATGACAGAGCAAAACCCCATTTCAAAATTATATATATATATATATATATATATATATATATATATATATGTTTATATTTTTTTTATTTTTTTTTTTTTTTTATATTTTTTTTTTTTTTTTTTTTTAATTTTCATGCAAACCAGTTTATCATTTAATTCATGATTCTTTGGCCTAAGAAATATGGTCAATTATAAAAGAATACTCTCCTTTCCTATGTCCTTGGTTTTTACAAATTTTACAATTTTTTTTTCCTTTTTTATAGTTTGTTCAAATCAGACTTACAGATCCATGCTTTACAACTGCTGATGTGTCTCTTAAGTCTCTTTTAGCCTAGACGTTTCCTCTTCCTCTGTTTTTTTCTCCTTACAACTTATTTGTTAAAGAAACTGAGCCGATGTGTCCTTTTTTTGAAATGGAGTTTTGCTCTTATTGCCCAGGCTGCAGTGCAATGGTGTGATCTCGGCTCACTGCAACCTCCACCTACCAGGTTCAAGTGATTCTCCTGCCTTAGCCTCCCAAGTAGTTGAGATTACAGGTGCCCGCCACCCCCATGCCACCTAATTTTCTTTTGTAATTTTAGTAGAGACAGGGTTTCACCATGTTGGTCAGGCTGGTCTTGAACTCCTGACCTCAGGTGATGCACCCACCTCGGCCTCCCAAAGTGCTGGGATTACAGGCCTGAGCCACCGCACCCGGCCCCAAGTGTCTTATAGGGCCTCACAGTCTGGCTTTTGCTGAATGCATACCCATAGTGTCCTAATGTGTTTCTCTGCCCCTTGTATTTCTTGTAAACTGGTAAGTAAATTTAGGCCTGCATTGTCCAGCGTGGTAACCTGTGGCTACTAAGCACTTGCAATGGGGCCAGTTCAAGTTGAAAAGTGCTGTAAATGTAAAACACACATTGGAGTTTCTAAAGTCTTGGTATAAAACCAAAAGTGTCTCATTAATGATTTCTGTATTGATTGCATGTCAAAATGGTAATACTTTGGATATATGGAGTTAAACAACATATATTATAAAACTTAATTTTTGTCAGGTGCTATGGCTCACACCGGTAATCCTGGGACTTTGGGAGGCTGAGGTGGGTGGATCACCTGAGATCAGGAGTTTGAGACCAGCCTGGCGAACAAGGCAAAACCCTGTTTCTGCTGAAAATACAAAAATAAGCTGGTGTGGTGGTGGGTTACTCAGGAGAGGCTAAGGCAGGAGAATCGCTTGAACCAGGGAGGCAGAAGTTGCAGTGAGCTGAGATGGCGCCACTGAACTCTAGCCCAAATGACAGTGAAACTCCATCTCAAAAAACGAAAAAAAA
>NW_016107681.1:322750-388126 GCF_001604975.1 Cebus imitator | reverse complement strand
GGGATTACAGGCGCATACCACCACACCTGGCTAATTTTTTGTATTTTTAGTAGAGACAGGGTTTCTCCGTGTTAGCCAGGATGGATTCCATCTCCTGACCTCGTGATCCGTCTGCCTCAGCTTCCCAAAGTGTTAGGATTACAGGTGTGAGCCACTGCACCCAGCCCAGAGTCAAGTTTTTTTGGCATGACTACTTCATGGGAGTGGAGCATTTTCCCATCAGGTTTATAATGCCTGGATACTTTTGTTTTATCCTTCTTTTGAAGGTAATGTCGGCAGTCATGAATGATCATTGCCTAGACCATCTATTTCATTAGGAGTTGTAAAATGGTAACATTTCATCATTTCTTTTTAATATATTTGACTAGAATAGTTCTTTAAACAGAAACATTTTCTTTCACATAGGAAAGGCAGGAAAAATTATATCCCTTCATTTGCCAGGTTTCAAATGATGAGATTTCCCCACTACATTCTCTATAGGGGCTTAATGCATTTGTTATTTTGCATAGCAGTATGACCACGTGGATTTAAACATACTTAATGTTTCTTTTCACCATAGGTATGCCCATTGATGCATAAAGTGTCCCATTTTGATGCAGTGGGGGCTTCACCAAATTGTTTGAATTTTTTTGACACAACTCCACTGGCTTATTGTATATATCTACATTCCCTTCCAATTCTTCCCTGCCTCAGACTGGAATCAACCATTTCTCAGAGAAAGCTCAGTTGTTTTTAATGAGAAAAGGTATTTAGAAACCATAGTCTGGGAGCTAGTGGTGCTCACTTCTATCAGTCATTGTTTCCAGGCTTTTTGAGAGGACAGAGCTAGAAAACAAACTTTTCTAAGATAAAATATTAATATATCATGAGTTCATAGTGATACTTATAATTCATGTTCCGAGCTGGATGTTTTATTTAACCTTGACAATTCTTTATTTTCATCTCCTTTCTCTTATGTTGAAGTCCCAGTTCTCAATATTAACATTTCTTTTTGTTTTATCTCACAACACAAACAATACAGACTCAGAATAACAATACTGACACTACCAAAGATAAGATTACTGAAAACAACTATAAAAATGCTTTCAGTTTTTTGTCCTTAGGATAAGTCCTCAAGAGATGAAACAATGTACTGTGTCACTTGAAACGGTTTTGCTGTGTGGTACCAACTGGACGCAAAGGTTTATTAATTGCATTTTGCTTTTTGATTTCTAGGCATGACATTTGGTTTATAATTACGTTAATTCCAAAGTCAAATCTATACTCTGGGAATCCTCAAGTATAACTTCCATTCTTTTCCCTTATGCCTGTTCTTTTTTGTCCCCAAAGCTATTTTTTAAAGGCTTTATTCTTTCATTTTTTAAACAAAGCAGATATGCGTATATACTTTAAGTCAAACTGTGTACCTTCCTTCACCTTGTTTTCCAGTTAATGATTAATAATCAGTTGATTGGCTGGGTGTAGTGGCTCATGCCTGTAATCCAGCACTTTGGGAGGCCAAGGTGGGTGGTAACTTGAGCCCAGGAGTTTGAGGCCAGTCTGGCCAACAGGGCAAGTGTCCCATCTCTCCAAAAAACAAAATAGTCAGGAATGGTGGTGCTTGCCTGTAGTCACAGCTATTCAGGAGGGTGAGACAGGAGGATTGCTTGAGACTGGGGAATTGAGGTGGTGGGCCATGATTGTACCAATGCAATCCAGTTTGGGCAAGATAGTGAGACCCTGTCTCAAAAAAATGAATAAATATGCTGGGCACAGTGCCTCATGCCTGTAATTCCAGTCCTTTGGGAGGCCAAGGCTGGATGGATCACCTGAAGTCAGGAGCTCAAGACCAGCCTGGCCAACATGCCAAAACCCTGTCTCTACTAAAAACATAAAAATTAGCTGGGCATGGTGGCAGGTGCCTATAATCCCAGCTACTTGGAAGGCTGAGGCAGGAGAATTGCTTGAACCCAGGAGGTGGAGGTTGCAGTGAGCCGAGATCATACCACTGCACTCCAGTCTGGGTGACAGAGCAAGACACTGTGTCAAAAAATAAATAAATAAAATAAAATAAAATAAAAATAATTGTAGCACCACTCTAAAGCAAGTTAGGGAACTATTCCTCAATTCTTTTTACAGTTGTATAGTATTCCACTGTGTGAGTATACCACTGTTAACTCAACCAGTGCCCGACTGATGGAGATTTAGGTGTTTTGCTATTACAACAATTAGGTTAATTTGGACAAAACAGAAAAGCAAGGCTGAGAGGGTAATTTGTTCAAGTTCATGTAGACAGCAAGCATGTTAAGTTAGATTTGGCTAGAGTAATGTAAGAACTCAAAAGAATAGTGGTTTGAATACTGTGCTCAAATGTAAATGGCAGGTAGGGCAGGGCTGGTATGAGTTTGAGTTTGGTATGGTATGGTATGAGTTTCAGGAGTTTCTCAAAGACCCATGCTCCTTCAAACTTGTCCAGCAGCACTTGACTTCCATACATCATGGTCCAAGGTGGTTGTGACAGCTGTAGCTAGAGCAGCCACATTCTAGCCAGGAGGAAGGAGGACAGGGTAAAGAAAAGCATGCCCTGATCCTCAGGGATACCTTCAGAATTGGAAAGAACCACTTCTGCTGTCTACCCATGGTGAGCTCCATTGCACTTATGTTGACCTTCATGGAAACTCTTCTATGCTGCTGGTGAGTTCCTGGACACCCAAGTGAGGACCTATACAGGTCTGCTCTGTACCTCTGGTGAGCTCTTTTAAACCCATGGTGTTTCTATATGGCCAAGGTGATCTCATCTATGCCTATGGTGTCTTCTACACCCATGGTGAGCTCCCTTCCCCCCAGGAGGCGTTCTGCTGGAATGGGCTATCTACCCGCAGTAGGATCTCACACCTGCGTTAACATCTTCACATGTGGAGAGCACTTCAGTGCCCAGGGTGACCTTAGATCATGACTGCTTCAAACATCTGGAAAGCACTTGAGTTCCCCTCAACACACACTAAGTTCCCCTACCTTCTGGTGATGTGTGCCTCTCCCCATGGAGTGTGATCTGGTCCTGATTTGCGGCCCCCTCTATGTCCATGGTGAGTTCTATTACCCATGGGGAGTTCCCAAGTAGGGGTGGGGCATTCCTCTACCTCCAAACCTCTCAGCCATGGGGATCTCATCTATACCCTCAGTCAGTTCTATGTCCTTGTTTCCAACAGGTTCTTGCACTAACTGTTCTACTAGCTTCTCCAAATGCATGAACTATAGCCTTAAATGTCTCCTGAAACAAGCTTCTTTTTCTGCACCCCCTAACCTGTGGCTGTCACCTGTTTTCCTAGCTTAATTAACAGAATGACCTTCATCCAAGATAGAAACCTCAGTTGGCCTTGGGCTCTCCCTTTGCCTCTAGCCCAAATACAAAGGAGCCAAATGCCCTTGAGTTCTTGTTATTTTTTTAATCTGGGTGCGTGGGATCTTCTCATAGCTTTCACGGCAGTTCAGGTTCAGTCTCCCTCTTTTGCTTAAGTAATTTCTGCAGGTCTTTTTTACTGGTCTTGCTATCTGTTTCTTTCGCTTCAACAGTACTCCCCACTGCTTTTTGAGGTGACTTCCTATAAAACAAAAATTCAGCCAACTGTTAATAGTGGTTAACATGGGTGGGGGGAGGGGAGGGGATAATGGGAAATGTGTCTATTTCTGACATGATTGGATTATTTACTTATTATTTTGAGATGGAGTCTTGCTCTGTCACCAGGCTGGGGTGCAGTGGCGCAATCTCAGCTCACTGCAATCTCCACCTCCTATGTTCAAGTCATTCTCTTGCCTCAGCCTCCCGAGTAGCTGGGATTACAGATGCACACTGCCACACCTAAGCTAATTTTTGTATTTTTAATAGAGACGGGGTTTCACCATGTTGGCCAGGATAATCTTGATCTCCTGACCTTGTGATCCACCCACCTCAGCCTCCCAAAGTGCTGGGATTACAGCCACGAGCCACAGCAGCTGGCCATGATTGGATTTTTAAAATAATAAGGTATACATTTCCTATTATCAGAAAAATTAGTAAATAAAACAGTAGGCTGCCTTTTGTCTTTAGGATACACTCCAAACTTCATTTGGTGGCTAGTCTTCCCCAAAAAAGGGCTCTCACATTCCTCACATGGAATTTCTTCATTCCCAACAATGCCTCACTTTTCCGGTTGGGCCAGTGTTTACTGGCCTAACAAATACAGCGTCCCCACAGCCTCTGCTCTCTACCTTGGTGGTCCTAGTGTTCTATGCAGGATCAGAAAGCACTGAGAGCATTCGACAGACAATTAACCTGACACAAGGACCTAGATGAATAACGTCTTTGGAAGGGCTGGGTAACAGGAATCAGGGACAACTCTGGATCCACAGGGTTCAGGAACAATCTGCTGAGGCAGTCATCCAAGAGTTAGAAGGCTGCACTGCCACAACCACTACAGCTAGTGCTCGACTTACGACCATGATTGGTTCTGACAGACCAGTCGTAACACGATTTGGTCCTAAGTTGAGTAGGCTATATTCACGCAGAGATAGTAGTGCTGGCAGAAGCTGGTCCGCACTGTCGTACGCCCAGCTGGGCAACGTTTGCGCTGCCAGATGCGGAGCAGTCGTGGCTAGCGATTGTGGTCGTAAAGTCGAATGGTCGTAGGTTGCATAGGTCTAAGTTGATCAATACAGTGGAACACTGGTCTAGTCATTCCAACTGGCTGGCATGTCTCTTCAAACTTTCTTATCTGCAGCCACTATAGTAGGAAGGTGCCCCTATGTCATGCTGCCTTCCAAACCGAATATGCACTCAGAAAGCTAGCTGCAAGGGAGTCAAGTAGTTTTCAGCTTTCTAGCCTCTGTAGTGGAGGACAGGCACAAAAGCAAGTGAGATGGAAATCATGGGCCAATTGATAGTGCCCAATGCAGATACTGCTGGGAAGTCAAGAACAGACAAAAGGCTGCCTCTACTGGCCTTGATTCTTAGGACAAGCAACAGAAGGGCTGCAGAAGTGACATAAAAAAAGCCTAGTTTCAGGAAAAAGCACTCCTAAAGAGTTGGCCATGATGTGGGACTGAAAAAGGTCAAGGCCAAGGGCAATGCAAAGGCCTGTATGAGCTTCAAAGGAGACAGGAAAGAGAAGGTTCTGAGAGACAGGAAATACGTCCAAGAATTGGGCTTTCAGAATAGGATTCCAAATCATATTCTGAGTATAACTCCTGCAAAATCCTCCAGTCTGCTTTGGTTTCTAGAGACCATAAATTGCTCTAAAGTTATCTATAGGGAAAAGATCACCAGGACCATTTAAGAAGAATCAGGGACAACCATAACACTTTAGAAATACATAGGACACAAGGTACTTCAATTTTCTCCTTTCCTCAACAGTTTTATTGCCTTTTAAGAAAATTTTTGTAAAATATAAATACAAAGGCAGAGAATTTACTTACAAAGTTAAAACACAGATTTCAAACATAAACACACGATTCAGAAAATTTTAGTTTTATGTACATTTCCGAGCAACCTCAACATATTATGTTAGTTTTCAATATTTTACAGGGTACAGAAAAAAATAGCTCAAAGTCTTCTTTAAATAAGAGCATAAAATGTTTAAACATATAAACAATCCGGTTTGATGCGTGAAAACTAATTTCACAGCTTTTAAATTAGAATATAAAAGTTTCATACAATTAGTTGTTGTGTGTGGATATGGTTTGAATTTATATTACATACTACTGGATTACATCCAATAGCATTTACCTGGCCCGAGCAGGTACTCTGTAAACAAAACAAAGTTATATCACCAAGTGCCTTCCTCAAATTCGCTCCCTGAAACCAACCACACAGTTCTGACCACTCTACACAGTCATGGCCTCTGTCATCAGAGCTTTGTATGAAATTAAGTCAAAGTGTGGAGCTCTTTTTCCTCATTTTTTTTCTCTTTAAAAAAGAAAAGAAACAAATGTTCCAAGTAAAAACAAACATATCCCAAAGCATGTGAGCATTGAAAAGTAAAGAAACATTATAACAGCTTCATAAAAACTGACTTAAAAGTTTAAAAGTAAAAGAAAAACATGTTTCTAAGTCCTTCTGACTGGAGTAATTTCTCTTATATAAAGAAGAGATATTTTCATATGTAATAGTGTCCTTTCTTTACAGAAATAGTCGTATTATGACACATATGCACAAGGATTAACACTATAACACACTGTACACAGCGGGTCTGGCTCGCTCACCAGTAGTCCTCTGAGACCAGATCGCTTGGGTGGAGCCACTCTACGGAGGAGCCCAGAAGAGTCTGAATTTCATTTGTGAATTCCACCAGATCTAACAGCTCCTTACTTTCAGGGTTGAAGGCTTCCAGGTCTTTGGAGCAAGAGAACAAGAGACTTGCAGAAACCTGCCGATAAAACTCTGCCTCTGCAATGGTGACAATTTCCACGTTTGGAAAATTGCAGCGAAATATGCGGGACGACATTTTCAATTTCTTAAGGACATCTGAAAGCAGTAGCCAGTTTCGTGGCCTACAAAACAGAAAGGAAAATGCTTTGAGTTTCCAGTAAAATGAAAAGTGCTCCCAACTATTAATATTAACTACCAACCCAACTGGACCAGCCTCTAGCTGTGTAACAAGGGCCAGTTCCTTTGACTCTGCTCCTGCCCCTCATTTCTCACCATACCTACTCTCTGATTGCCATTTCTTTCTAAGGTGAGGGAGAGTAACTACTTCTAGCAGTAGGAACTCTGAACTCAACTGTCCATCTAGGGAGGACCATCCGAATAAGCCTCATTTCTCCCTTTTCTGGTGGTAAAGTCCTGCTCATTCAGCTGTGACCACAACCCGGGTCACGCCTATCCAAGTGCCCTGTTATCAACAGTCACTGGGGGATTAAGTCTGTGTATCCCCACTTCTTCAATCTCTTCTCTCCTCAGACCCTCACTAACAGCATTACAAATACACAAGGCTGTCTCTCCTTTCCATTCAGGCATGTCCACTGCCATCCTTTCATTCTTTTGGGAGAAGGAAGGTGTTACATTCCTTGCATATATAACCCACCATACTTTATGAGTTGATCACTGTTTGTAATCATGTTTATAGCTTCAGACCTGAGGAGGATGTTACTCATTAAGCAGCTTTGTCAATACACAGCAGAGCAGTCTCTTGACAAGTACACCCAAAGTGATTGGTCACTGGCGTTTAGGGGCTCAACCATAGGGGGCAGAGGGGATTAACTAAATCTGATGACACACCAATGTCCTAAGTGTCATGTATAGTGACTATCCTCATCTTATACAAGGTGGTTTATCAGTGTAGTCCGGTACATCTCAAAGGCCTGGGAAGGCTCCTACAGTGGCCTGCGGCAGGAAGTCCTAGGGAGGACACCTTCCCAAGGTGGTTAGGGATTGAAGTACCCAAGGTGCTGACCCTTCCATAAAGTTCCCAGTCACCCACTTCAACTTCCTTTGGGTTCTGGGGAGTGACTTAAGCCTTGGTGTTAGTGATAAAGGCAGTTTATACCATGCCGTGCCCCACCCCCCACCACACTGGGTATAAGGAAGCTGATACGTACCCCTTCTGGAAAAGATCTACTGCATTGTGTGAGGTTCATGGACAGTTAAGGAGTTCACTCGCCCACCCACCCTCATCTGCTTAAAGGGCATTTCTAACTCCTGTCACCTCAAGAGCAGCTCAGCTAGTTTTCAACCACATGATAGTCATGCTTACCCCTGAGCCACAGATACTTGGATGTTATAACACGGTAAGAGGGGGGTCTCCGAAAATTCAAATTCAAACACATCACTATAGGCATCGTCATCATCATCCTGGTCTTCTGGTCCTGGGGGGTTCGCTAAAACATCATAGCCACTTTCGTCGTCTGGTTCTAACGGAGGGCAAATGAGAGAGGAAGTAATCAGTAAACTACAGCAAGATATCCAGTTGTCAACAACAAGGACTTTAAATAACAAGATTCTTTCCCAAGTGAGTCCTGCTTCCAGTGCCCGCTTTCCCTCACCCATACCAGACAGACATGGACTGGAACTTGTTCACCTCCCACTGAACTAGCGCAAACAATGCAGCTTACCACAAACAGAGCTGCCGTAAAAGTCCCAAGAGCCACCAGAGTCATCATCGCTGCGACCCTGTAGGTCATTTAAGTAATCTGGAGAGAGAGAAAATAAAAAACAAGATAAAACCTACTGTTGAGAACAAAATGATGGAGAGCCATGTGGCATTTTTTCTATACATTCACAACAGGCTACAGGTCATTTCCTGTCTTCCTCTTTCTCAGCAAAATAAAGTAGGATTATACTTATGTATCTCTTCTTTTTTTTGTTTTTGAGACAGTCTCGCTCTGTTGCCCTGACTGGAGTGCAGTGGCACTATCTCGGCTCATTGCACCCTCTGCCTTCCGATTTCCAGACTCTCCTGCCTTAGCCTCCCAAGTAGCTGGGACTAGAGGCGTGTGCTATCACGCCCAGTGAATTTTTTAATTTTTCGTAGAGATGGGGTTTTACCATGTTGGCCAGGCTGGTCTCAAACTCCTGACCTCGGGTGATCTGCTGCTTCAGCCTCCCAAAGTGTTGGGATTACAGGCGTGAGCCACCATGCCCAGCCTATTTATGTATCTCTTCTTTGATAGCCTGACTAAGCTGCTTCTTCCAACAAGTGAGTGTGATTTAAGGTAAACAAGGGCGGGTCACCGGTGAGTTAGTGGCATTCTTTGGCAGGAAGTGTCTGATAAGGAATTTAACTGCAGGTGCCTGACACTCAGGAAAACCTGTGCTTCTGCTTTAGGGATTTTGTAACGCCTAGGGCTTAAATAATGGGTTATCTGATGACCTAACACCATAAACCTGTCCAAATAATTTCATGTATGGAAGTTTGAGTCATTTTTCCCAGACTCAAGATGTAAACCTATGAGCCATACCTAAGTGAAGAATGCATTTGTGGAAAATGAGAATAACTTCAGGAAAACTTTTAAAACATGAGGGTGAATAGATGACTTAACTTCACTAGAATAAAGTCAAACCACACAAAAGTTCAAACACCCAGCTGCTGTCCAAAAAGCTTTACAGTTCCAGCCTTCATGATTTCTGCCCAGTCAAATTCCAATCTATTGTATCGAGCTACCATCTAATTTTTGAATAAGACCATTTCTTGGACTTTGTCATACCTGTTAAGAACTTTTCCATAAGTTCACTGTGAGTCATTTTCATGATGGTTCTACCTGAGTAAGTAGCCAAGGTGGGGTCAGCACCATAAGAGAGAAGTAGTCGGACAATTTCCAAGTGATCGTTCTCAACAGCATCGTGCAGAGGCCTAGGAAGAGAGGCGCAACAGAATTATGCTCGTGCAAGCCACACTTGCTCATAAAGCACTTATCTCCTTTAATAGCAACAGGAAGCTAGGTGCATGTGTACCTTGTGTACTGAGCCTCCTAAGCACAGTATTTAATCCAAGAGGTGTGCATAGTCACTGCCACTGCACAGATAGGGAAACTGAGCTACAGTGATTGGCTCTAGGTCATGAAGAGACTATTTCGGGCCTAAATCTCAGAGTGGTCTTGAACTCCTAGACTCAAGTGATCCTCCTGCCTCGAACTCCCAAAGTGCCAGGATTACAGGGAAGAGAGCCATTGCCCAGCTGCAAACCCTATCTTAATCCGAGGCCTAAGAAGGAACTCAAGCCGAAAGTACAAACATTTTCAACAAATTTAAGTAGTTATGGACCATGTGAAGGTAACTTACAGGGGATAAGAAATCCTATCTTCATGAAAGCCAATATAAGCAATTGTCACACTATTAAAAAAAAAAAAGGCACCTCTGTTTTTAAAAGAAACTAGATGCAAAGATTACTGGAGACTCTCCCGAAAGCTTGACCCCAGAACCTCACACAGATGGGTGATCAGCCTCTGGCCCAGAAACCAAGGGAACGGTGGGGAGAGGAAACAGGGCCTGGTGGGGTGTGTTCTCAGGAGGGTACAGAGGCCTCCAGTTCATGGAGCTGGGGGTTGGAGTTGGCAGGGAGAAGGTGGATCTCTGCCCAATCCGAGGGAATGCTATTTGCAAAGTGTGAAAGACCAAATACATTTCCATTTGGCCATTTCTGTCACTGTCAGGAAACCCCCAGTGCCCGGCCTCATGGCAGCATCCCCCTCACACAACCAGGAAGACGCTCGGGCTGACTTAGACCTGGGTCTCTGACCAATAAACCAGAGTCAAGGACAGGGTGAGGGCCACGGCTGGGCATGTGGGTGGCAATGGCAGGTCCTGGTGAACCAGTGGAGGGGCAGCTAGCCCTCGCGTACACCTGGGACTTTTAGCTCAAATATATTTGCACCACTGTGCTCAAGCCTGGGAAACAGGGCAAGACTCAAAAAAAAGCAACACCCCCAATTATTCATGCAGGCCTCAACATTTTCAGAAGCTTTGGTTCATAGGAATATTACAGGACTGACCAAAATTGGGAGCTTTACATCTACATTTGCCAAAGGTCTGCTGGATTCAATTCTGCAGGACCCAGTGGTCAGTATGTTTACAGTTACCCTCTGTCTTTTCTCCTGGAATTTCCCGCATACCCTGAGAACTGCCACTGCACAGATAGGGAAGCTTGGTGTCAGCAGAGCCAGGCTGAGAACAAGACTCATCACTGACCTGGTTCCATCCTGGGCGCTACAGTTGACATCAGCGCCATATTCAAGGAGGTGTCGCACAATGTTGAGCCAGCCCCTGGCACAAGCTTCATGCAGGGCGCAGTAACCTGCGTTATCCCGATGATTCACGTCACAAATCTTGTTCTCCAAGCAGTACAGGACCACTTCCTGTGGGGAGGGGAGGGAGGAACGCCATCAGATACTGCACAATAACCTTGGTAAGGTGGACCTCTCTGTAGCTTTCAAAGATACACCTTCAGGCCTGAGAATCCACTACCTCCTGGGCAGGCGGTGGATGTCTTGGTGAGGGGCAAACACATGTGCAAAGCATCCGATGACAGGGACAGCACCATTTAGGGGTCTGCTGCCCAGCTGCCCGGCCCTGGGCGAGGTATGCTTCAAATTCTCCAAAGCCTCCTTTCCTACTTTGGAGGAAAGCAACAGCACCTACAAGGGGCTGCTGAGAAGCTGTAGTTAGAGACCCACACAAGCCCTTAGCCCAGTGCCTGGCACAGTGAATACAGAGGGATTTGGCTGCTAATATTTCAAACGATGCATGAATAAGTACAAGGACATCCTCACTTGATCGGTTCATCCAACAGGTAGTAGTGGATGACGACACAAGTTTAGATGAAAGCAAGGACATATGTGCAAGAGTTGATGTGTAATAATAGAAAAAAAAAAAAAAAAAGCAAGGACAATCAAGGCA
The DNA here is from genome assembly GCF_001604975.1 of Cebus imitator. NCBI lineage: Eukaryota > Metazoa > Chordata > Mammalia > Primates > Cebidae > Cebus > Cebus imitator. The sequence goes on along the minus strand of NW_016107681.1, from coordinate 376,782 downwards.
TAACGAATGATTAAACGAGCTGGAGAACATTTCTCAACCTCACAGAGAGGAGGCTGCCCAGGAGTTTAGGCTGGTCCTCACACCCCTTGGAAAGACCAGGAATCGGAGGCTGGGTGGCAGTGCCTCTGTTGGTACCACATGCATCATCAACAAATGACATCAATACTTCTAATAACCCCGCCCTCTTTTTGCTTCACTCTCCACCCCACTTGTGGCTGAATCAATATAATTTCATATTTACTTAAGTTAATGACAGGAATCTAATACATCACATACCACAACCTACGCATTTCAGGAACTAAGTAAGATGAACCTACCCTTCCCACTTTGCAGAACGTGTTCCGCATCAACAGTTTGCATGAGAATCACTGTTATTAATCTCACTTCTATGGTGTGTTAAAATATTAAAATGAACCGCTCCCAGTAAGCAGAGCGGTAATTTACTCCATGTTTTATTACCTTGATTAAGAAAGTTTTCAAACACATGGAACACTATCTGCTACCAGACAACAGGTTACACTGTTTTCCTAGCAGTCAAGGCCAGCAGAGAGCTGTCAGGTTCTGAAGACTGGGGGGAAAGCCAGAACATGTAGGGTGGCCCAACAGACGGTCCACTTGGCAAGGGGGGAGCTTGATGGGCCACAGCAGGCTCTCCTGTTGCAACTCTTAAATAACTCATCTGTAACCTAAAATAGGCAACATTTGAGCCATCCATAAATGTGAGGTGAGTTCTGAAAATTATTTTATGCCCTTTCTAGGACACGTCAAAGGTGACCACTCACTTGGGCGTTAACTAGAATGTTCTAGATGCTCCCACTGTGAACCTAAGGCTGCATGCTGGTAACCCTGGCCACTCATTCCCTGTTGCTTCAGGCCACTGCAGCAGCTCCATGCCCACAGAAGTGTCTCTTGCTTCAGGCCCTTACCTGCCAGAAAGCCTACAATCCTCTGAGCTCCCAGGCCACCTGCCCCGAGCATTGGTATCCAGGATACCACATGAAGCTGCTGCTCTTTTAGCAGGCCCCCACTAGCCAGACTCGAGTAGACGGCTGTAAGCTAATGAGTTGTGTGCCCAGCCAGGGAGAGGCCCTGTCACGTGACTCAGGGATCAGCTCTGAGCGCCACTGACTGCTGTGCACAAATCAATTTACCCTGATCCTGGCGGCCAGCCTGGTGTCCTATCAACCCAGGGTTTATTTGCTCTGACAATTACGGCCGGCCTTCACCTGGAAACCTTAATCACCACTAGGGCTGATTTGAGGGAACCAAGGAATGAAAGATATCGAGGCTGAAGGGTAAGTCAGCTCTGTTATCCTGTAGGATGGCAGGCAAGGCAACAGTGATGCAACAACCAGGTCAGATGTTTTGCTGTTGACCACCATAACACTTCTGATGCTCCCAAATATGTATGTCATATCCCACAGTGACCTGTGAGATCTCAGGAAGGAAAAGTGGTATGATTCTCATTCAACACTCAAGGAAATTGAGACTCAGAGAGGCTAAGCCCCAAATTCAATTAACACGAAGCATTAGACCTGTAACTCAGGTCATTTGGCAACGGGTCTGCTGGGAAGTTTCCAAAGGCCCAATCAAGGGCCCTGGCTAAAGGGCTATGATCCAGCCATGACCAACATCACTTGCACCTTTTCTGTTGGGGTCAAGCAGGCTAATGACACTCTCCTAGCTGGGAGGGTGATGGCATTTTAAATAGGTGGCAACTTTCATCACACCAACAGAGAGAATGAAGAAGCTGGACACGTCTGTCTACCCAAGACGTTACTTGGTTTATTCTCCATGCTGGAAATGGGAGTGTTTGAAGGGCAGCCCGCCCATTCCCAAACAAAATCAAACTGTTTTTGTTGGACAATTCTCTGTTAAGCAGCTATAAGCTGAATGCCATTAACCGCAAAATGTAACCATAAAGGCCATAAACCCGACATTGTTAATTAATTAAATGCCTCATTAACTTTTTTAAAAACATGATTTATTCGATTCATAGAAAATTTAACCATCACCACTAAATGCACAAGCATGCGGTTCCACATTGGCATTTTAGCATAAGAACTGACAGGGAAAGGTTCAAGTGTAACTGGCCTTTCAGGTGGTCTATTACAGATCTGAAGAGCAGAGGGTGTTTCTAAACCTCAAGAACCAGATTAACAGAAAACAAAGCTTGAGCAGCCTTTATATTGCATGTGGTATCTTTTTAGCTAAGCAGAAGACAATGATAAAGAGGGGTTTTGGGAAACCCTTCCCAAAGCTGTGCATTCATACCGCACCTTAACCCGTTAAGCAAATTGTTCTTTTATTTTATAGAGTTTACACTGCCACATCTAAATGGACTATCCTCCTGACATTTTAATTTCTGACTAAAGAAGTCTCAGAATGTTGGATTCAAAGTTGAAAGCTTTCATCTAGTAATTAAAACATTCAGCATCAAAACTGATGACCTGGGAAAGTTCTATAGTGAAATTTACATTTGAAGGGGAAAAGTCCTTCCATAAACATTCTCAAGGCTTCTTTCCCCAAAGGCCTGGCAGCCTGAAAAAGTATGGATCAGTGTTCTTTAGTATAGGCCTCAGACCCATCTGCTTACAGGAAAACCACCAAAATGGAAACTGTTCCTTAGAGCACCCACAAGGCCTCTTGAAGTCAGAAAGGTGAGACTGGGATAAAGGAAGCCAAGATCAAAGACCAGGCCAGGAGCCCCACCCCGCCATGGCCAGCGTGTTTGCTGCCCTGGAGCTGTCCCTTACCTCTGTGTTTGCTGGAAGCACAAGTCCATTTCCTCAACCACACCTAGGAGTGAGTGGCCCTGCCTGGCACACTGCATCTACCCTGTCCTCATAGGCTCAGCTTATGAAAAACCAACTGGCTGCCGCTTGGGTTTAATCTTTGAGTAACTGAGCTAATTTCCAAATCCTTCTAGAGAGTTCCCTCAAAGATAATCCAGAGATATCAACCACACAATCATGCCCCAGGGTGGGCTCTGGGTCCAGGGGAGACTGTCAGCCAGGTCATCCCATCAGAAAAGGCTCAAGGCACAGCAGACTGCGGCAGGGTTAATGTATGCGAGCCTGGGCTCTGGCTGAATTCGGAGGCCCATAGCTGAGCGTGGGCTAGTGCGGATCCTGTCGCCCGGGTGCTTCTCCACACTTCACATTCAGCCTGCTGAGCTGCATTTTATTTTCACCACGACTCCCAGAGAGCTGATGCCAGCATAAAAAATGCCTTTGCCCTGTGGGCTATTACATCACAATCTCAACTGACAAGTGTGTGGTGGGGAGATGCACAGGGGCAGAGGGAGGTTTCGAACTGTGAAAAGTGCAATTCCAATGGGAGCTCGTCCTGGAGAGGAGCTGGGTTTGCGGGGATGGGGAAAGACTGGGCTTTGGAGCCAGGCTGCTGGATTATTATCTGTTTAAGTCATTTAACGCCTCTGGGACTCAGTTTCCTCATCTGAAAGCATGAATAATATGAGTTACAATCGCACAAAGATGATGAAAGGGTGAAATTAGTTACTTTGGATCTTAGGGGCTCATCAATGTAAGCTATCATTGTCATGGCCCGTGCTGGGAGGAGGATGGGCAGGGGGGCTAGGGAGAAGCAGTGAGTTGAAGGAAAAGCCATGAGTCTCAGTTCCTCCTCCAAAGCCCTTAGCCCTGGGGCTACTGTACCCTCTCTCAGAAAGAGACCTTAGGTCCACCCCACCTCCCACCTCTGTGACCTGCACAGCTTCTTCCTGCCCACTACCCCCACATGGCTACCCCTCCACCAGAAACAGTACAGGCAGCCCCAGATAGAGCTAATAACTTCTCTCCCCCTTGCTAATCAGAATCCAAAGGGCTCATTAAAATTCCCCCAGTCGCCAAGCCCTGGGTTGTGTCAGATTTTATATCAGAGATAAGTGAGCGAGACTGGAGGGTGCCGAAGCAGCCTACCTGCCTGAACACGAACTGAACATCAGAGAGGCCTTTCTTTCCACATCGCAATTGAACAAGCCACCAAAGAGACAGCAGAGAGAGTGGGGCTAACACAAACATCCTGCTGGAGCACTGGCCCAGCCCCTTGATGTGGAGAGGGCTGCGCTCTGCTCTGCTCTGTTCTCCAAGTCCCTCCCTTCACCAGCGGCAGCCCTTGGGCCCCGCCCCCCAGCCAGCAACCCTGGGGAGCACCCACAGGGACCCACCTCATAGCCAAGCCTGGCTGCCCGCTGCAGAAGGGTCTCGCCTGCGTTCTTATTGACAATAAGTCTCCGTGCTTCTGGTGGCATTGGGCGAGACTGGATGGTCTCCTGAGGGGAACTTGAGCATGGCAGCTGCGTGGACTGGGAGGCCGGTAGCAGTTGCTGCAAGCGGTCGAAGGGCTTTGGCTCCTGCTTGGCTGGTGACAGATCGTAGTCTGAACTGGGCTCCGGCCGCTTTCTGAATCTCCGGACAGTCACCTATCATAAAACCAGGCAGCGCACACAGTTAAGCCTGTGTCCTTCTAACAGTGGCTGCTTCCCCTCCTCTTCCCCACATGACAAACCTGCGTGGAGAGACACCTTCTTTCCTTGTCTTTTTTTGGGGGTAGGGGTACTTGTCAAAGGAGGGTTTGGGGTAAGGAGTTTCATTCTTACTAGTTTGAAACTTCGAGGCCGCCCAGAAGACATGCTCCTCTAGGACAGGGGAGTGAAGTATGGTGTGGGGGAGGAGTCCCGGAAAAGGAAAGCTTTGCCCCACAAGCTGGGAAGCTGGCAGGCAGGCAGGGATGTGCTCCCACAGGCCCTAGGGGGAAGCGGGGGTCAAGAGGTACCTTGCCATCGGCATTCTCCACGTAGTATTCCCCTGTCAGTGACAATCCCCGCCTGGGCTCCTGAGGGATCAAGTGTTTGGTTTTGCACAGTCTCTTCCCGGATGGCTTCTCACTGTTGTCGGTGTATTTCTGCAGCAGGGAGGCAGCCTGGCAATCCTCTTCTTCATCTGCACACAGCACATCTGTCTTCTGGTTTTCTTTAATTTTCTGCTGTTTGGCAGGCGGCCTGGAGGCTGGTGCGCAGCTTGGCTGAGCCTGCTTTTTGCCGCCTGCACTGGTGGTGGATGAAAGACTCTTCATGGGCGGAGAGCCGGAGAACATAGGCAAGCCTAAATACGGAGGGGGTGACGGGGTGGCGGGCGGGCGGGAGACAGGAGAAGAAGCAGGCGTTACACAGTTGTAGCCAGTGCAGGAAGAAAAGCCCATTGTTAACACTGATCACTGGAGCGGCTTCGGTTTTTAAAGATCTACCAATTATGTTTTCAAAGCATTAATATTTTAATTATACCACATTCAAACGGCACCTAGGTTAACCCACAAAACACCAAGTGGCAATTTGCTTCAAAGGGCCCAGCAGAGAGGACAGAAGCTGGCTCTTCCTGCTCTCCTGACCCCTCCCACCCACTGGGTCTGGGTGCTCAGGACCCAGAGACTGGAGACAGCCTGAGGCTGGAATGAGGGTGCTGGCAACGCCCTGGGCCACCCCAACTGACTTCCTGTCCAGCCACAGGCAAGGACATCAAGAGAGAACTCCCTGCCTGCCACATCCTCCTTCAAGTCCACTTCTATGGCCTTCTAAGGTCTCCTCAAAAGCCCTTTCCTACAGAGAGTAGATGACCCACCCTTCAGGAGAGGGGTGGCACTCAAGGGGTAGACCCCGCATACCTTGCTCATTGTCACTGGGTTTGAGAGACTCTTCCGACCAGCTTCTGTTGCCTTTGGTCTCTGCCCTTTTTCTGCCAGGTTTCTCTTCGGTGATGTTAGTCCCCTGAGGAATGGCCTCAGGCTGAGTGGCCTGGGTCACTTCCTTCCTGCTTTGCAAATTAGGTTTGCTCTCTGCTGCCAACACCTCCTGCTCCCACTGTTTTGTAAACAACATCAAGCGACGTTTCTTAGGATGAAGCCCTGTAAATGTAATATAAACTTTCAAACTGGTCATCTCACTATAATGTGGGTCTTCTAAGTGCTTAGAGGAATTTGTCACTTCCCTCTAGGGCCAGTTATCTAATGTATAAATAGATAACTAGTTACTTTATCTGCTTTTGGGATAACCTAATTGTTTTTGACAATCTCTGGTCTTGAGTGCCTGAATCTGGCTGTGAAGCAGGAAAGTTATGAATGGAGTTTGTGGGGCTCCAGGGTGGGAATCTCCTAGAAGAGTAGGAATAAAAGCTCCACTGCTGTGTGTCATGACTTCCCTTCACTGATTCTATGGGGGCTGCATGCCACACATCCATATACCATGTCTATCCACTGTGGCTATATGAAGCCTACTGAGCAGGCAGCTAATAGTGACCAAACTCACCTACAGAAAGCTGTTTTTGCATTGTTTTCAGGAGAGGGTCCTCTGGCAGTTTCTCTGTAGTAGTCTCAGTGTGGCTGCTGTCACCTGAGACTTTGCGTTTCCTGTCCACCCGGAGGGTGGGGCTGGGCGGCATGTCCGAGGCCACTTGGGCTGCGGGCGGCTCGCTCACAGGCTGCCTCTCCACAAAGTACTTCTCCACAGGAAGGTCTTTGTCCTCGGGGGCTTCAAAGGGATCGTGGTGCTTGTTTCCAGCACTATACTCGCCTGGGGGAGGGAGACAAGAGGACATGAATGAAGCCCGAAGGTCATCTGCTACTGACAGCTGCTTCTGTGGACACTGGGGTCCTCACATGGTAGGACAAAACCCTCAGAAACAGAACTTTTCAGGGGAAGGGTACATTGAAGACGAGCAACGGGTAGAGCAGAGTGCGGTGCGCGCCACGCTCCTTCCCCTTCTCCTTCTTATGGTTGGGGCCAAAGGGAACCAAGAAAGATGGGGTCTACGTTTTTTAAAGCACTATAGTCCTTTTTTTCAGCAGAAGATGTAACCATGCCAGGGCTGACCTGAAAATCTTTATGGAAACAGTTGCTGAGGTCATTATTTTGAAATAAATGGCAGGCTGATGGGATAAAGCGACCAAATATCCCCAAAATGTCATCTAGTGAAGGGATAACACCAATATTCACCTAGGCCAACTGGGGAAATGATGAAGAGGAACAGGAGACAAGAGAGCTGAAAGAAAGCCCAGGTCCTTGGTGGGCAGAAGTGACCCTCCCTCCTGGAAGGCTCTGGGCCTGCAGTCCAGGTCAGAAGGAGGCATGGAACCCAGGCAGACCCAGGCTGCTGGGAAGAGAGGCCTGGCAAAGCCAAAGGCACGGTTTCCTAACACATATACAAGTTCAGAGAAAACTTCACAGAACTCGATCTGCTGGATGCACAGATGTTAAACCAATGGGTTGGGTTGTTCCCATTTCCTGTCCAACACAGGGGGACCCCCATGGGGATGCTGGTCACCCAGCTGACATTCCTCTTCACACCCTCTGTCACATGCAGGCATCTACAGACATCCCCTTATTGTTGGTGTGTCTTCCCCATGCCAGGCCAGCGCTTGCAAAACCGCTGGTCCGAGGACCCCTGTCCTCAGTCTATCACAGGCTGTGGGGCTTTTTCTCTGTCATCTCAGCACAACATCACCTCCTCCTTTTGCTCTAGCCCAAGAAATAGCAATTTTTCTAATACACAATGAATATAAATGATAACTACTTAATGACCACAGCGAGGTTAAGGTGTTCGCCCTTGGCCGGCTGAAATGATCCTGCTCATCATCAGGGTTATGAGTCTGGTGTCTTGGTAACTCTGAGCAGAGGCACGCAAGTCAGTTTCTAGATGAAATAAGCACACACCTCATCCGCTGATCTCATTCTTCCTCTCCCCAACCCACTTCAAATACTACTCCCACTCCTGACCACCCCCCTCACCCACTTCTCTTGGGGGCATTCCCAGTGGTTCATGGCAGTCAGCTGTGGGGTTAAGCTTTACCGGGGCATTGGCTAGCTTGTACTGTCAATGGTGCAAGGACCCATTCACCTCCTCTTCAACGGTGCTTTAAGGGGGAACAGATGGGGCTGCATCTACTCTTGGAAAGGAATGGTAGAATCTCCCCAACCGTTCCTCCTCATCCTCACTCACAATGGTGCACTGTACAGATAGGGATGGCTGGGCCTGGGACTTGGCACCCAAACCCCCACCATGGAATACAGCCCCAGGTCTCTATAGGTACACCGGCACTGGGTGGGCACCCAAAAACATGGCCAAGGTGGTGTTCTGTCACGGCAGCAGCAAGAGAAAACACACAAGCTGCCCAAGCCTTCCACTAAGCAGGCATGGTGACCACCATGCTCAGCTTGGCCTGGGGATGCAAAAAGGGTGGGCTGCGCTGTGACCCTCTTAACCCCTCTGGCAGTAACAGCACCACTTTACAGTTTGGCCCCCTTCACTTGTAAAGTGGGACTTTTACTGCAAGCCACCTCCCCTGGTGGGCTTCAAAAACACGGCATAGCAGGAGAAAGGCTGGAGAAATTACTTACAAAAGGACACTAAGGTGCAAAGTAAAAATGTAGACTGTGGAGAGATGGTTCGAGCCAAGTGGTTTGAAAGCAGAGGTGACTGGGTTATGTCACTATACCCTCCTGGGTCATAATGAGGCAGCAGCTTATCAAGTATGGGGCCCCACCCAGAATGAACTGCCCTGTCCTGACACCCTTCCCAGACACACCCCCCATTAAAACCGCATCAGATTAAGAATCTCTCGGCTGGGCACAGTGGCTCAAACTTGTAATCCCAGCACTTTGGGAGGCTAAGGTGAGTGGATCACGAGGTCAGGAGTTTGAGATCAGCCTGACCAACATGGTAAAACCCCATCTCTACTAAAAATACAAAACTTAGCTGGGCATGGTGGCACATGCCTGTAGTCCAAGCTACTCAGGAGGCTGAGGCAGTAGAATCGCTTGGACCCGGCAGGCGGATGCTGCAGTGAGCCACAATCATGCCACTTCACTCCAGCCTGGGTGACAGAGTGAGACCCCCATCTCAAAAAATAAAAATAAAAAAGGAATCTCTCAACCCTAGTATTTTGGATTTGACTTCCACAGCTTCCATTTGAACTCCAGGTCTCACACAGCCACCTGTATTTGTAGTAATCTCAACCGAGTCTAAGGCATCTTTCTCAGGGAGAAAGTTTTCCATTGAAGTTTTGCCCTTCACTGCTAACTTCCTAACAGTGAAATGAATTTACATCTCACGTACCTGGCCTTATGCCTAAACTGCCAGTATCTTTTGTCCATAGAAAGCCACCTAGAAGACATGTGATCACTTATTTTACAGGCTGGCATCAACAGGCAGTGACTGACTTGGGACTTAGTCTCTCTGCTAGGGAGCACCCCCATTAGACATGGGGAGGTCTTGCCATCTGTCTCCTCTGGGGCTTCCCATCTGGGAAAAGCTGCCCAGTGGGGGTGGGGAGGGCTGCCCTGAACATACCACCTTCTGCTTCCCGTTCATGGGGAGGCCAGCGGACTAGGACAAGGGGCGTGAAACACACACGCCTCCTCTAAGTCCCCACCATTCCCCATTCAGACGGAAAGGGACCCCTTCTGCCCCCTCAATAGTCCAGAACTATTATCAGGAACGCTCCATTGCTACATCTGGGGTTCACTGAAATCATGCCTGCTCACACACAGTGTAGATGCTTTCTTGCCCATTCTCAAGAGGATCTTTTCGCAAACGAGGCCCATCCTGCTTCATCCAGCCCCTGAGCCTCTCAAGGCAAACATCTGAATTACCCTCAGTGAAGGTTCCCCCCGCAACCTTATGCTATGGTTTCCCTCCATGGGTCAGTAATAATTCCGAAGAACACCCACACTGACTGCCTTGGCAACCAGCTATGGCAGAGAGGTTCCATGTCATTTCCTGTACACTGCACTTGGACCTCCCTCAAATGGGGCTGTTCTTACCAGTACCCACAGAAATTACCCTTGAGGGCAAAGGAGACAGGTGGAAAGACAGATATAGAGAGATAGATAGGAGTCTCCTAACCATTAGGCTTCTCCTCCATAGCAGCTACTTCTGACCCTTCTATAAGTGGAATGCCATGTGTTGGTCATAAGATCCAGGCTGATGTGAATATGAACATGGTTGAGCCCTACACCATCTACCACTTGCTCCCTACATCGTGGTCTTATAACGCACACCACATACATCCCATAATTTACGATGGTTATGCCATCACAACACCTCATAGAAGCATTGCCATGGCAACATTTACAAGTCACCATGGCAACAAAGCAACTTCACCAGTTATAACCATTGCCCAGTAAGCCCTAAACAAGATGGGAGAGGACTGAAATTTTTGAGGACTGCCCATGACATCCACTGCCTCTGCAGGCAACATCACCTCCAGCAGAGGCTAACCATGTTATAACTTCTACACTCTCCAGCAGAGGCAGTGGTAGCCATCTGTCTGTCCAAACTCAGAGTAGTTTACAAAGCACGTAGTCCTAGAAGAGAAGTTTTCTGAGCCAAGAAGCCCCATGAAACCCTTTCACTTTCACTCACGCTTTCTCCAGCTCCTGCTCAGGCAATGCCACTGAGTGAGTCCTAGGTCCACATAAGCCAAGTGGCTGCCAAGGGAGACAGACATTCACATTCAAGAAAGAAGGGCAAATATGAACATCTAATATGTATCCACAGAAGTAAATCAATCGACAGAATCAAACTAAAAACAAAACAAACAAGAAGGAAGAGCTCAATGCCTCTGTGTTCCCTATCCTGTTTTCAAAATGCCACTGATCATTCCTATTAATAAACTTTCAAGCTTGGGGATGCTCCTACGTCATTTGTTCAATTTCTAAATGAAAAACTCAGCCACCCATACTATCACCAAGAGTCAATGAAAATCCTAAGCATGGTGTTTTCCAGTTAACTCCATTTTCTTAAACAAGCCCTCCCAACAAGATGCACCTATACGCAGGCGGCTGAAGTGACACAAGCAGCACCTGCCATCTCAGAAGCTACTGGTGCTGCAGGAGTGGAGGGGAGAGGCTTTGGGGAGGCATCTTCTACCCTCTTTGTGACCCCTGCCTGCCCCAAATTCCCACCCCAGTTTCCACAAGCTCACAGCTTGGCTCTGGGACACAGTGACATCCATGAGCAATGTGATGGCCGAGACAGCCCATTGAATTTGCAGCCGAATGGATCCAGCGCCTGTTGTCCCCTGGATGGGATGGCAGTGGCAACAGCAAGGACAATGGTTTCTCTAGGGTCCTCCTCTTGATCAACCACAGACCAGTGGTGCCCCAGCTCTTCTGTGGCCCTCACCTTTCCCCAACCCTTCTTCCGCTCTCCCTGCCATAGCTCATTACCTGAGGAGCACTACGTAGTGACTTACGGCTCGCGGGGCCCTGTCCTGGGTGCTCCAAGAACACAGCCTGTTGGTATGAAGCTTGGAGGGACTTGCAGAAGGGGAAAGGGAGGCCTTTCTGAATCATCTGGGGCTTGGGCTCTGCTCCCACTGGCCACACTGAGTTACTGAGATGTGACTGGAGAGTCTGGTCATGTTACTCAAAAAACAGAGCAACGGCAAGAAGACTGGAAGCTTGGCTAAGTTCCTGTCCCTTCCTCCAGGCCCCCAGCCATATACTCAGAACAAAGAGGGATTCTCATGCATGGCACTCTCCCTCTTAGAAGGGCCTTCCCCCCTCAACTCGGCCTTGCCCACTTCTCCCAGGTCCCTCTGACAACCTTCCCAAGAGCTGGTGTTTCGAGGCAACTCAGAAGGGAGGCAGTGAGTTGGCAGCTATCGTCAGGGAGGAGGAAGGCTTCTTTGCCACTTCACCCAAGAGTGGCCTGGACCTCCCGCTGCCGTATAGCCACGTTTTGATGAAGAGTGAGCAACTTCAGGTGCATTGAGTCCCTGCTACTTGGGTAAGGCCACTACTTACTAGCAACAGAAACTGTCTTCTTCAGCAATGACTTACAACAAATCAGTCCTGGTTTAGCTTACCCAGGAGCCTGGCGGGTGGCCTTAGTCTGCCCGCAGGGATGAGCTGCGAGTGGAAGGAGGGGTGTGTGCTCCAGGTAGCAAGAAGCACACTCTCCCTGATCTCAAATTCTTCCCAAACTCTGCCAGGCACCGGTGAGCTGTGTTGCGAACGTCAAACCTCCGACGGCCCACAGTGGTGAGCTCTCAAACACACCCAACATCTCCAAGTGTCCACCCTAATTCCCCTTCGCCTAATGAGGTTTCTCATGTCACAAGCAGACCTAAAGCTTCAAGCTTGCACATTTAAGAAATAAACAGAAAAGCCTTCTCCACTTGCTGCTAACACGTCTTGGCACTCTGGAAGACTCATGGGCAAATCCCAAAGCCAAGCCTGTTGGTAGGATGGGGGGCCTGCTGTAAGGACCCAAGAGAGTGTCCTGAGGAAGATGCCAGCTTTCTCATCACACTATTTCCCCTCCAAAATGTAAGATGCCCTCTGTCCAGTGGGAAAAGCCCCCTCAGGCATTCCAGGCTGTCTCAGATTCTGAGGCCAATTCTCCCCCACCCCCCACGGTAAATCATCACACTGGTCTTTACGGTGCCTTCACCACATTCATCCTACTTCCACAACATCTACACCTTTGGAGGGAGAATGTAAGGACTCTCCATTCCACATCAGACTCACCACGGGGGTGGGACAGGAGACGGCTGGGAAGTGTTATTCCACTGCCACAAAATACAACTTGTCCCTACACCAAATTTCCTACTGCCATACTTCTGCTACATTGTATTATATTAGAGTGTTATCAACTCTAGCACCAGTGCTTCTTTGGAAAAAAAGATGTGTCCCGGGAAACGATCTTTCACAGACGCCTCGTTCCTGGTTGCCACCATTTAAAAGGACAATCGGCCCGGCATGCCATGCATGGCAAAAGCAGCCCATTTCTCAGCGCAGATGCCAGCTGGACCTGAGGCCACCACAAGCAGGTTTACTTACATCTCTCACTTTCGTTCTGGTCGGCAATGGCCTCCTCCAGGGCGACCGACTTTGGCTTTTTGTCCTGATTTCCTTTCAACCTTTCCCAGTCGGCTGGGCTGAATTTGCACACCTCGGAGTCTTTGGTTGCTGGGTGGCCACCTTCTCTTTCTTTCATCTCCAACTCTGAGAAGCGCATCATTGCACGCTAGAAAGAGAATGGAGATGGAAAAAAAACACAATGCCTTACCATAAAAGCTATTTCATTTGCCTTACCTTAAAGGAAAGTATTTTCAAAGAAAAGTGTGCCCAAAACCAACCACAATTTATGAGATGTAACTCAGATATTTTAAAGTGTAACAGATAAAATTTAAGAGTATCTATATGTAAGTAGTCACACATTCTTTATTCATAAAGTCATATGTATATAGATATATATGCGGTGTGTATGTATATCCACACATACACTAGTGCATAGAGAAAGACATTCTCTTTTGAAGGTAAATAAAACAAAACGAAAACACAACGCAAAGAAAACAAAACAAAAACACAACAGGAAAGAAACAAAATGCACAATGAGTAAAGACGACCATGGCCCACAAACTTCCCTTGGTATATTTGGAAATGAAATTTAACTCAAAAGGTTTATGTAAGATTCTAGTAATAAAAATTTGAAGAACTGACCTCACAGTAAGCAGCGGGTAGACATAAAATACTGTCCTCTTGTAATCCTTCCATCTATGTAATTAAAATGGGCACTCAATGGATCATTTAGATAACTTCATCCATTTTTATAAGCATAAACCAATTTTTTTCTTAACATTGCAAAACAATTTGGCTTTATTCATCTTTTAATTAAAAGTAAAATATCTTAAGGAAATTCCTATACAACATCTATCATAATTCACTAGCAAGTTAAATACATACTCTATCCCTTTAAGCAAACTTTTTCCTTTTTTTTCCTTTCTTTTTGGTGAAAAATTTGCATGAATCCCACAGACATGCGGCTGCTACACATCTCCACCAAGTATCAAGTAAGGCATTCTAAGCAGCACTTCTAGGTATATTTGTTATCTTACAGGCAGAGAAATCAAAGCAATTGATAGGTAAACGTCATGCAGTCTTTAGATACCCTTCACAATAATTAAAATGTCTGTTATCAGTCCTCGAGTGGAGTTCCCTTATAATCTACAGAATAACTTAAAGCATCCAGACACTCCTCAGTGCTACCACTCACGTTCTCTTCCTGGCCACATTGCATACATTCAAATTACCACAAGCCTCATTCACCAAATCTGCCTGGTGCCCTGCCCTACCATACTCCCCCAATCCTCTTTACACATTAAAAAACTGACAACCAGTAAGGTTACTGAAATTCAGGTAAAGGGGCTCACCTGCAATGCCCGTTGCTCCCGGCTGAGCTGACTGGAATCTGCATACAGTTCGGTAGTGACACATTTGAATCGATCACCCACGTAACCCGCCGAGTTGGCGATTCTCTTTGCCAGCTTAGATGGCTTCGGTTTCAGAACTTTGCCATCGTTTGATTCGGCCTCATCGGCTCCATCTTTGGTATAGGTGGGGGTCACGTCCACACTTGGTGGGGCACCACTCACACAAAATGGTTTGGGATCCTCTTGGGTTTTACCAAAAGTTATAGCAGGACCATCGCTTCCCAGAGTGGTCTCCAGGAATGGAGCTGAGACTGGCATCCCTAGGTTCTCTTTGTTGGTACCTGCCGGAACACTGTCCTTGCTTACGCTGAAGACTGGCTGGCCTGGAGCCTGTTTGAAAGAATAAGTTTCGTGGAAGTCACTAATGCGCCCCAACTCCTCTCTCAGGGCGATGAAATCGCGGTGCTGCTGCAGGGCCGGCTCGGCTGATGGCTTGGCGGGCTCGGCACTCTGGCCAACGCTCTCTGCTGCGAAGCTGGGTTTGGACACGTTTGTGTCAGTTTTACCATCTGGTTCTTCTCGGAGAAGGTCTACGTAGACAAGCTTGTCGCTTTTGACAACAGTCTTCCCTTGATTCCAGTTGGGGTTCGGCTTTAGGTTCTTGTCGGTGGGGACTTCTGGATGTAATTTGGTGCCACTAGTTTCCAAAATCTCAGAAAACCGATTCCGGAGGGTTGGGTCCTCATAGCGGGCTCTCTCGTGGGACCGGGACCTCCTCTCTGGTTTCTCCTCTTTAGCAATCTCTATGGGCGTGTGTGGTATCAACATGGGATGCACCATGCCCAACCCTAGGGCATCTTGGTAGGTCACAAACTCTGGACGGCCAGTGGGCAGCCCATAGGGCAGTCCAGGCTTTGGGGCAAGGTGCCCAGGAAACAGACTGCCATTGGGTAACAAAACTGGGTGAGGGTAGACAGGTCCTTTGCCATGTAGGGAGAGGGGACTTATAGCAATGCCCTCAGGGGCTGGGTAAGGGAGGTAACTCCTGGGGTAGGGAATTGGTGGGGACCTGAATGCCTCATTTGGAGACAGAAATATAGAGCTTGGTGGGAGGCCGTTCTCATTTGCTTTGAAACTCGGTTCTGGGTTGCTGGCTTTGGTGCCCTTGCTGCTGGTGCTGCCACTGTGCTTGGCAGGAGTGGTCGGGGGCTGGCCCACGTGCTGAATAACGGATGGTGTGGTGTCTACGGAGCTCCTGCTGGTTTTGGTGCCATCTGCATTGGCATTGGGGGCTGGTGATGCGGAGGCTGGGCGGCCTGCGCTTGACACAGACCCTGAAACATTAGTGATGACAGCATCGGTGCCGCCCATGCGGGGACATGATGAACTCCGCTGCTGTGGTATCGCCCAGTCCAACGCCTTGTTTTTCAGAGACATGCTTTTGCCATTGTTCTCTTCATTAGGACTTGGCCCAGGCACCACCCAGGAGGAGGGAGCAGTGCTGATGATTTCAGATCTATAGATAGCACATCCATTTCCTGGAGGAGATAGTGTTTCTTTCGGAAGCTCACTTCCGGAGAGCACTAAGCCACTTCCAGCCCTGCTGTGAACAAGGACCGTAGGAGCCATCTTTTTCATGTGGTCAGCTTTGGAAGCATCTACATCCACCACTTTAGAAGACAAGTCTAGTGGCTTATCTGTGACGTCTTTGGTAACGGTCTGCTTCTCCAACAGAGGAGGTGAGCTGCCGTCTTTTCTGTCTTGAACCGCTGTCTTCCGGGAATGCCCGGGCACTGGCTGGGCACCTTCGCCCCCTTCTGGAGCCTTGGGATACTTGCCGTTGGAGAGCCTGGCCGCGGGGAACTCGCTGCTGACTGTCATGTATGGCTTTGACAGGGCAACTGAAGGAGAGGTGGAGATCCTGGCATAGTGCTTGTGGAACTCCGAGTAGGTGTCTGCAGCAGGCTGGGTGGGAAGGTGGACCCGGGGTGAGGGCCGAGGCGAGGGCGGCAACAGGAGAGCCGTGTCCCCTGGCAGGCCACTGGTGACTGCCTTGGCAGAGGGAACCCTGGGCTGTTTACTGTTCTGGATGTGAGGATAGGCATGGGAATCAACAGGATTCCCAGGGCTGACCCCCATCTTCCATGGGAGGCCTTTGTCTGCGCAATGGACAAGAGGTGGGATGGCTGGGGAGGCCGAAGGCGTCGAGAGCCTCATGGGGGATGCCAAGGACGATGGGATGTGAGGACTGACGTAGTGAGGTGGTGGCAGGTAGAGAAAGCGCTCCCCATTGGTGCAGACTGGAGAATACAGCGGCTGGGCCAAGCTGTAGGACTGCTGAGGTAGCAAGGCCTTGTACATGTTCAGTGAATACTTATTTGGCGAATCAAGGAAAGGGTAGATGGCTGGCGTGGCACCCTCCATGTAAGGATTGACCCAGGGCAGCCGCAGATAACTAGCACCATTGATGTTGAGAGGGCTCTGTTTGTCGCTGGCAGACCTGTCCAAGCCCAGTGTTTCTGCTGTGGCTACAGCACTTTTTTGTATTCCAGGCGGTGTTTTGTATATAGCACTGAAGCCATTTGGGGGTTTTCCAGGGACAGCGGAAGCCTCCACTGTCTCGGGTGTATTCGGTTTGAACTGCATCTCTGGATTTCTTTCCGAAGAAAACCCAAGGCCACCTAGAGTGCTTGTGGCAGTCTCCCGACCCTTCTCAGAGCCCAGTCCACACAAGCTAGAATAGACGATGTTTCCGGGGACCCGGAGCCCTTCCCGGATTAGGCCAGTGCGGTCCATGCTCAGTGCTGCCAGGCCATCGATCCTATGGGCTGTGCTCGCATCCACCTTTGCAGAAGAACAACACGGTTGTTACTTGGGCACTCCTTCAAAGCAGCAGCACCCGCCCGGGAGACGCTGCCAACTAGCTCAGCATGACCTTACTCTTAACATTCAAGCAGAAAGGGTTAAAGACAGGCTTCGGGGGGTGTTTCCCCTTCCCCTTACCAAACCCCTCTGCTGCCTGCCTCCTCACCTCTCAAGTAGTAACCTGGAAGCAGGGAAGACGTTGGTCCCTTTGGCCTGGAGACCCATACATTAATTCAGTCATCTATTAACTAAAGATTTTTACCTTCTCAGCTAAAATTCTTTGCTACAACTGAGAAGACACCAACTTCAAAACTCTGAGCATCACCCTCGTGGGGTGCAGAACTCACACTAGCCCTCTCTGGCCTGTCAGGCTTGGGGGTGGCGGTTTGCCTCATTTCCCCTGGGTGCGAGAAGGCATGACTGAACAGAACATGAAACAATCTTCGGTGGGACAACAGGAACAGAGGACTTGAGCAGCCTCATTTCTAAATCAATAAAAAGGCCATGGGTCAAACTGTGGTTGTGTCTTTTGACTTCCTCTCCCTTGTGTCTGAAGTGACAGTCCTGTGTTTTGTATTTTACTGGAAAGGTAAACCCTAAGGGGCTACTTGGAGGCTGGAAATTTATCCAGTTGGGAGCACTGATGTGGCATGCAGCTTGTAGAAGAAAAGACAGTACACATCCCACCAGTCACTAGGGGACAGGGACATGTGTGGCAAGGAAGGAAGGCAAGACAGGAAGAGCTTGGGTGGGAGCCTTGTCCTGTCATACAGGCCTCAGACTCAGCCCCACTCTGAACCGCTACCTCCACCCACCCCCCACCCTCTAATGGCATGCAAATAAATACAATTGATTACAGATCACTGATATGCAGATATTACATCAACAGAAGCCATTAATCTCTTACCACGTTGTGGTTCAAGGGATTCTCTTCCCTCAGTTCCAGTCTGGCTTTTGAAGCGTCACCATCATTTACAAGGATTTTCCTATTTAAAAGGACATACCAACTTTATGAAAGCATTCCTCACTGAATCCATCTTTCATGTATCTCCCCGGAAGAGACCCATCTCTACTAACCCGATTTTGAGAACGGTCCTCAACCCTCCGCCCCCACCCGCTGCCAATGGCCCAGATTGAAAGTTGCTCCCAAATGGTGAATCAACTTGACCAGGAAAAACAAAGGAAATGCAAAGCCCTTCATGTGTGAGGACATGAATCACAAATGCAATGTCCCCAAGGTAGGTAAGCCAGAAATCAAGCACAACCACTTCTCCCTCGAGATCTTTTTCTCTAGAGGCCAAGTAGGCCAATCTGAGCTCCGCTGTCCCAGCCAACCCTTATAAACTCTCCTGGAGGGTAGACATGAAGTGGTAACATGGCCAAATACCAAAGGGGGCGGGAAGGCTAGAGTCTACGGGCTGGCCGCCTCATCAACCACTTCCGTGTTACCCAGGAGGGCAGGCTTTCAAAACTTTTCTCAAAACAAAGTTAGGGACCATGTCCTACGAAACTGGTTTCCATGGTGATAAAAAAGCCATATTTGACTGCCTTTGTCAAAATGACAGGGGGATACACACTAGTATCATACAAATGTCAGCTGTTCCAGGCTGAAGAGGAAGCTGCACGTCTGTGCCAGGCTGCTGCGGCTGCCCTGGGACTTGTTATCAGAGAGCATCGATAAAGAAAGTGCTTGGTGCCAACTTCCAAATCCCCAGGATAAAAATCGCTGACAAGCGGCAGAGGAAAACTTTCCTCATTACCCCGAAGAGCAGCTTCAATCATCTACTGCTTAGCTGCTTCCACACCACACTCCAAAATTACTGATTAGGAAGCAGAACAGAGCTGTCTGGCGACCAAAAGCAGGCGCCAGTGGCCTCCTGGAACAGGCAGCAGAGGACAATGAGAGATTCTGGGCTTCAATGAAGGAAGAGGGTGGCTCTCTCCCCATTTATTACTGAGCAAACTATTTGTTTTAAAAGCACATCGAATGCCGCTCCACCTGGGCCCACACTCCTGACATTTAGAGTTAAAGCAGCATATAGACTGGGATTAATTCTCCTTCATAAATATGAAATAATAAATTAAGGACGAAAGTGCACTGAAAGGCCACTTTAGGGGCTAATCTTTTAAAGGGCGGCAATGCTTCGCTGAGCCAGGTTGCCTGTTAAAACTGTAAATCAAGGGCGGACGACTAGGCAGGAGCTCTCTCTCCTCCACCCCTTTTGGGCCCACGGTGGCTGTGAGGTGAGGGGGGCTTTGGCATGGGCGGGGAAGGGGCCAGGACTCCCCTCAGGCCCGGCCCAGGTGGGCACATTCACCTGTCTTCGCTCGCCCCACACATGCGGACCCTCTCACTGTTCATCCAGCTGTGAACGTTCCCATACAGGGGAGTTGCTGAGAGCATGTCGTCTTCTGGGATGGCAGCTTTGCTTCAAGCGTCTAGTCTGTTTAAAAGAGAGAGAAAAAAAAATCCCAGGAGGTTCAGTAAAGAAGAGCCAAGCAGGGAGCTAGAGAAGACCTCCTTCTAGGTGATTCATACAGGATGCAGACTGGGAAGGCAGGCTGTGCCTGCTGCCTACAGTGGTGTGGGAGCCAAGGACACCTGACTTGAAGGGACGGCGGAGGGGCATGCAGCTTCCCTGGCAGGAGGTGCTGGGGTTGGGGAAGAACTTTAATTCGAACAGGCAGCCTCATCCAAGGCACACCACAGCACAGCACCCACCCACCCCCTTTCCCAGCCTCTGAAAGTGTACAGTGGTCATTCATTCCTGCCACTTGTTAAAGAAGGTAGAGAAGACTTGATTCACCAAGGGGAGGCTGTGACAATAGGTTCAGGGATGCTGCATCACTGGGAGGCACACAACTCATCTTTCTTGGGGCCAAAAGGGTGCAAGAAGGGTGGACGGCACCACAGTGAGGTGAGCGGCAGGTCCAGGTCTCAAACTACATGCGTTTCTAGGGCTGAATTTCCAAGACTGTCGTGTGTGCAACTTACAGATTGATAGTGAAAAAGAGTCGGTGGGCTGGTGAGCCGCCCCACCGGAGCCCTGGATTAGATTAAGCACCTAACCCGGGTGGTTTTGCCTGGGAGCTGCAGAGGGAGGCGGCTGAGTAATTCAATGACGCCTGCTCGCCGGGGACGAGAAATCATTAGCGAGCACAGAAGTCTTAGCAGCCCTGGCTGATGGGCTCTGAGCCGCTGGCACATGGGGAGCCAGCAGAAGCCACCCATTTTCCACCTCCCGGGAGGGGGAGGCTGCCAAGGCAGAGGAGCTC
This sequence comes from Cebus imitator, assembly GCF_001604975.1. Taxonomy (NCBI): domain Eukaryota; kingdom Metazoa; phylum Chordata; class Mammalia; order Primates; family Cebidae; genus Cebus; species Cebus imitator. Next base: position 356,409 of record NW_016107681.1, on the reverse strand, counting down.
AGACCACCTCCTACCCCCTCTTACCTCCTCTGCCCACCACCCCCACCCACATCACATTCTAGTTTGCTGCATGAGTGAAGGGTCAGGACAAGCTGCATTTTATTAACAGGATTATCACGGCGCGTGATTTATCCTCGTGCAGGATTTTAATTGCTCTTTGGAGGTTGAGCCGTTTCTTTTGACTGCGCTTCAGCCCATATCCTGCTGTTAAATGCTGGGTTAATAAGTAGGGGAGCCTTTAATGCCTGGGACTGATGGCCCTCGGCAATTCCCTGCTCACAAACACATCTCAGTGTCCCTTGTCCGGACTGGCCATGGCATTTTTCCACGGGACCCAAACCTGGGTGTGAAATAATTGGCGTGCAGATCATCGGGGAACTTTTCTTTCTCCTCCCTCACACACCCACCCACACAGTTTCCGAAAGCCCAAATGTTCCCTAAGTCGACACATTTCCTTTGTTAGCAGGAAAAAATATGCAAATGCTTGCTTTTACACTTTAGCACACGGAGCAGACTGCCAGGTCGGTTGGGTCTGAGGCACCAGGTCCGGGGACTCTTCGGTGAGAGTGATTGAGGGTGGGGGTTGGGGGGATACCTGGGGGGATGGAATCCCAAAGCCGGTCTGTACTTCCACATTTCTTTGTCCTAACTAGGTCTTTTGTCCACCAGCATCCCCCATCGTCCCCCATCCATAGAACAACGTCTGTTAATCAAAATCCACATGCACTGACACACCACGTATAGTTAGAGCTCAACAATGAGGCTGGAAGAAAAGGAAAGGGCCCAAGAAAGAGGCAGAAATCTGCAGAGGCATCAGGTTGGCTGGGGTTCTGGAAAGCTATTTCTCTAGGAAGGGTCTCCAGATAGCTGCTCTTCCAATGGGCTAGCCACAGCGCCCCCAAAAGACTGACTCAGCTGTTGGGGAAAGTTCTGTGGGGGCTCATGGGCTTTTCTTCCATCTTCCCAAGACACAAATGAAGTGGGGAAGGCCACCACTAGTGCTGGGCAGACCACAAGGCACATTCAATGCAGTGACAGTGTACCTTCTCTGGCACCGCTGCCCCTTCTGACAAAAGGAAAACATTCTGGGTAGCATAATAGAGAATGTGGAGCACCACTGCCTAGTGCCAGGGTGTCCCGGTCATCCGGCTGCACTAGTGGGACTGCACCATGCCATCCCCTCACTGTGCCATGATGAAATGCAGAAATGACATCATGAGCCAAAAGGTCACTCAATCAAATCCCCAAGGAAAGGATGAGGGAAGAAGCAGCGTGTGCCTAATAAACCTCGATGTTCTGCTGTCTCTGTTCTTAAAAACAGGCCTCCCCTTTTAAAAAGCTGTCTCCTACCCACCTCCCTTAAGTAGACACCTTGTGCAAGGGATCTCCCAGCACCTTCCTGGGAAACAGAATCATTCCACTGAGGCCTGGGCCCGAAAAGGCCAGTGGCTGCTTCCCCTCAAAGGGCCTTTCTTCAGCAAAGGCGACCTGGACTTAGCAGAAATGTGACTGCAGTTTAGAGGCACCTGGGCCTATGGGTGCTTTCAAAGCATCTCCCCTTCTTCAGGGCTCCTCCTTCAAGGCTTTCAATATTAATGGCACACAGATAAATGACACCAGCCATCAGAACAAAGTGTTCTCACATGCACAGGGTCAGACGGAGGGCTGAGGCCAGCAGAGCAGTTCACTGTTATCTCTCTCTCTCTCTGTGTGTGTGTGTGTGTGTGTGTGTGTGTGTGTGTGTGTGTATGTTTTGGGAGGGAAGTGGAGGATGGGGCTGAACATATAAGCAAAAGGGGGGAACGCATTGTTGGATCCTGCTGTAGACTACACACACACACACACACACACACACACACACACACACACACTTATAATCTTTAGCTGCCCCATGAACTTTTTGTGAACTGTTTAAAAGTGGAGGTCTGTTGAACAAACAGCGGCGCCACTGCCAGCCATAATTTCATTGCAACAAGCCAAAGACTTTTAACTCTTCAGGTTCCTGGCCAAAGATGGAGAGGAGTGGAAAGGGCCAAAGAGCAATGGCCCTGGCTGGCAGGAGGCCCTCTTCCTGGGTGACGAACAAGAGCAATCCAAACCCACAAAAGCAGAGGCCTTCTTCGCAAAAGCCAAATGGCTCACACCAAGCCTCTGCTGAAGAACAGGGGTCACCATTACCCACACCCACCCTGGTTTCTCTGGATGTACAACAAAGAGGACATTGGGGTAAGAAACAGAAAGAGACTGGGAGGCAGAGTATAGGAACATCGAACCCTACTTCTAGAAGCTGCTGTTGAAATAACTGGAGACTTTTTCACCTCTAAGGCCAAGTGCTTCGAAACCGATGTTGCTGACCCTTGGCAGCAGAACATGGTGGAGAGGGCAAATGATGTGATTTCAATGACAAACAGCACCGCAGGGTGCTTTGCAACTATAGGTGAAGCTTGTTTGCTTTTATTTTTTCAATGCCCACCTCCAGCCCCCACTTCTTCCAAATGCAGGCTATGTTTCCAGAAGTGCCAAGATGTGTGAAGTCACTCATGAAAAGCACTTTACAAGCACCAACCTGTTCCACTGTGAGCTGCGAAGCTGCACCTTGGATCTGGGTTTTAACTCCTTTTTCTAGCAGTGGAGAGAAGTGGGCAAAGGTGCTGGATAGGGATGAGGAGGAAAGATGGGTGAGAAGAGGTCAGATGTGCTTTCTAAAAAACAGACTGGGCACTGGAGTATGCCTGCTGGAACACCCAGGGCCAAGCGGAGAGACCTGGCTTGCGAGAAGCAGGCACTCACACTGCATACTGTGTGGTCTCCAGCTCTTAGCACTGTGGAAATGGAACACAAGAGGAGAGCTTGGGTCACCCTCAACAGACTCCGAGTAGTTATTCACTCTACAGCCAAGGGTGCTGATGAGAGTACCTGAGCTTGGCCTGGACACTGGGAAGAAGGGCTTGATTGGTAGAAGGGGGTCAAGGGACCAAGATCAGAAGCCATCACTCCAATCTTGGCATCCCTGAGTAGGGGCACAGCCGCCCTCTGTGAAAAGATGTGAGGGGAGACCACTCCAGAAGCATCTCCCAGCTCCCCATGGAAAACTCAACTAGATGTAGAAGTCCATGTTAAAACTTAGAGGAGACTTGGGGGAGGCGGGCTACTGGGTGGGCAGAAGAGAATGAACTAGATTTGCAGATATCCTGTAGGCTGTACACCCAGAGGCTAAAGTTGCACACGGAAGGGTAGAATATCGAATTAAGTCAGCCCTAAATGATCTTCCAAAACCCAGGGAGGACGAGGCAGGTGCTGATCAGTTAAAGCCTGCACATTACACTTGTCAAGTGGTACTGACAATATGGAAAGCATTGCCACCAAACTAATTCCGCTCACGTCTCCCTGCTGTCCACACAGGCACTGAGGGTGGCCCATCTCGGGGTCTTTTCTCCAGAATCTCTCTCACTAGGTTCCCCTTGCCCCCACTGTCAGCTCTCCAGTTAGTGGCCAGAAGGACTGGACAGGCTCGCAAGGGCTTCCAGCTCAGGTGGCAAGGCAGGCATCCGGGGTCCCAGCCAGTGTGCTGGGGTCCTCTGGGACAAGGACTCTTCAGGGGAGGAATCTCGATACTGCGTGGCTGGTTCTCTGTGGAGAACATGGTTACCACAGCCTCCCAGCTCCCACCCTCACCCACCTCGTGGCTCTGGGCAGGTGGCTGAACCTCTCCAACCTTGGTCCCCTCTGTAAATATTTGGCACTGTGTTTTCCAAAGGATTAAGCTGCACTATGGACTTGAGTTTTGCCTGGCAATAGCTAGTGCTGGCCACGTTTAACCCCACTAAAGAGCATCTGACTCCACCGAACATACTGTGTAACAAGCCCCAGAATCACGCAGTTTCTTTGGGGCAGTACCACCTCATCCTGCGGGGGAGGCTGAGGCAGCAACACAGAGAGGGTCAGAGCAGGGAGGGGCGACCTTCAGCAGAACTGTGTAGATTTCACAGAAGCCCAAAGCTCACCACCCGCCAGCCCTTCCTGGGGTTGCTCCAAACACAGACTGCGTCACAGCAGCAGCGCTGTGCTCCTGGTGTCAAGGAAAGGAGGGGTGAAGAAGTTCCTATTTTAGGATGTGAGAGGTGGGGGTGGGAGATGAGAAGAAAAAGCTCTTCCGGATGTGCGGTGTAGGGCGGGTCCTCCAGGTCTGCTGGAGAGTAAGAGACCCCAAGGTTGCCCCCCAGGTCCCTGAGAGGCAAAACCGCAGGCTTCCAGGGGTGTGGTCGAGGGAAGTCGCTGGCCGGGTCCCAGCCCCTCCGGACCCCCTCCACCGAGAGAGTTGGGGGTGAGGGAAGTGATCGAGCCGGCCCAGGTGCTGCCTCTTGTCACACTCCAAGCCACAGCCTAGACGGCAGGGGCGTCCCCGCCCACACCTCCAAGTTTTGCATTAGTAAGAGGGAGGGGGAAGGGGGAGCTCGCCGGCCCAGACCCTTCGAGCACCCAGAACCTTCCTGGGGTATGAGCGGGGAGCCACCCTGCCTGGGAGTAAACTTGGCCCCGGCAAAGAAGAGAGGGGGAGGGGCGCCCCCTCCTCGGGCTGAGGCGTTTCAGCCCGGAGCGCGATCCGTCGGCAACAAAGGGATTTTCTCTCCCACCACACACACCCAGTGCTGCTCAGGGCTCGCCCGCTACTCCTCGCCTTTCCTCAGTGGAGGTCCCAGCGCGCGGGGCCGCACCACCGCACACACCCACGCCCTCGCGGCGCGCCCCCGCGGAGCCTTCCAGGAACTCCAGCAGCCTTTCCCGGAGGCGGCCGGACCTCCCCAGTCCCCGACCCTAGGCAGCCCCTCCGACCTTGCGGCCAGGCGTGCTCTCCGTGGTGCCCCTCCCGAGGCCCCGCCACACCTTCTGTCCCCATCAACGAATCTAACGAAAAGAAACTTTGGGTGGGCGCAGGCAGAATCAGAGGCCTCCCAGGAAACGCCGCCGAGCCCACCCGGGGAATGGGCACTGCAAACCCCTCCTCGCCATCCTTCTGGGTTCCCTTCCGATCAGACTAGAGCGCTGCTCCTCTGGATGCTCCCCTTACAAACATGTGAGCCTAGAGTCGCGTACCGTAAAGAGGGAGGGGTGCGAAATCTTGGGGATTGGGGCCCGGGGTGGAATCTGCAGGGACCGACCCTGAGAACCCGGGTTGTCGGCTACACGCCCCTCCTCCAGACAGAGCCCAACGCTCGGGGTCAGGTGCCCCAACCTCTCTCTCGCAGGCCAACGGGGGACACTTGCCCTTCTACCCGGAAGGTCTGTCTAGGCCACCCCACCAGCTTTTTGTTCCTTTCACTTTCCTTCACGGTTTTGCCACATGGGGAGTCAGGGAACCACGTGTGTATTCAAAAGAGGGCGAATTTACAAACAGGTGTCACTTCACAGGAGGCCGCCTAGCACCAGAAACCCAAGTCAAAAGCCAGGAATCCCTCTTTACTCTCCCCTCTCCACGAAAAAAGAAATCACTTGCCCGCTTTGGTCTACTCCCTACAGAACTGGGTCCCCACTTGGGAGTCTACACAACCTGGGGGCAAATCCAGAATAAACGCTCCACACCATGCCTCCAAAGGCTGTGTCAGTGCACATTTGTTTTCACCAGGGCTTTGCAGGAGTAAATCACGAACACCGTCACCGCCACCCCCCACCACCAAAGGGAACAAGCTATACCATAAGGCTAATAACAACAGCTATCATTAGTATACACAGGAAGCACAAAGGAACTTTTAATGTATAAAAGATGAGTAAAATGTAGGGGTCCGGCGATCTGCAAGCGAGTCTCTCGCTGACTGTGCAGAGCCTGGGAGTCCCAAGAAAGCTGGGAATGAGGGTTAGAGAAGGAGAGGAGCACCCACTTCCTTTACAACGAACAATAGGAATCCCGTGTCTGCTACTCAGTCGTGGAACTCAGAGCACCCAAAACAAAGCCATGGAACAACTGAGATAGAGATGGGGGCCCATGAATTTTTGTAGCTGTTCAGGGCTTAATTACTCCTCCTTGATCCGTGGGACTAGACACGACACCGCCAAGGTTAAAATGGCCCGAACAGCGCCGAGCAGATGTGAGCGAGCTGGCAGACGCGCAAATGAGGCCTGCCTCGGAGCACGATAACAAGTGACTAATACATTGCATATCGTTGAAAGAAAATTATTTTTCTCTAATTTGCATTTGCTTGGGGGGAAAAAAGCCAACCCAAGTCCCTCCTCACATGCACAAGTCTAATCCTGGAAATACAGCCCGGCTGCTTTAAGAGAGCTGGAAGGAGGGAAAGACTGCCAGTGTTTTGGCGTTGCAGGCTTGTTTATCTTTCCGCCTTTCCTCCAAGGCGAAACTCGTTTTGCAAGCAACATTCCTACAGAAAATGGCACACGTCATAAAAAGAGACCAATTTATAGAACTGGCACCGAAGTTCATGTCTCACTCCAGAAGCATCTCCCAGCTCCCCATCGGAAACCCAACTAGATGTAGAAGTCCATGTTAAAACTTAGAGGAGACTTGGGGGAGGCGGGCTACTGGGGGGGCAGAAGAGAATGAACTAGATTTGCAGATATCCTGTAGGCTGTACACCCAGAGGCTGAAGTTGCACACAGAAGGGTAGAATATCGAATTAAGTCAGCCCTAAATGATCTTCCAAAACCCAGGGAGGACGAGGCAGGTGCCAGGGCTTGGAAGGCTTCAACGTTGGGATTCCTGGGGAAGAGGGTGAATTTTTACACACAGCTTGCCGCAGGACAGTCCAGAGGCAGGCCCACATTCTTAGCCATCCTAAGTCTACCTGCCTGGGCCAACCACGCACCTCTAGGACTGGCCTAGTGGGTGATTGCCACCACCAACTGCTCTCCCTCCCACCCTGGCGCCTCTCTGCAGGGCCTGGCAGGGTACCAGGAACTCAGAGAAAGCCTGTGGCTGTGGGCATCTAGTTGATGAAGTCAGAGTAGGTGGTGCTGTTGGCAGGCTTCAGGACAGCACCTTTGCGTCCCGCAGTTGAAGGCAAATACACTCTTGAAAACAGGAAGGCTTGGGAGTAAAGGTTAAGGGATGTGGGTCATCGAAAGCCAATATGACACCCCTTCCCCCCCCAAAGAAACCCCCCCTTCGGGTACTCAACCTGCACACTTGTATTTCCAAGCTGGAAACAGTGCTGAGTGCTCAGAACACAGCACCCGCCTGTCTCTAACTTGTCTGAATAACAGGGCCATTTCAGAGGGGAACAACGGCCTTCAGAGCCTCTGCAATTTCCAGAAAGCTTTCAGTTAATAACACATTCTTTCCAACAAGCTTACTTAGGGCTTAAAGTTATTTTCCCAAATCTTAAAAACTCTGTCACAAAAAGCTGAGGACCCAGTTCGACACATCCTGGTCAAACCCCTCCAGGACGGTGACACTCACGGCCCCGTGGGCTTTCTCCCGCCACCTCTGCCTCACCACAAGTTCCTTAAACAACAACACACAAACCATCCTGCACCCCACCGCACTCCTGGGAAGTCATAAAGCTGTGTGTTGGGGATGAGGGGTGGGGGTGCCTCAGAGCTTTCTCTCATCTAGGGACACGCTGGCCAGAAAGTGGCCGCCACCTCGGCAGCTCATCCACGGGCCTGCATAGTGCGCGCTTTGTGTAAGTGCTGAGGAGGCGCAGCGCTGCTCGCACGCCAACAGCTGTCACATTATTTGCACTCGCTGTAAACAGCCTTCACATTCCCCCCTTACCACATAGTTAAAGCCAGACTAACAATCCACAGTTAGAGATCAAACCAACAACAGCAGCATTGTGTCTGCCTTCACTGCCTTCGCACCAAGCCCAGCAGCTGGCAGGTTTCTCCGGAACAAGGGACCCCTTCTCCCTCCACCCCTCCAGCCTCCAGCCAAGGCTAGCCAAGGAAGCATGCGTTTGTCAGTGCTGTTTGTTAAAGCAAAAGAGCACCGCCATTTCGCAGAGATTTCCGTGTGGCTCATCAGCCCTCTCCGAGAGTTTACTCCTTCTGGAAGCTCAGGGAAGCATCATGGGAATAAAGGTTGTGGAGACTCGCAGGGTTGGTTTCCATGCTCAGCCAAGTGGGGTCTGGCTGGGCTGGGGCCGGGACATCCCTGTCTGCCCCTCTCCATGCCGTGTCACAGAGGCCAGATGGGTCTGCGCTTTCTGCAGCCCTCAGCGGAATGCCTCCTGTCTTTCGGAAATTGCCCAACTCACTGAATACTTTACTGGCCGCCCCACTGATCAAAATGTCTCCTTTATGATTTTTGGTTAAGTTGAACATTTCCATAATCGTCATTATTAGTGCAAATTACACGCCTAATCGGTCCTTAAATAGATTTTAATTAAATAAGCATACAAGGCTCATTTTATGACTTAAGAAAGGCATTACTTTTCGTTATAAACTTTCCAGCAGGATATAGAATAACGATAGCAGACAAATACTTACTCTTTGCAAATCACCAATAACCGATGGGCAGAGTATCATGAAACATACCCTGTTTTACCCTCTGGAATCAAAGCTGAGACCAGACATATCACAGCTGTACAACGTTCCTCCTGGAATGGGAGAGGGGATTTCTTCCTCCAAAGCAATGTGTCTGTCTTCCTTTTGGCCAGTAGAAATAAACCCCCCATGCTACTTACCCTACCCATCTGATGAGATTTCTCTAGCTGGTCTCTTCTAGCAACCACTCCTCCCCCACCTCTATCCGTTTTCCACCCCTTCGTCTGCTTAGAGTCCTGGTGCAAAGCGGGCAGGCTGTGCTTGTTAAATGCTGTGTAAAATGCTGTTAATAAAATAATAAATACAAAGGATGGAGGCTGCTGGTTCCACGGGTGTTTTGACTGGAAATGCCTTGGCACTTGTCATGTGTTTATGGGAGGGCAGACAACTCTAGGATTTACATAGTTTGGACATTTCTGTACTTCATTTATTCTTTCCTAAATGACGTAGGCCTCGAGCTATTTCAAGTTTGCATTTGTACAGAACTGTTAAATGCCTAGGAGTTTCTCCAATTAAATCAAGTTTTAAATCAGACTCAAAGCTGGAACAGACACTCAGACTTGCCCAACTCCACCTTCAGCCTCAGTGGCTGGAGAAAACAAACAGATCCTCGAAAACAATCAGTCCTCGAGCTCCCCACCTTCACCACCTCCGAGGGCCCCTAGGGTAAAGGTTAAGGTGTCTCCTGATTCCAGGCCCAGCCTAGGCTACACACTGAGGCAATCATCACAGCTAGGTGCATCCTGTCCACACATTACCTTTAAAATCGTACGCTAAAATCGGGGGGGGGGGGTGGGGGGGGGGGAACTGCAGGCCTGGTAAAACCCACTGTTCACAAAACAATGTCAGCAAAGGCTGTAAGGCATTCTTTAGAGAGGGACCAGGGATTCATGCCTACTGAAGCTCTTTCAGCACAAAGGCTTTTAGGGGAAGAAGGGAAAAAAGGGAGGAGGAGGGGGAGAGGAGGAGAGAAAGGGAGGGAGGGCTCCTGTTTCAGAGCAGGCATCCCCTGAGAGTCAAGAACCAAGTGTAGCTTCAATCAAACACTGACTTCCCCTCTGGGAGTCGAGTAGGAAACCTGATCACAGTAGCTTACTACCGGCCTGGATCCATACAGGTCTGGTTTTCTTCTCATGCTAGTAATTTTTAAAAATACATATCGATATAAAAGAAGCAATCCCTGGCAGACTTTATTGAAAACCACACTGAGCCCTCATAACATCCGGACTTAATCCCTATCAAACAAACCACAGCACCTCTGGCCTCTGCACCAGGCCACCCCCTCTCACCTCTTCCAACCAGGTCTTGCCCCTCTGGCTCCCATGGTTCTCCTGCCACAAATAATGCCAGGAAACCCTTGCTAAAGGGCACCTAGATACCGGTTCTGAAATCAGTCCCTAACCATATAATGATCCCATGTGTGGGGGGGTGGGGGAGCCAGTCTTTTCTTATGGAATCCTTTAAAAGGCAGAATGCGAACGAACAAGGACAGCCGAAAGAGGAACCCAGAAGATGGAGCTGGAAGAATACCCTCCTAGGGGAGGTTGAATTTGCATCCTTGGGTCCCAGGACACTGGCCTGGCCAAGTCTCAGGCAGTCTCAGCGGCAGCAGGGAATGGAGGAGCAACCTATAGAAACATCACAAGTCATTCAAAGCAATTATTAATCCTTGGGGCCTACTATGTGCCAAGTATTCTATTTAGATCCTAAAGGTGGATAATTATTCCCAGTCTTACAAATGAAGAAACTTACTGAGGCTCAGAGGCCATAAATAACTTGCCCCAAGGTCACACAGCTAGTAAAAAATGGGCCACGGTCAAACTCAGTCCTGGAGTTGCGGAGAGGAGCCAATTATTGGTCTAATTACACCTTTTGAAATTCTGATTTTCACATACTGTCTCCTCGAGTACGTTTTAAAAGCTTCCTTAGGCCTTGTGTACCCCAAGGAGGTAGAGAGTTTAACACCTATGTTACTTGGTCTGCAGTGAGCCTCGAACTCAGTTTCTCCCATATCTAGTTATCTCTAGGTCCACTCAGTCTTTCACTATCTCCCCCTACATCCTCCAAATCGCCCTCCACTGTTACACCCTGGTGTAAGGCCAATGCTCTCAACAAGCCTCCCCTTTCTCTTCCTCCAGCAGCCCAGAACAGTCAGGGGTAGGTAGGTCGACTCCTCTCAGGTCTCTGGGAAAAGTGCTGACTACTGGTACTAGGAGCTAGGCGTGCCACCCCAGTTTTGCTACATAAAGCAATAAATCAAATTATCTAGATAGAGCAAAAGCCCTTTGGAGAGAGCTCCTCCATCTACCTTTCCTAGGGTTTTAAAGGAAAAACCCCAGGGAACGAAGTAGTGTGGAAGAGGAAATGAAGATGGAAGAGGCCAGCAAGATGTCCTATTGGGCCACCCAGAGTCCCCACAAAAGCACAAGCTGGGGGATGGGCTATCTTGTCCTTTCCCGAACCTTTCTTTCCAGAAGCGCCTGGCTGCAAACCTCAGGGCCCAACATCCCCTCCCCAACCCTATCCCAATTTCCGGGCCTTCCCCAGGCTTTCAGATGCTCTGGGAACTACCTACACCCGTTGCCGGAGAGCCTGCCAAAGCCACCTCCGGCTCCGCTCGATGAGGACGGGTCGGGGCACCGGACACTCAGGCTTCCCGACCCTGGACTGGTTACTCCTCCAGACGCTGAAGCTCCGGATGTGCGAAATGGCTCCGCAGTGCGACCGGGTGTGCAGGGGCCTCGGCGGCGGGAGGGAGGGAGGACAGACGGCGGCGCCGGGGCGCTCACCCCGCTAGCCAGCCGAGCACGCCCCCGCAGGTCGGCAGCCCCTGGGCTCCAGTCCAGCCCTCTGCAAGGGGCGTTCTTCCTCTTTTTTAAACTTTCCGGCCTTGGCAACGGGCAGGGTTTCCAGCCCTCCCCTACCCCCACCCACTTCGGGGCGGGGCGGGCCCTCCCAACCCCTCCGGGGAGGCGATCACCCCCACCCAGTCCGGGGCTACGCTAGACGGCGGCCGCCGCAGCCGCCTCCCTCAACCCCATCCCACCCCCGCCTACTTTGGCCACCTGGAGAGGGCGGCTTCCCGAAGCGAACGCGGTCCAGCCAAGCCTGGGACTGCAGCGTCCGGGGAGGAACTCCCTACAGCGCCAACGGTCCTGGCCTGCCCGCGGTGTGCTCTCTCCGAAAGGTCTAACGCTCCGGGAAGGGGGAGGAGAGCAAGGCGGGAAAGGGGTGGACAGGCTGCCTTTTTTTTTTTTTTTCAACTCTTCAAATGCAAGAGATTTTTGGTGTCTCTAGCACGAATCCAAGCGCCTGGCCAGGCAGAACAATAGAAATGGAGGGGGGACGCCGGAAATGGTGCAGGAAGACCCCTATAACCCTATAAACCTCTCCTCCCCCTCTAAGTTCCTATTAGCATTGAAAGATCCTAGTCACTTATATGCAAAATTGTCTTTTTATAACTTTTTTCCTAAACACTTCCCCCCTCCCCACATGAAATCACCTGGGCAAAGATCGCTTCCAAAGTTATGACCTTCCGAGGCTCCAGGGCCTCTCACCTGCTCCGTCCCTGGCACCCAGACCTGACTCAACCCATCCCCCAACAGTTCCCCTGGTTTGCACCTAGACAATAAATTTAGTTTAATTTAGCTTCCGGTCTTTAATTTTAGCAGGTCTCCTTTTTGCATGCAAATCAATATGGCAATTACCATCTAAAAGCTCGCCCAGCCCCGGGTCAATGTAAATTGATCATTGTCCGCCTTCCACAAAATAACATCGGGAGTCTGTGGTGCATAATGAGATTATACTGGAAACTGTCCTTTAGATCACAAATTATTTTTTATGCTGTCAGGATCTTCTCTGAGAGGACTTCCCTGCTTTTCTAATCATGGAGAGCCGAGCCCGTGGGTGCTGGCTGGGGAGACACAGCTCTAAAACAATGACCGAGTGAGGACCCCCGTTCCTGAGACCCTCGACTGTAAACACCTGGAGGTGAGCTTGCGCACCAAAAGGGAGCCTTCTACAAATATAGCAGAAAGTCATCGTTAATGAACTCCACCCAACAAAAAGTCAGATATCCCTTCCTGAGGAACATGTTGAGGACAACCAGAGAAAGCCGTCGGGCAGGGCTGGAGACCAGTGGACACCCCTGGCCAAGTGCGGCGCGACGAACGCTGCTCGGCTACCACCCGGGCAGCCGGGGGACGCCATTTATTCCTGCCCCAGCGGCTTCTCCTGGCTCCACCACCTAGGCCTCAGCAGCGCGTCCGGTTTTGCAAACAGACGGAATCCCGTCGGCCATAAACACTGGCAAAAGAAGCCTGGGCGGGCCAGGGCCGGCTCAGGCCTCCCCACCCAGCTCTGGGCGAGGTCCCCACCAGGCCCATTCCAGAAGATGGGCGGGGGCACCGAGGGAAGAAGGTTCTCTCTTGACCCGCAGCACTGCTTTCCTCCACCCCTCGGCGGCCCCCAGGCCACGGGTGTGACCTCGGGGCCTAACAAAAGGCCGTGAGAGCTCCTTTCGGCCTCCGGCCGCCGGGAGAGGGGTAGGGCGGGGCGGCCGAGATGGACCCACGAAGTTGCCCCGCCCCGCCTCTCCGGGTCCGCCGGGCCGGAGCCCTCGAGGAAACCCCTGGGGTGGCATTCTCAAGGCTGCCTGCGGCACCAGAGGATCGTCCAGAGGCCTGCAAGCCTCCCGCCCAGTGCGGCCAGAGCCTGCCCTACTCGGACCGGCGAGGGCTCCACCCAAGTGCGGTCTTCCCAATAAAAGCTGGAATTCCCGGCTGGGCTTAGACAAAGAGGGACCGCAGCAAATCGACGCCGCGGGCAAACCAAACCCTAGCCGGAGTTTACGTGCACCTCTGGGGTCACCGAGGCGCCTGCTAATCCACCCAACACAGGCCGTCCCCGCCACTATCTCTTCCAGGAAAAAAAAAAAAAAATGAAAGCATACCTTCCTTTGATTCCGCCCAGAGGCCACACGTCTTCCTGTTCTCTTTCCCAGCCCACAGAGGCCCTGTTCCACCTTAGCAGACTGGACCCCAGCAGTGCAAGAGCCATTCCTCGTGACCACAAAGTGGAAAGCTACTCCCCGGGTGCCTACACCATCCAGCCACTCTAGGTCAGGAATTCAAGGTCTCTTGAGTCTCAGGTAGAAAGCCTCCTACCTGCTCGCCACGAACCCGCTGCCCCCTCCACCTCACTCCTAGAAGGGAAAGAAACTATAACGAGAAGTAATCCTAGCTCACTGCACACCATTCACCCTTTAGGCTGCTAGCTTGGCCCTCAGTTTCCTTCAGGCCAAAGACACATTGTTTCCCTGTGAATAAGTGTGTGAATGTGGTGGTGTGGCCCACTCTTCCGTACCCAAGTCAGTCTCACTCATTCGGCAGGAAAGTCTTCGGGAGGCCTGGAGGAGCGTTTGTCATTCAGCCTGTGTATCTAAGCATGGATGTATGCATATGAATGCTTTTTGTGTTTCCAAGTGACCCTCTTCACACCTTTAAATGGGCTATTGTCTCTGGAACGCAGTTACAGAAATTCTGCCCCAGTTTCCAGCTCAACGAAGTCTGGGATTTTTCTCTCCGAATCTCGCTATACATCTCTGTATTTGCATACCCATGTTTACATTCCCCTCGGCCAGTTCTTTATCTCTTATGTATCTCTTGTTCCATTTGGGCATCGGAGCCCAAGTGTCTTGATTTGTCTCAGCACATGTCATTCAGACGCACATCTTAATCTGAGCATTCTTACTACTGCCATTCTTCTGGCTTTGCCTATAAAGTGGCTCTTTCCCAGGCCAGACCAATATGGGTTTGCAGCTGAAATGTAAATAGAGGATCTCTTAAGACCACAAACTCTTAAAGGAAGAGGAGGGAGGAGGAGACTGGAATGTTAGTAATGAGTTATTTATGGGTGGGTAACTCATCCACCCATTTTGAGCTCTAGAAAGAGCTAGACAAATTTCTGCAGAAGTGTATTAAAATTTTAGACCTATTTAATAGTAACCCCTAATATATGTATACAAATGACGGATCTCATTACACATTAGTGTCCAGCTCCTCTTTGGAGGCTGTCTCCTTGCACATACCTAACTCCCCACAAGTTCATGGTTGAAAGTGTCTATTTATATAGAGACAACTCAAAGACCGCGTTGCTGTCTTCAACGCATACCTGTACAAGGTGGCGGGGCACTTCAGGCTCAGGTCCTCGTCTGCAGTAGTCATGGTCAGAGGCCCCACCTGCCTACAGCTCTGTGCAGACCTTCCCGTCCTTGAACACCCGCATGAATTCTCTTTGGGAACATTGAGTCTACATCTGTCTTCCAAACTCAGTTAAGTGAGGGTGTTCATTGTGTGTGTTCACAGCTCTCGGACTGAGAACTACCTGGTCAAACAAGATCGTCTAGCAGCTGCGTTTGGTTTGTGGAAGAATCGAGCCCGATGCACTAGGATGTGACCGTGCACACACAAGAAGAGAAAGGAAAACCCTAGGCCCAGACTCACACCTCCTCCCACCTCCAGCTACTCTGCCTTTAGGAATTTCCACTAGGCTCTTTGCCCCCCTTTCCCTATTACACTACCACACCATGGCCTTCAAAGGGTTAAGAGAAACCCCCCCAGCCTTCCCTTCATCCAGCTCGCTGGGCCCGCAGGCTAGCTAGCTTACTCGCAGCTCACCGAGTATGCAGCCGTCTCCGAGCCTCCTCCCCCCCCCGCACCTCCAGTCCTTCAGCCGAGAGGGAGCCTGCATGCCTGTCTAGACCGATCTATCACCGGCACACCAACAACACCCGCGAGAGCGCGGAGACCCTGCCGAGGTCCCCCGGCTCGCACGGTTCACGGCAGACAGAACCCAGGGAGCGTGACTGCGCCTGCGGGGTGGGGGTAGGGGACCCACAGGCGCTGGCCGCCCCGAACGCACCACGGGTCCTCCCCAGCCCCGGCCCCCCGCGCTCCCACCAGCCCGGCTGCCGGGGCACAGTCACAGCTCCGCACACTGGGCAGTCCTATTTTTATCTTGTCTAATCCCAAACTGGGCGGGGAGCACAGGCGTCGTGCTTAGAGAACAAGAGATAGGCGAGGGAGGTGGGGAGGAGCAGGCAGGCAGCGACGCGAGCGAGAGCGAGTTAAAGACACAGTGGAGGCGACCGCCGGCAAGAAGAAAGAGCGGGCTGCGCGGGCCTCGAGGCGCCGCACGCAACGCGCCGCCCCGCGAAGTTACACTCGCCTCCCCGCCGTCCCTCGCAACCGGCCCCTCCCCACTTCCCAGCGGCGCTCTCCGCGGCCGGGACGGCGGGGCCCCGGCCTGTGTGGGAGGCGGAGGGCCAGGACTGCCCTGCAAAGGGCTGGAGAGAATCGCTAATGAGCTGTGCAGCCCATTGATCCGGAGAACACTTCCTAATTAACTCTCAGTCACCTACTGGTGACAGCGCCTCAAAGGACAGCGCTGGGGCCAGCCGAGCCCTAGCACCAACTTGCCGGCCCGGCGCCTGGCGCCCGAAACCTGCGCGTTCCCCTAAACACCCCAAGGCAATTGGCGTGCTTGGCAGTGTATACCCGCACACCGAAAGCCAGCCTCGGATTAAACCTGGACGACATATTAATCATCGCCTCCCCCCGTTGCTCTACGCGCTGAAACTGTGCCCAAAATAAACACGAAAACCAACACTGCAAAACCCAGACCAGATAACAAACAGGTCGAGGGTAGAGTGGGAAGGGTCGAGAAGTGAGCGTATTCCCTAAGTGTCCACGTACAGGAGTCTTTGAGGCTGACAATTAAAATGCCTTCCACGCAAGCAATTCTGTTGACAAAACCGAACCCAACACTTCGTGAGGATTGACTTCGGCCCGCGGTGTCCGTTTCCAGTGCCACAGGAAGTGTCAGATGGCTAGAAATACCCAAGTCTGTCTGCACTCACCACCCACCATCCTCTGGGGTGGGCCATTTCCTCCGCGTTTTTACTCCCAGGCCATTTTAAGGATCTTTCTCCAAGAGGCTACCCCTAGAACCAAATACCACACTACCCCTTCCCTAGCGTCTTCTCAAAATGAAAAAAGGTGGGGGGGGGGGAACACAGCCAAAACCCCGAGTTGTCTAGTCTAGACGCAGCGAGGCTGTACGAATACCTATACGAAGCGCGCTGGCTTCTTTTAAGGTTTGTTTCTAAATACACATAACCCTCCTCCTTCCTTCTTCGCTCTTCCATTTCCCCCACCCCCACCCTCCAGACGCCGGAGGCGCGCGCCATGGCGCGCGAGCACTCACAGCACCTAGCTGTGAGATCGCGGACTTTCTGGAAGAGATTCATTAACAGCAAATTATGCCTCGCCCGGCCACGGCCTACACGATGCCAGACTCGTCCGTCTCCGGGACCCCGGGACGTGCCCACTCGAGCGTGCGAGCGGCGGGAAGCCCGCCCGGACCACGGGTGCCTCCGGCCGCCCTACTCCGCACACGGCGCCCCAAGCCTCGTTCAATAAACAGCAGGCGCTCGTCGCCGCCGCGGCGAGCCCCCGAGATGGGGGAGGCTCTGCAGTGCAGCCGCCCATCGGCTCCGAGCGGGGGCTCCGCGGCGCCTTGCTCTCCCCGTCTAGGCCGAGGATCGTGCCCCGGTGCGCAAGTTCCTCTTCGCCTGGAGCCTCCGTGCCACACGCCCTCCGAGTGGGACCAACTTCCTCCCGCCGCAGACTTTCACACGCCCATCAGGGCTACCCACCAGACTCCCCATCGCCCAGCGGAGGGCCCGGGTCTCGCCTGCCCCCGCCCTCCCTCCGTGCCGCTGCCCCCGCAGAGGCACATTCTAAGCCCACCCCTGGGGGTTGAGAACTTAAAATTTACCCGGAACACGGGGAGAGAGAAGAGGGGGGAAGGGGGAGGGAGTCACAGATTTTAATCTTAAAAGAACATTTACAAAACAACGCGTCTGACCTGGCTGGCTGGCGGGCCAAGTCGGAACCCCTGGCTCTCCTAGAATTCTTAGTAGTTTTTTTTTTTTTTTTTAATCCACGTGATTCGCGCTTTGGGGCAAGCCGAGAAAAAACGGGACTCCCCTTCTGAGTTGCGCGGCAGCGGCGGCAGGTCGAGCTCGGCTCGGCTGGAGGCACCCGCCACACACCCTCGCGCACGCACACGCCGTCGTTCCACTTGGAGAAACGACCGGCCCCGGAGAGGCGAGACGAGGCGGCGGCGGCGGCGGCGGCGGCTGGGGGTTTTTACAGTTCTTTCCCGAGTCGAAAAAGAAAGCAGACGGCAACCCGCCGCCCTCCCCTTCCTGCTCGCGAGCTAACGCCGAACCCAGCTTCCCAGCTTCCAGCCCACCTCCCCCCCCCCTCCGCCCGACTCGCGGCGCTCAGCGGCGACCGCGCTCCCGCGCACAGACACACACAGGCTGCAAACTTCCACTCCGCGAACTCCCTGCTCTCCTCCCAGCCCCCCCGGAGGCGCCAGGCTCCCAGCCGCGCCCCCTCCCTCCCTGGTGCCCACGCGGGGCCGCTTAGGTTGGCTGCATTTTTAATAACTTATAGCTATGAAATAAAAACGAAAGCGACCAAGGCAGCCAAAGGGAAGCGCGAGGCAAAAGCTTCGCGAGGTAGGCGACGGGCGGGGGCCCCGGGGGAGGGGGCTGACTGCAGCCCTCGGCGTGCCCGCCCACCAGCCCACCCGTTGGTGGCCTCCCGGGGGAAAAGGTGTTCCGGACACTGACCTGAAATCCCCGGTCGGGGAGTAGGCAGGGAGCCTGCGATCCGGCGCTTTGAAGTTTTCCCCCGAGCGGACTCGAGGCGGCGAGGAGGAGCGGTGGTCGGTTGGGTGGGTGGAGAGAGGTATGAAGAGTGGGGGGTTGGCGGCGATAACAAACGGAGAAGGAGCCGGGCCGGAGAAGCGCGGCGAACAGCAGCAAAGTTTGCGGTCCCTGGCTGCCCGCAGCCCGCTCACGGCGCCGCGCTCGCTCGACTCCCTCGCCGTCTGCAGCCAGCCGGCTGCCCTCGGGGTCGGCCCCGCCGAGGGGTGGGCTCTGGGCTGGGTGGGGGCGGGGCGGGGCGGGCTCGGAGCCTCTGGGCAGGTGGCGACAGCCCAGTGCGATCCTCCGGGCTCCCGCAGCTGGACTGGGCTCGGCCGGGTTCAGTAGCTCCCGCGCCGCCGCCGCCGCCCGCGCTCGGGCAGGAGCCCCAGCGCCATGTTGACGGTTCGCCGCTAGCGCCCGCTCGGGCTGGGTGTGTGTGTGTGTGTGTGAGTGTGTGTGTGTGTGTGAGTGTGTGTGTGTGTGAGTGTGTGTGAGTGTTGGCCAAGTCGTCCCTGCGCGGCGACAGCGCGGCTTGGGCTCTCCGCCCGGCGGCTCGCGGGCTCCCCCTCCGCCGCCGCCGCCCGCCTAGCTCCCGCTCTCGGTCGCGGTCTGGGCTCCGGCGCGTCTCCCCCGCAGCCGCCGAGCTCGGCCCGCGTTCAGCGAGGAGCGCAGCTCTGCCTCACCTTGCCGCTGGGAGCCCAAGCTCCGTCTGCCGCCGCACGCCGCGATCCCAACGCGTCCCCCCTCCCTGGTTCCCTCCTCTTCCTCCTCCCCCCCCCCCCCCCCCCCCCCCCCCCCCCCCCCCCCCCCCCCCCCCCCCCCCCCCCCCCCCCCCCCCCCCCCCTCCCCCCGCAGGCGCAGCGCTCGGGCGACAGCCGCCCGCCCGCCGCCGCCTCCAGCTCTCGCAAGTTTGAGCTCCCCCAGTCTCCGCTCACCCTCCGCTGCGGCGCCTCCGCCGTGGGGTTTCGGGCGGGGTGATTCCCCAGGAAAGGTTTGCCCGAGTTTCCCCGGCCGTCAACGATGTACGGCCCCGCACGTTTGGGCCTCTCCGGATCTGAACCTCGGATCACTTGGGTGGCGCCCCCCTCGCCCCCTTGCCTCCCCTCCCCAGCTCGGGCCGAGTTGGTTGCGCACGCCCGGCCCGGGCGCACGTCCTGGGCGAGCCGGAGACCGACTTGGGCGGCGGCGGCGGCGGCGAGGGCGGCCGGCTGAGCCAGAGCCGAGGGGATGGGGGCGGCGGGGGCGGCGGGGGCGGCTCTCCCAGCCGCGCGCCGAGACTCCCCTCGCTACCCAGAAGGCCAGTGGAGGACCGCAATTACCATAAAGCGCCTCGCACTCCGCTCAGCTAAAGCTGTCAAACCCCAGCGGCAGCAGCCGCTGCTGCCGCCTCTTGCCACCAGCGCTGCGCTCTCCCGGCCTTGTCCCCTCCGAGACCCAGCGGAGCGTGGCCGGTGCGCGCCCGCGCCCACCCCCGCCCCAGATTGCCCCTTCCTCCCGGAGGAACCCTTTCCCATTTCAGTGTTAAAAGCTACCTGAAAACACCACCCCAGGCAATAGTGGCCGTTCCGCCTGAACTCCGTGCCCGAGTTCCCCGGACGTTTCAATTGTGTGGGAATTGTTTGGAGGTGGGGGGAAGGGGGAGCAGCCCATGGAGGCCCAGAGAGGCGGGTGGGGGACGGTCGGAGAGCGGAGATCCGCCTGTATTTCTCCCGGTTTTTCAGCATTTTCTCGGTCTGCACCTCGGATGGTTGGAGGGGTTGCCCTGGCCCCTCACCCCGGCCTTGGGAGATTATCTCCCACGTTTTATTTTCCTTGGCAGGGAACAACTTTTGGCTTACACCGTTCGCCCCATAAATTACTCGGTAACGTCGTGCTCATTGGTGCTCGGCGGCGGCGTACAGCCTGCGCCCGCAGCAGTTCAATTCAATTGACACGTATTGAGCTTCTCCAGCGCTCCCGGCGCGGCGCTGGGCGCGGGGGGAGGGCGGGGGCAGGCGGGAGGGAGGGGAAAGCGGAGAAGCGAGGTTCCGGCCTCCCCGGTGCGCAGAGCCTCAAGGGCGAGCAGAGAAGCCCTAGTTGGTGAAGCAGGCGGGAAGGGGTAGGAGTGGGGGAGGGGATATTCCGGACTAACCGCACCCAGACTGCGGGCCTGGACTTCGCGGCTAAAGGTGACCCCATTCGGCTGCCCGCTAGGGTCTTTTTATGCTGAGAAGGGGGTGGGTGTCTCTTTCTGCCTAAGGACAAGATGGTGCAGGCTCGATGAAACATAAATCTGAAATGGAGGTGGCTTGTAAATCCACACGGAAAGTTTTTAAAATATCCTGGAGTGTCCCCATGCCAAAAATAATCAAAAGCATCTCAAGTTGATTACTAAGTCAAGGTCAAGGCCAAAATCAGCTAGCTAGCAGATATTTTCCCTTTTAAAAATTAGACTCACTACTGACTGTGGGACTGGTATTAGGTGCGATTTTATTCATTCTGTTTTAGTTCTCAGCACATAGTTATAAAAACAGCCCTTCTCAAAGCAGAAGTGAAACATCTCTACCGTTTGAAACCCGAAACTTCGGCAGAATTAAATCTTCATGCTCCAGAGCTGCTTATAACAACTGATGCAAAAGACAGACGAGCAAGTGCCCCCGCTAGCAGTGCCCAGCCGGGCTGGGCCGCGAACGCGACCAGCGACTGCAGAATGGAATGCACGCTTTTTTCTTCCTGGGCTTTCTGGGGGTGGATATCTCTGCAAGCTAACCCACATATTTTTTTAATCTCCAGTAACAAGCAGAAAGACACCTGGACTATTATGCTATAAAACTATTTTTTATAAAGACATTTTAGGGCCAGACATTAAAAGTTATTAGATTGAACGCATGCGAGTTACAGACACAGCTGGAGAAAAGGCCTCTGGTTGTGTGTTGTAGCAACATTTCTTTTTGAAGCGACTCCCTTTATTCAAAACAAGTCAAAAATAACCGGGAAGGCTGAAGTTGGGTATTTGTGGGGAAACTCTCTGAACGTGGTTCCAGGCGAGGTGGCCGCTCTGCTGCTGCGGGCTGGACGGGAGAACTGGCCTGGGCCAGTGTGGAGCCGTGCCAGGCTCTTTCGGCAGGGTTAGGCCGAACCGCAGAGACCCTGGCCCGGTGCCCAGCCACCATCTCTCCCCTCCCCTCGTCTCCCCAACTCTGCCCCCAGGCACAGGCTTTTCTCGGAGTTCCAAGTCGCATGTAACCGTCCAGAACTTTTACAAAATCCAGGAACCAAGCTTGCGGCCTGCAGCCTCTGGGAGTCTTACAGCCTCCCGGGGCTGCTGACAAAGTGGTTTGTCTAACTTTAAAAGTCCTACAGTTCCGGAGGCTGAGGCAGGAGAATCCCTTGAACCCGGGAGGCAGAGGCTGTGATGAGCCGAAATCGCGCCATTGCACTCCAACCTGGGCAACAAGAGCGAAACTCCGTATTAAAAAAAAAAAAAAAAAAAGTCCTAGAGTTAAAATGAATCGGGAGGTGGGGGTGCTGTAAATGCGAAGGGGCCGCGGGGAAGGCTGACTGAGGGAGAAATTTGATGCTGGAAATAAACAGGCCAGTAAATTCACCTTTGACATAATTTGCACCCCCCCCCCCCCCCCACACACACACGGCCTTTATAGGGATTTCGCCTCCACGGTATCCTCACGCAGGCTGGTAGGATTAAAGGGTTTCTCCTCCATCTCCTAGGGATACGTTTTCCAACTCCGTGGGATTTTAAAAATATCTTATTAAGGGAGTCCTAAGAGGCACGAGTGGTGGGGGGGATTCGTGACTCACTGGGAATTAAAATGTGGGATTTTCCCGAGGCGCTCTAAGGCAGAGAGGGGGAGGGGAGATTACACCTATTGGCCCCGTTAGTTCGAATTGTTCTGGGGAAAACAAGCAGAAAGCTGTCGAAGGGCAGTCCCATCTTGTGTCCCCACTCAAGAAGGGGCTCAGGGAGCTGGGGATGTCGCCGAGCCTGCAGTGTGTGTGGGCGGTTTGGCTCTTCTCCTGCCCCCTCTTCCCCCGCCCTCCCACGAGCCCCTAGGGAGCTGACCCGGGGGTCAGGCCGCTATACCCAGCACTCAGCAAGCGGAGGATTTCAATGAAAGCAGAGGAGGAGGAGAGTGAGCAAGGGAGCTCATGGGAGGGGAGGCCGTGCAGCCCACGAAGAAATTAAGAAATAGACGCTGAAATGAGAGGTGCTGCGGAGTGGAGCAGCGGGGGCTGCCCCTTCTCCATCAGTCTCCGTCCCCATGGGAGGGTCTCCTGATGATAACAAACCGCTGGACCTCAGGCTAACCAGGCCCTGCAACTGGGCAAGCGACCTGGCCGTTCTAGGAACAGGCCTCGAGCCAGGCTGCCCTTCTCAAGGCAGGTTGACTCTGCAAGACCGGCTAGGGCCTCTCCCACACACCTCTAGCCCCACCCTGGCCTAGAAGAAAGGCCAGGCATCCTGTATCTGGGGGGACCCTGGCCTCCTAACCTCGTGTGCAAAGTTCATTTATAACTTGTGTGTGGGATCCACATCATAAAGCTCTGTAGGCCTCCAGTGGCCCTCCTCGGAGGCTGTTCTCAGGACGATGACACTTGGTACTGGAACAGGTGGGACTTGCATGAGTATAGATCATGTATTTTTACATAATGTGAGGTAGTCTTTCTTTTAAAACACACTCACACTTAGAGTCTTCTGGTCACTTGTCACAAGAACTCTGGGCTTATCCAATAGCACTTTAAAAAAGATCGACAGCCCCATCCTCCAAGCACAAGGCACGGCTGGCTTCCTCCCTGAAACTTAAACGAGGTAACAAGAGGAGGCCCATCCTCCTCCCAGGATTTCACTCATCTGGAAACATCTAAGGTAGCTGCCTGCCAGGGCTGAAGACTGCTGGACTTAACGGTCGCCAGGTGGAACCTGACTGCTCTTTCTTCTTCCTGGCCTTTGGAGGGTTATTGGGTGTTTGGGGGAAGAAGGCCCTGGGCGCAGGCTCTCCATGGTTCCTAGCAACCGTCTCGGAATTTCTGGTCTGGGCTTGATTTGGGTCAGGCCCTGAGCTCCCCGAACTCAGGCACGCTTGGGTGAACTAGCGTCTACCTTATGGGGGCCCGCAGGGTGGTTGGATGTTGACCAAATGGGCATAAATACAGGAGGCTTCTGGGAGGCCGCACCTTTCGCTCGGCAAGGGCTTAAGAGACTTCGACGCCGCCGCGCTGGGCCGGATGCTCCAGCAGATAAACCCGGACGCCACGTCGCTCCTCCGCTGCTTATTTAGCAAGGCGCCTCCTGCGCATATTTTACCCGGCTGGGGGCAGTGAGTGGGAACCGCAGAGAGAGGGGGCGGGGAACCACCAACTACTCGCCTTCGGACCCAGTGTGCCGGCCTCCAGCCCCAGCCATTTTGTATCCAGCTTCCTTCCTCCACTCCCACCAGGTCCCTGCGAAATCGCACCACCCCGAACCCCTCCGCGGTACCACCCCCGAACTGGAGGGGTAGAGAAGGCCCTGTCAGCCCCTCGTCTGCGGCAGGAAGGTGTGTACGGACCAGCAGAAGGGAACGCGGTGCTGATCTGTCTTTAAATACCTCTGTTCCCCCCCCAACCCCCGCCCAACAAAGTCGGCCACAGAGGTGAGTTGAGCGGGATGTTTGCTTCGAGAAGGTCGCAGCCAGGAGCACAGCTTTGGAGCTCACAACGGGCTGGGGATTCCAAACGGCGTAGTCTTCGGCACATTTCACCCGCTCCCATTCCACCTTCCGAACCACTCTGCTCTCCATGCTCATCCCCCTCTCCATCCCGGCGTTTCCAGCGCGTTAGCAGCCGCGCAGCCCCCGCCCGTGAGTGCGGGGGGTGGGGTGGGGTGGGGGCTTAGGGTGGTTTGTGTGGCGCGGCCTGACAGAACCTTCTGTGTGCTGCGGAGGGAGGAGGCTAATGCATAATGCACAGCGCCTGGAAGCCCGGCCATTAGCGGCCTGTCGCTGACACAGACAAACGACTAAGAGGGAGGAGATCCAGCTCGCTCTGGAGTTTAAATAGACCAGCGTGGAGGGGAAACGCCATGATTTAAAAGTGTGTGTTTGCAGACACTCGCATATATTTTAATGATTTCCAGCAGGCTATGCTCCCAGCCTTGCATGCCCCCCTCCCCAAAAGGAGGCTGTGTCTAGAGGAGGGAGGACGAAGGGAGAGTGAGAGGCCTAAACCCAGACCCACCAGCAGCTTTTGAGAGATGAAGGAGGGGAGAAGTTCAGAAAGCGAGGCCTGGGGAAGTCACACGACCCCAGGCCATCCCCAGATTTTGTTCTTAAAAAATAACTAACTAAATAAAAATTGAACCATCCTGCCTTCCGCCCTGGACTACACCCTCTGTGTTGTACTAGAAAGGCTTGGGGGGGGGGCGGAGAATAAATTCTGCCACCCTTGCTTCCCCCGGGAGCCCACATTTTTGAATCTTCCTTTTCCACTGACAATCCAGAGACCTCCTTCCTCCCGGTTTAACACACCAGTGTTTTTTAGCAATTAAGGCGAGAAGGGGGTGGGGATAAAGATAAGCCAATTTTTTTTTTCCGCCATGCAAGTGTGAAAGATAAGATAACGCTAAGCTGGGGCAAAGCGGCTGCTTACAACCTCCCCTCAGCGATTTTGATCGGTCACCTCTTATCTCGCAAAAATGCTCTTTTCGAAAACTGCATCAAAAAAGGAAAAGAAAGAAAGAAAAAGAAGAAGGAGGGAAAGAAAGAAAGAAAGAGGCTGAAGGAAAATATATACATTTGGAAGTGACATTTAAAACTCACCTCCCCTCCACCGACAACCCACTCCCCATTCGCGGGGCTCCCCAGGAAAAGTCGCAACCTCGACTGCAGGGTTTCAAGCTTTCTCGTGGGGAGCTGGATTACTAGTGTAATTAGGCTGAATAAAACCAGGGATGCGTGATGAGGATTTATCCTGTATCCAACCCAAGCTCGCAGCCGGGTTTTCGTTCTCTTAGTTACTGGTCGATGTTTGGGTTTCGCCATTGCACTCAGTGCCTTAAAACTAAATAGGTAGTTATACTTCGGAGGATCAGATAACGAAGTCAACATAAGGTGGTTGTTAATGAGAAATAAGAAGAAACTCTTCTGATATTTACAGGCCCCTATAAAGGGAGAAAAAGGAAATCACTCTCCCTAGAACCCGAGAACTCCCAACCGAACTGGACCCTCGGGAAGTTTTAGAAATCCTTCTTTCCGCACAGGAATTTCACGAAGGAGTTTCCGGAAGACTTTGTTAAGAAAGGTTTTGGTATCCGACTCGACGACCTCAGGGCGGCGTGCAAAATCTCCCCGGCCCAGTGAATAGCCCCACAACGCAAACATCAAGGCGGGCGCCCCAGACCTAGCCTCTACCCACCTCTAGCCCACAGCCCCGAGGCTCCCACCCCCGTCCCCAAGCGGGTCGGCACCGTGGCGCCAGGCACATGCAGACTCTGCCATCTCCAGGCCAGGCTGCAAGAACCAAAGCCTGGGGCCTGCCCCGGCCGGACTGTCCCTGGGGAGCCGAAACCGCCCAGCGGGGAAACCCCTCCTCTCGCCCTTCCCCGAAAAGCTTGGCCGCGGTCTAAGCTCCGGGCAAGCGGGCATCCGCTGACAGCCTGGCCTCACGTAAGGCCCACACGCGTCCCATTAGTCAGCCTGAGTTCCCCTCGGGCGAGCCGCCTGGCGCGGCCCCAAGGCCGGGCGCAGGCAGGGAGGGGGTGCGGGGTCGCAGCGAGCTGGGGGCGGGGGCGCAGGCTCCGCGGGGCACGGCCAGGCTCGGTTCCGCGTTCCTGGGCCCGCGGGTAAGCTGAGCCGGCGGGGCAGGCCGCTCCCAGGCTGGCGCCGGGGCGCCGAGCTGCGCTTCACGTGCCCGCCATATCAGCGGCGGCGGCGTGGAGGGGGGCTGGGAGCGCGCGGCCGTTCCCGCGGGGTCTTCGTCCCCCGCCTCCCCGCCCTTCCCCGTGGGGGCTGGGCCGGGACCACCCCGCGGCCCCCATCCCAGCGCAAGCTGAAAGCGGCGCTGCCAGACACAGAGAGGCTCCTAGGGCGCCGCTCCGAGAGCCTCGCGGCGGCGGCAGCCAGGGGAGGGTGCTCCTCGCGGCCGCCCCGCCGCCGCCGCCGCAGTCACGGGGACCGGAAGCCCTCGCACCGCCCCGAGCGGCCTCCGCTGGCCCCAGGGCTGTTCCAGACGAGGTCTGGCCGCGCGTCACCCGTGATCCTTCCTCGCCCCAGGCGACGGTCGGCGCCCTGCGGTATCCCGGTGTAAGCTGGGAGGACCCTTCCTGCGGTCCGATGAGATGTTCCTGTCCCTCTGCTACCACCATAAGCAGGCCTTCCCCCACCCCCCCGCACCGCGCGCAGCCCCGCAGCTGGGACAGGAGGGGCTCGGAGCCGCCACTCCGGCCGGGCAGGAACACCTGCTCCCAGGCCCTGCAGCTGGGAGCGTGGTGCTGGAAGAGGCTGCCTACTGTTGTGTGCAGAAATCGCGGAGGAAAAAATAGGGCTCTGAAGCTCAGGGCCAGGAGCAGCCGAGCCTCGGCCACCCCCATCTCCCACCCACTCCGGGCGACAGAGCGCGAAGCCAGAGGGCCTCCTGGAGGCCGGGGTCTCCTTTCGAAGGTCGAAAGGCCGCCACCCCTGGGATCCGGCTTCTGGCCTGAAGAGGTCATTCGCAAAACAGATGGGGCAAAACCTGTTTTGGGAGCCTTCCCGGTGTCCGCCCCCGCTCTCCAAACCAGACACACTCATCTCCCCCTCAACCCTACTCTAGCCTCCGGCGGGGGACCGGAGTAGGTCATGGCGGCACCGGCACTTTCCCCCCTCCCCACGTAGGAACGTAGAGTCGGCTACCGGGCTCGGACTTTGCCACTCCACCTAGGGGAGGGGCCGATGGACGCTCCTCGTCTCCTCCGTGTCCGGAGGAAATCGGGCGGCGGAGCTGACCTGCAAGGCTTGCCCTGTCTCTCCCACCCCCCACATTCGTCCCACCCTCCTCTACCCTCCTGGCCCAGGGCCCGGCCGGGGAAGGCGTTGTTTTGCCAGCGGGAGCGGAGCGAGTGCACAGAGAAAAGCCTCCCTGCTCTAATGAGAGTGCACACAGCGCTGCAGCGAGGAGGATGATTACCCGGCGGGCGGGGGGGCGCGGGCCCGGGCCGCGGGCGGCGTGTGCGGCGGCCCCGCGGGTCCGGAGTCCCCGCCTGTCTGGCTGCTAATCGCACGCTTTCTGCTGTTACGGAGGCAGGCGGGAGCCGGCGGCCGAGCCCAACGCCGGCGACTCGGCGGGTGACACGGAAACATGGCGCAGCGCCCCTCCCCCGCCCGCCCTCCCCGCGCTCCCGCCTCCCGCGCTCCCGCCTCCCGCCTCGCACTTCCTCCCGCCCGCGCGGCTTTTGCAGTTCTAATGCTCTGCTTTCGGCCTGGCACCATTACGCTAGCAGCCGCTTCTCTGCGGCCCCGCGCGTCTCTTTCCCCTTTGTTTTCGGGGTCTATAGAAAACGTTTGCTTTTGTCCCGAGCTCTCGTTAAACCAAACTTGTGGTGGCAACGGAAGGCGGTGCAGGCGGGGAGGGGTCCGGGGATTTTGGCAGCAGCCGACCAGAGCGTGGTGGAAACTTCTCTCGCTGGGTTCTCCGCTCCCTCCCACTCCTCCTCCCCAACACTGAGCCGCCGGCCTCCCAACGCTTCTCCATTCGCCCCCGAGAGGCCCCAGCACTCCAGAAAGGTCTGGTCTACAGAGACTGGGACCAGGAATGAAGAGCCCGGGGTGCGTGTCCGTGAGCCCCGAGGTTTTGGCACTCAATGACCTCGCTCCCTGCAGCCCCTACTTGCCTCTTTCCCTTTGGTCATTCGGGGCTTTGTATCAGTCGGTGGAGAAGGAAGAGGAGGGAAGAGAAAGTGTTTCTTGCGTGTGTGTGGTTTTTATTTTAAGGGTTTGTTGGAATCTTTCACCCCCAACTGCACAGCCTCCTCCTGTATAGGATCTAGGGCGAAAGCGGGGAAACGTCGGCTTTACGGGGAAAGGGTCGGGTTAGAAACCTAGACCTGGAGATCGTACTCTAGCCCTGGGATCGTACTCTCCTGGCGGGCTCAGTCACACTGGGTCTGCACGCGGGGCGAGGCGACCCAGCAGAATGAGGGACGCGAGGGCCAGGTCCCTCGGTCCAGGAGACGCCAACGTTCCATCCTCGGGGCGAGAGAGCAGGAACCCCCCCACCCCGAGCGCGCTCTTCCTAGCTCGATGCGCTAGCCATGGCTCTCCGCGCCAGAGCTGCTCAGGCGGCAATTTTTTAAGCCTGCAATTAAGCGAGGCGTCGCCGTGTCCTCTGCTAGTGTCGGTCCTGTCAGTCGCACATGGCCTTGGTGCTCCGGTCCGAGGCCCCGCGATTAGTCACAGGCTCGCTTCGCTCCTTCCCTAATCCACCTCTGCAGGCAGCCTGGGGACGCGGCCGACTTGGCGGCGCTGGCAGGGAGCCACTGCGCGCGGGGCGGGCCGCCTGGCCAGTGCCAGCCCCGCTGCGCCTGAGCCAGCGCGGGCCCTGGGGTGCGGGCTTGGCGCCCCCTCCCCTCTCACAGCCCCACGGCTGGGGCGACGGCGCCCCTCCTTCTCCCGCCCCTCTCCCGGGCCTGCGAGATCTATTTGTGTGGTGTCATTTGCATAAAAATAGGACAAGTGTTTCTGTGCGTTTGTACGCGGGAGGCGAAATCCTTATTGATGTGTCTGTGTGGAGCCTTCGGTTGTCGGAGCGGTTTGATTTAGGGTGTTTGTGTTGTCTTCTACGAGAAATGAGAGAAAAGTCCTGCGCAACGCCTTCGACAGCCTGGGCCCCCCGAAGCGTGTCCCTCTGCGCGGCCGGAATGGTCCACCAATTGGGCCCCAAGCGCGCCCGAACCACAGCGAGCAGGTTGAGGGCCAGGCGGGCGGCCCATTATGACTCATAAAATCGGGCGGCCTAATCGCCAGCTGCCAACCCATTTCCAAGCGGAGCTTCCCAATGATCCCTTCGCCCGGCCTCCTGCGGGTTCGCCCCGACACAGCTAGAACCACCAAGTGGGAGCTAATCTAGTGGCCTCTCCTCCCTTCGGCATCGTGGCTTCCCTTCCCGGGCGACCCCCGCTCTCTTGGCCTCTGTGCTGCTCACCAGCAACTCCTCAGCTTGGACAAATAGCTGGGAGGGCGCCGGCCGCGCGGAGCCAGTAAATCAATCATTAACTCCCAGGCGAGGCCTGGGTCAGGAGAGGGAGCGGCGGCCTGAGCCGAGTCCGCGGGGCGAGCGCAAGGCCCCCACTCGGGTTAGAAGCCATTCACACGCCAACGAACCGGGTGCGTGAAGGCGGGCTCCGCCTGGGCCCCTCCACAAGTCTCCACCCGCCGGGCCTTTCAAGCCCGCACCTCGCCTGGCCAGGCAGGTCGGGTTACGGCGCTTCCCTTGGGCGGGCTTGAACATTAACGAGCCGTCTCGGGCCTCAGCGGCCTGCTCTCCCCTGGAGAGCTTCCCACTCTTGGTCAAGCTCCTCGGATCCGGCCGGGCTCCTCCTAGTTCAGGCTTGCCAAACCAGGTCGATCGCACCCCGTATCGACCAATCTCCCTGCGGCACCCTCCTCCCTGAGCCCACTGTGAGGCTGGCACGCAGGGGGTTAAAAGCCTGGGTTCGCTCTGGCTCCTCCGCGGCTAGTAGAAAACGCTGATCAAAGTGCTTAAGAGGAAGGTAACACAAGCGGATTCGCGCCCGGGTCGAAGGAGGCCGACTGGAGAAGGCTCCTGAGCCACCCGCCTCGACCCGCTTCCCACACTCCCGGGAACGCCGCAGCGGCGGCGCTGGCCCGCACGATTCGCTCGGCGGAGCGCTGCGCGGCAGGGCCGGGAGGGCGGCGGGGAGGCGGAGAGTATAGGGGGCGGGAGGCGAGCCCGGGCTGCGCGCCAAGAGGCCGGGAGCCGCAGATTAGTCACCGCTCGGCTCTGCCATCCCGGGTGCGCCGGGGAACCGGGAGGGCAGGCGTCGGCCCCGCTCAGCCGGGCTCCCCGAGCCTTGGCGCAGCGGCACGGGTGCCCCCAGCCCCGCGCGCTCCTGGCGCGGCTGGCCTGATTCTTGGGGACTCGCGCAGCCGAGATCCACTTGTCAGGTCAAGGGCAGGACAGAAACTCTCCAAGCGGAGTCTTGCGAACAGGAAATTTCTCATTGACAAGGTGCTGCCCCTCCCCCACGCCGGGTTTCAAAACAAAACTCCAGCGCGGGCGGCCCAGGCACCCAGCCTCGCTCGCCACGGCCGGCGACCCCAGTTCCTCGGCCCAGGTCCCGGGCGGCGGAGCCAAGCAAACAGTGCCAGCGGACGGACCCGGCACAGACCCCGCGGAGGGCGCCAGGCTGCCACCTTCAGGGGCCCGTGTGGGGTCGGCGGGGGTGCGGAGGCCCCGCGCCTTCCCGGGTTCTGCAGCCGCGGAGCGGTTTTTGCGGAGCTGCCCGAGGCCGCCGTGTCGGCGGCTCCCCGCAGGGCATGGGGGACTGGGAGGCCTCGCGGCGCCGCCAACTCGGCGAATCCCGCTGCGGAAGCCCGGGAGGGCTGCGAGCTCGGCCTGGCAAAGTTCCTGTGGAAACTCCATGTTTTGAAACTCCAGCGGCGTCTCAGAAGGAGGGGGAGAGGGGAGCGCGGGAAGCGCGCGGGGGCGGCCTGCACCCGCCTCTACCCGAAGGGGAATGTGTTCCGCGGTCCCCCGGGCCTCGAGGGAAGGCTGGAGGGCGGGGACGGCCGGGTCCCCGGGCCAGTTCTTTTGTGTGTTCCCCTGTCCATCCTCCACACTCCAAGAGAAATTTATAAACCCGTTTCATTTAGTGAATTCACCCGGGAGAGGAAGGCTGCCTTTTTAGGGACCATGATGTTCAGGGTAATTTCGTATTTGACACGTGTAAATACTTAGTACTCTCAGGTAAGGTCAAATTATTTATCATCTTAATTTATATTTCAATAGGCCTACAATTTAGAGGAGAGAAATGCCTCCTTATGAATCATTATGGTCTATTAGGGGAAGTAATGTATAAACAGCACTGTTTGGGAGGGAATCACTTATGTTGACATTTAAATGGCTCTTCAATAGTTAAAAAAAAAAAAGACATTCGAGTGCCTTTGATTAAATATACAATTCACAAGGCCATCAGCATAGCCATCAGGAATATAAATTCTTCTTGGGATTTTTATTTATTTATTGCCAATTTTTGAAACCTTCCAGGGCACGCATGTCATTGAATCCCTATGGGGGAAAAATATTAACATTTCAGGCAAAATATTCTCTTCTCTCCCAACTAATGTCTTCTCAGGAACTCAAGGAACTTCTAGAACTCTGAACAGACTTCACCAGCAGGGACTCTGGTGGGAAGTTTGTCGATCCTGTACCTCTAAGAGAATCAACCACTTTCTAACAATATTGCTGCTAATTTGTGAAACAGCACAGCTTCCCTGCTGGAGTTGAACCTTCCCGAAGGCCAGTGTCTGTCCATCCATCCTGATGTTCCCACAGCACCCAGCATAAGACCTTAGCTTTAAGTCATCGTTTCACACCTGCTAAAATATCACCTTCTTAGAGGCTTCTCCTGGCCGCCTCCACCCTCATCCCCCTGTACCCTTTCTTGAAAGGCCTCATTAGACTTCGTTGCTTGAAGCATTGCCCATGTTGAGAATGCCCCTTATAGCCGGGCGCCATGGCTCACACCTGTAATCCCAGCACTTTGGGAGGCTAAGACGGGTAGATCAAGAAGTCAAGAGATCGAGACCATCCTGGCCAACATGGTGAAACCCTGTCTCTGCTAAAAATACAAAAATTAGCTGGGCGTGGTGGTGCATGCTTGTAGTCCCAGCTACTTCAGAGGCTGAGGCAGGAGAATCGCTTGAACCTGGGAGGCGGAGGTTGCAGTGAGCCGAGATCGCACCACTGCACTCCAGCCTGGAGACAGAGAGACACCGTCTCAAAATAAATAAATAAAATAAAATAAAAAATAGAATGCCCCTTCTTAACCCCATATCTCCTTTGCTAGTTCCCTATTTATCTGTTTCTCTGTACGGCTGGACTTCTTAAAAGAGGTGTCTCCAGCCATGTGGAATTTCTTCAGGCTTAACTCATGTTCACTCTAAAAATCAGCTAGTCTTGAAGTTATTTTAAGACATTGGGATAAGTGCAACTTTGTTTATAACAGCATAGGATTATAAACAACCTAAATAGCCAGCAGTGACATTGATGGCATATGCATACAATGGAATATTCTGTAGCTGTTAAAATAATAAAGAAGATCTGCTCTGTGTATTGATATGGAAAGGCCCCCAGTGTCTACAGCTAAGAAAAAAAAAATAAGGTACAGAGCAGTGTGTACCATCAGTTACAGTTTGTGTAAAAACAAAGTAGGGGGGGAATACAGACATATTTGTGTGTGCATTAAAGATTTCCAACACTGCTGAGGAGTGCCCCCTTGCTCCCCCCAGTTTCTTTGTACATATGCATGTCCTCTGGTCTATTTTCAGAAATGGGAACACACTGCACAATCTGTTCTGTACCTCACCTATGAAAGTTATCACTATATCTTACTTTTCCAGGAGCACATGAAGACAGGCCTTGTCAATTCCCAGGCTGGTGGAATTTCACTGTATAGATACATGGTCATTTATCTCACTCCTCAAAGCCTCCATCCTCCCTGGCTATTCTGCGTAAAGTGCTCAATATCACCGGTTACTTCCTTGTTGCCAGGAGGGGTGGGGGTGGGAGGTGTGGGGGTTCAGTCCTTGCCTTCGTTGGCCTCCCAGAAGCATTTAATATGCCATGACCACTGGTCCCTTGGGCTGCTTGCTCACAGGGTTTTCATCCCAGCTATGACTCTTTCAATTTCTTTGTGGGCTTTTTCTGTGCTCTACCAGTTGCCTTGGGCCTAGATCCTTCCCCTCCTCCCCACCAATCTCATCCAGGTTTATGGGCTTTAAATGCCACTTACTTGTTGATGACTCTTACATTTGTTTTTTTTGTTTGTTTGTTTGTTTTCTTTCTAGTTCCAAATCCACATATCAAACTTCAAACTTGGTATCTCAACTTGGCATCTACATCCAGCTTAATAACAATAGCAAGCATTTACATCACCCCTCTTAGGTTCAAGCTCTCTTCAAAGTGCTTTCTATAAATTAACTATTAATCCTTAGAACTGCCCTATAAGGTAGGCAGAGTTATTATCTACATTTTTCCCAGGTGAGGAAACCTATCAGAGAAGTTACTGGCCAGGCGCGGTAGCTCAAGCCTGTAATCCCAGCACTTTGGGAGGCCGAGGCGGGTGGATCACGAGGTCAAGAGATCGAGACCATCCTGGTCAACATGGTGAAACCCCGTCTCTACCAAA
>NW_016107681.1:318316-320195 GCF_001604975.1 Cebus imitator | reverse complement strand
TCCTTGAGACAAAGTCTCACTCTGTTGCCCAGGCTGGAGTTCAGTGACCGATCTCGGCTCACTGCAGCCTCTGCCACCCAGGTTCAAGTGATTCTGCTGCCTCGGCCTCCTGAGTAGCTGGGATTACAGCAGTGCGCCACCATGCCTGGCTAATTTTTGTATTTTTAGTAGAGACAGGGTTTCACCATGTTGGCCAGGCTGGTCTTGAACTCCCGACCTCAGGTGATCTGCCTACCTCAGCCACTCAAAGTGCTGAGATTACAGGCGTGAGCCACCATACGCGGCCACTTAATACATTTTTGCTAACTGAATCAGAATTCTATATCATGGCCAGAGAACAAACCAGGTTCAAGAGAACAAGACAGTTGTGGGGAGGGTGCTACAGGAAAGGGGGTACCTGGGCTGGTGGGCAGTGGCTCTGTAGTTCTGGTGAGGATTGGGGCAGAAGAAATCAGGAAAGTGAAGCATGAGGCTGGAGGAGCCACCTGTCTTTTAGGGAG
Source organism: Cebus imitator (assembly GCF_001604975.1). NCBI lineage: Eukaryota > Metazoa > Chordata > Mammalia > Primates > Cebidae > Cebus > Cebus imitator. The sequence continues at coordinate 319,695 of NW_016107681.1, read as the reverse complement.
GCCCGTGGAGTATGGGACACCTGTGTACATGTCTCTCTCTGCCAGAGGAGCCAAGTGACCTGGTGTGCATGCTGGTGGGGAGACCTTGGGAATCCTATCCTTAGTGAGTGCTGCAGAATATCATCCCCAGGAGATGAGAAAGGAACACCCTGGCCAAGAGCAAGATAGAGCCCAAACCAGAGCCTCCTTAGAATATTTCTCCTATTGCCAATGATTTGGTCCTTACTTAGTGGCAGAAGATTGCGACTGTCCTTCTCCTTGAGAAACCAGAAGTGTAGGTTATTGTCACAGTTGACCCTGGCCAATTGGAGTTCTCTGAATTCCATGCTGTTTGACTTCTAACAGTAACTGTGTCACTACGCTGCTTTTGATAGCAAAGCCAGTCTTTTAACAATGAATAATTCCTTCGTGATAAAAATAGCTACTGTTTATTAAGGACCTTTGTTTGTTCAGTTACCATATCAGGTACATTTCCAAGTTATCTCACGCACTCTCCAAAATAACCCTATGGCTTAGGTATTACTATTCACATTTTACAGTTGAGGAAACTGAAGCTCTTAGAGATGTCACACCAAAACACATGGCTAAACTAGCAGAGTGTGTTGACAGGGATTGTACCTGACTGCAAACCTAGGCTCTTTCCCATAGGGTGTATTGTTTGTCTGACACGTATGCACTGTTTCCCCAAACCTTAAACTATTTCTGGGACCAAATCCTACATAACTTCTGCAATCGCATCCTTCTGGGTTCATCCTGGCAACTCACCAAGTGCAGTAAGTATCATAAAAGGAGTTTCTTTCTTTCTGAGATCAGCAGGCCTTAGTTCATCTACTGTGTTCACCATAGAAACCTAAGAATTGATCATCTGAATGAAGAGTTGCCTTCCTTCCAGGTAAGCTTTGAAAAAGTGTGGGGCCCACCCGGGCTCAGTGGCTCACACCTGTAATCCCAGCACTTTGGGAGGTGGAAGTGGGTGGATCCTTTGAGGTCAGGTGGAAGTGGGCGGATCCTTTGAGGTCAGAAGTTCTGAGACCAGCCTGGCCAACATGGCAAAAACTCGTCTCAAAACCTCGTAAAAATACAAAAATTAGCTGGGTGTGGTGGCGCACGCCTGTGATCCCAGATATTCAGGAGGCTGAGGTGTAAGAATCGCTTGAAGGCCGGGCGCGGTGGCTCAAGCCTGTAATCCCCGCACTTTGGGAGGCCGAGGCGGGTGGATCACGAGGTCAAGAGATCGAGACCAACCTGGTCAAAATGGTGAAACCCCGTCTCTACAAAAAATACAAAAAATTAGCTGGGCATGGTGGCGCATGCCTGTAATCCCAGTGACTCAGGAGGCTGGGGCAGGAGAATTGCCTGAACCCGGGAGGCGGAGGTTG
>NW_016107681.1:315563-317941 GCF_001604975.1 Cebus imitator | reverse complement strand
TGGGGCCAAGAAGTTCAAGGGAAGGACTTCCTCCGCAGACAAATAGCTTCTGTTTGAAAAATAAATACCTGAACTTACGGCTGAATGGCAAGATTATAAGCTACCTTGCCCTTTCATATTCCTGGGTGACATTTTTCCCCGTTTTCAGCTTCCATAAAGAGCACTTTTGCCCTTACCATGGGGAAAGGTAGTCCACAAAGAGATAACTCAGGAAGACCTCATCACACAGCTCTTCTGAAGCAGAATAGCTCTTGGGATTTGAGAACAAGAGAGTCACTAACTTTCTTTGGCTCCTAGAAGAACAATAGCTAGAATTTATTAAGGGCTTTCTATCTGCCAGACACAGTTCTAAACACTTTATACACATTAAAAATCTCATGTCATATAGAAAACTGTCCTATAATAAAGGTACTATTATTACCCCCATTTCACAGATGGGGAAACTGAGGCTTAGAGGATAATTAATTTGCCTGCTTGCCTGGACGCTCACTGCTCAGTCCCAAAGCCCAGACTTTTATTCATGCCATCATAGCCCCTGCCATCACGGTGCAGCGCTGGCTACTAAATTTCAGACTTTCCAGGCACCTGTGGTCAGCTTCATTACTCTGCCAATTGCACAGGCTCATGCTAATTGGGTGCTTTATTTGGATCTGAAGGCAGTGGCCTTCACTGCATCCTGGCATGCAAATAATGTCCCCTGAGGACACTATGGGCAATGAATTTGTCCTGCAGGTCCCTGGGAGAGGCCTTTTCTGTAGCTTCCTAAGCAAAAGCTATGGAGGACCGACAGACAGAAGGTGGTCATCTCTAACTTGTCCTCTGACAAAGCATGCTGGTCAGCCGGTGGATTCCCCCGGTGGTCCCATGCCAGTGGCTGCACTGGGACCCCTGCTTGCTGGCACAGGGAACAGGCATGAGCCACGGAGGAGAGATCAGCCTCCAAGATAATTTAGATTCAGTCTTTCTTCAAACCACCCATGGTCCTCTGCTCTAGCTCTGACGCCGATGATTAATGCGCCTCGTATTTGAGTATTTCCTCTCTTTGGTTTCTTCTTTGCTTTGGGGTTTATTTTCCAGCTGCTGCCAGAGTTTCTCCTCAGAAGAGAGTAAATACTCACAGACTGGAGCACTGCCGTTGGTGTTGCCCTGAAAGCGTCCCAGGCGGCAGATCGCACTGGGCCGTTCCTGGAGTAGGTGGTGTTACCGTTTGGAGTTCAGTGCGAACCCACCACCTCCATCAATCGAGACCTAATCCTTTAATTATTCTGAAAATACCAAAAATAAAGATTGCAGGGAAGGCAATTAATAGGATCATACGGTCTATTCCTCATTTGTAATTACATATTATTATTTTTCTCTCTACTTTGTTCCAATAATGATTTAAGGCTGCTTCCAAAGATACACAAAACCCAGCAAAGATAAATAGAAGTGGAACATGAATTATAATGTCATGCCTGCTCACAACATCTCTGCCCCATTCCACAGAACAGAACTGAATTCATAATGCCTTTCAAAAATGAGGTAATTCAGCTCTTTTGGTGGCAACACTGGGCTCTTTGTAAAGTGACAGGGTGGTACATGGTCATGGAAAAACCATGGAGGGGACACTTGATCCCCTTTCTAATGCTGGCTCCCTTGGTGTGTGACCTTGGGCAAGTTGCTCACCCTCTCTGGACTTCAGCTTCAGAAATTCTCAAATGTCTCTGCCAATCCCTGAGGCCTCCTCCTCTCTCTCATGTCCAAGGGCACCATCACGGAGGCAGAAGCCAGCACTACTGCCTCTGGCATGGGGCTTCCTAGAACTACTATTCGAGAGATGGGTTCCCAGGAAGTGCACATGCTCACACTCTTGCTCTATCTCTCTTTCTCTGTCTCTCTACCCCCTCCCCGCCCCTCTCTTTTTCTTTGAGATGGAATCTCGCACTGTCGCCCAGGCTGGAGTGCAGTGGTGCGATCTCGGCTCACTGCACCCTCCACCTCCCAGGTTCAAGGGATTCTCCTGCCTCAGCCTCCCGAGTAGCTGGGATTACGGGTGCCTGTCACCATGGCCAGCTAATTGTATTTTTAGTAGAGACACGGTTTCACTATGGTTGGCCAGGCTGTTCTCAAACTCCTGACCTCCCGATCCCAAAGTGCTGAGATTACAGGCATGAGCCACTGCGCCCAGCCGTTTCTTCTCTCTCTCTAACACACACAGGCACAGAGAAATCTTTCTGGATGTCTGAGACAATAGAACTTAAATTGTCTCTTCCCCTTAGGCAAGGACACCCCTTTCAGGAAAGTGACTTTTAGGGTAGCATTGAGGGGATCTTTTCGGGAGGCTGGAGTCACAACCCTTCTGACCTTTCTGTCCCCTCTTCAGGTGTGAGCTTCCACTG
>NW_016107681.1:310982-315136 GCF_001604975.1 Cebus imitator | reverse complement strand
TCCAGTCACCATCTAACACAATGCTTAACATGTCATTTGCATAAAACACCAATGTTGTCCTCTGCCCCACACAAAGTCTCCACTGACCCCCTAGTGCCTGTACTGCGTATTCCACAGGCTAGAGGGGCATCGGGAGGCTGGGCTCTGATTTTTCACCTCAGGTGGGAGGCTGTTTGGAAGACTGTTTTTATTGTTGTTGAGACGGAGTCACTGTCCCCCAGGCTGGAGTGCAGTGGTGCCATCTCAGTTCACTGCAACCTCTGCCTCCCAGGTCCAAGCCATTCTCCTTCCTCAGCCTCCTGAGTAGCTAGGACTACAGGCATGCGCCACCACGCCCAGCTAATTTTTGTATTTTTCGTATAGACAGGGTTTTGCCATGTTGGCCAGGCTGGTCTGGAACTCCTGAGTTCAAGTGATCTGCCAGCTTCGGCCTCCCAAAGTGCTGAGATTACAAGCGTGAGCCACCATGCCCGGCCTAAGACTCTGTTTTTTAAGATACAAGCACATACAACAGCTCCCAAATGAAAAGAAGCCAGCCTCAAGAGAATATGCGCAATAGGATTCCATTTACATCAAGTTTGGTGGGTTTGCTTTTTTTTTTTTTTGGTGTGTTTCGGGGGACAGGGCCTCTGTCATCTAGGCTAGAGTGCATTGGCGCCTGGCCTACATCGAGTTTTAAAGTGGACAAAGGTTTTAATCTGAGGTGTTAGAAGTCAGGATGGGCCAGGTGCAGTGGCTCAATCCTGTAATGCCAGCACTTTGGGAGGCGGAGGTGGGTGGATCACTTGAGGCCAGGAGTTCGAGCCCTGCCTGGGCAACATGGTGAAACTCCATCTCTAGACAAACTACAAAAATTAGCTGAGTGTGGTGGGCGTGCTGTAGTCCCAGCTATTCAGGAGACTGAGGGAGGATCTCTTAAGCCCAGGAGGTTGAGGCTGCAGTGAGCTGTGACTGCACCACTGCACTGCAGCCTAGGCGACAGAGTGAGACTCTGTCTCATTAAAAAAAGAAGCAGCAGCAGAAGTCAGGATGGAGTTATCCTTGGAGATGGGGAACACAGTGGGGCTCCTTGGGGGCTGGAAACACTGCAGGTGGATCTGGAAGCTGGCTGCATGGGTGTGCTCTGCTTGTTAAAATTCATCAAGCTGTACTCTTAGGATTTGTACACTTCTCTGTGTGCTGTACTTCCATAAAATAAAAAGTATAAACAAACAAAAAAATAAACTGGAGAGGAATCAGTCTTAAAACTGCATGCACACTCAGGGCAGATGACCTTGTATCAGGAGTGTGGGGATGCTCTGAGCCGAGTGGGGGGGTCGGGAGGAGGGCAGTGCACTGTTTCTAGAGACAGCAAAGAAGCAAATTTTATTAATAAAATCACATGAGCAAACTTTCTGCTCCACAGTTGGTGGGGAGGAAGGGTGGTGAGAGTAATGCACCAGGCGGATGTGCCTGGTTGGCATGGAGGCTTGGCAGCACTTCATCACGGCAGCCCTAGGCATGGCCCGAGCTTCCAGAGTGAAAGCATGGAGTGGGCAGGAGTAACGGGTGGGCTAGGCCCCCACCCTGTCTTCCTCACCTTCTCTGCAGGAACTTCCACTCCAGTCTAAACTGGATTTTCCACTATGCCCAGAACAGACAGCCTTTTCCCGTTGCAGCCCATGCATATCCTTCGCAGGAACGCCCCTTCTCCTTTCCTCCCCTTCACACTGCTTCTCAAGGCCGGGCGCGGTGGCCCACGCCTGCAATCCCAGCACTTTGGGAGGCTGAGGCAGGCGGATCACGAGGTCAGCAGTTCAAGACCAGCCTGACCAACATGGTGAAATCCTATCTCTACTAAAAATACAAAAATTAGCCGGGTGTGGTGGCTTGTGCCTGCAACCCCAGCTATTCAGGAGGCGAGGGCAGGAGAATCGCTTGAACCTGGGAGGCAGAGGTTACAGTGAGCAGTGAGCTGGGATTGCTTCACTGCACTCCAGCCTGGGCGACAGAGTGAGACTCCATCTCAAAAAAAAAAAAAAAAGGAAAAGAAAAAACCAAAACAAAAACACGTGCTTCTTCTCCCTGGTCCCTGCCAACCACCTGGTTATACATTCCAGAAACTTGAGAATCACCCTTGACCTCTTCAATCCCCGCACTCCCCTAACCTGACCCTTCACCAAATTCATTTTCTTTTCGCTGTGCAGTTTTAGGAGTCCATCCATTTCCCCCACACCCAGCACCCTGCACCGCCTAGCACAACTTCTCACCTCCGCCATGGCAATGACCTCCTAACTGGGCCCCCTCCTCTGCTCCTGCCACTCTGCAGTCCATGGCCTTCACGTCAGCCACCAGCCACAACCACACCCACAAATATCCACTGCTGCTGGGTGCCAGGTACTGCTCCAGGCTCTCGACACACCCCAGGAAACAAAACAAATACCTGTCCTCAGGGATATTTGTATTCCAGGAGAGAGATGGACAGTAAGCAATGAAGGTAAGAGGTCACAAAATTACCTCGGATGATGGACAGTGATGTATGCTGCAGAAAGAATAGTGGGAGCAGGAAAGAAGCATCTGGAAGGCAGGGTGTGGAGAGAAGGATTTGCAGGATTAGGGGTGCTCAGGGGAGGTCTCCTTTGGAAAATGAGATGTGAGCAAAGACTCAGAAAACCGAGGGAGTAAGCCAAGATTTCTGGGGTGAGAGTATTGCAGGCAGAGGCACAGCCCATGCAAAGGCCCTGTGGTAGGAGACTGCCTGCTGTGTTTAAGGAAAAGCCAGGATTCTAGGGTGGCCAAATTGCAAAGGAGGAAGAGTGTAAGCGGGGGCAGGGGCTGATCCTGTAGCCAGAGGAGGATGCTCCAGTGGCTTTCACTATGGAGATAAAGATGAAAGCCCTCAGCCAGCCCATTGGACCCCACCCCTCAGACCCTGGCTCTGGCCTTCTCAGTTTCCAGCCCCTTCCCACATCCAGGCATTGCCTGGCTTACATTTGCGATCCCTCCACCCGCTTCACTTAGTCATTCACAACTTTATTCAAACAGCACTTCCTCCAAGATACCTTCCCCAAACGGTCATCCAGACCAGTTTAGTCGCTCAGCCTCTCTCTCTCAAACCACCCTGCCCTTCCCCTGCACCACGGGCCTCCCCCGTGCTCAGCCATCTAACGTTAGGGCTATAATTACTTCATTTGTTTCATCAAGAATTTGGCAGTTGTTTACTCTGTGCCAAGCACTGTCCTGGGTGCCAGGGCACCGTGGAGAACAGGACTGACAAGGTCCATATCCTATGGGAGATAGACCATAAACAGAGCAAATAAGGTAACTTCAGATGATGACGTGTGCCACACAGAAGATGAAACAGTGGTGCGGCTGAGAGCAGAGGGAGGGAAGGCAGCGTTAGCCAGGATGGCCTGGGAGGCCTCTTTGAAAAATTGCCTTGGAGCTGAAAAGGAGCCAGCTGCATGAGTGTGGGGGAAAGAGAGTTCCAGGCAGCCGAATGGCAAGTGCACAGGCCCTGAAAGAGGACTGACCTTGGGCTATCTGAGGAAGAGGACATCGCACGGCTGGAGCAGAATGGGCTGTCTCTCCAGCTGGAAACAACTCCAGGTCCTCTCTGGTCTCTTTGCCGCCACATCCATCCCTTGCATTTGCTGACAGATGAAGCTCATGGCATTGGTTAAATGAAGGTGTTGCGATCTCAGTTCTGCCCATCCTTCAATCCTGCTTTCTCCATGAACTCCTCCCAGCCCCTTCCAGCCCTCCAAGAACACTCTTTCCTCTATACCAAAACCTCAGAGCTTTCACTCAAGATCTGGGGCTGGTCCACTTGGGGCCGGGCACTCCTGGAAAAGCTGTGAAAATGGTGGCCCTCGATCTATGTGTCCACTTTCCAGGGTTGCATGCATCAGAGTCCCAGGGGGCCTCAGACACCCAAAACGTTCATGAAACAGGACTCGAAACCCCTCACTCTGCAGATGGGAAAAATGAGGGCTCGAGGGTGGAATGTGTACCCTGGGCCCGCCTGACTTTCTGTCCAGCTGCCAGCAGCCAGGCCACAAAAGCTACCTGATCTGGCTGTGAGAAGCCAGCCTGGGGTCCCTTGTTGGCACTTGGTGTCTCACAGACTGTTCCCTTCTGCATGTTTGTCCTTGCTTTGATTTTTTTTTTTTTTT
>NW_016107681.1:304983-309498 GCF_001604975.1 Cebus imitator | reverse complement strand
TTTTTTGAGATGGAATCTCGCTCTGTTACCCAGGCTGGAGTGCAGTGGCACAATCTTGGTTCACTGCAACCTCCACCTCCTGGGTTCAAGCGATTCTCCTGCATCAGCCTTGTAAGTAGCTGGGATTACAGGCGTGCACCACCATGCCCGGCTAATTTTTGTATTTTTAGTAGAGATGGGGTTTCACTATGTTGGCCAGGCTAGTCTGGAACTCCTGATCTGCCCACCTTGGCCTCCCAAAGTGCTGGGATTATGGGCATGACCACCACACCCAGACTAAGCATACTTTTTGGATGAAGATTTCTGCATATTCACCATCAGTTCATGCTGGTGTTCAGAGATAGAACTGAAGTTGGACTGCCCTGAAGAACCACAGCTCTAGCAACCAGTGTTGGCTTTGTGAGCCTTTCCCATTCCGGTGTCATCAAGGATACCTCCCTCAGCAGTACTGCGTACACAGCAGAGCTGCAAACAACATGGCACTTCTTCTCTCCCAACTCCACGCCATTTTTTTCTTGTTTTCTTCCACACTTTCTGATTTCTCTTGGGGTGGCTACATCTGCAGCTGGGTCTTTCCTGCATTTATCTGGCTCTGGAAGTGCAAGAGCACAGACTGGGAGGAGACGTGGGCTGGGGGAAGAGAAGCTTTCCTGGGGTGGGTGGGTGGGTGCGTGTGTGTGTGTGTGTATACGCGTGTGTGTTCATATGTGTAAGAGGGTTCAGAGGAAGCAGAAATGTTTCCTCTCTCCCAGCACTACCATTCCACCAATCCATAGCAAGCAAAACTCAGGCTCAATGTTCAAAGCACATGCTCTTAAGAATGCCACATGGTGAAAAAGGGCTGCCACATGATGAATTCTGGGAAAGGTCCAGGGCCCTTGGGAAGGGAAGAATGAGCACCAGAGAAGTTATGGTAGGAGACACCTTCAGAATCTCCAATGGCCTCTCTGTAACTTTGGGATTTGGGAGAACGCAGGGGAATATGGTGAGCTATGGACTTAAGGGGACTGTAAAGACTTTGAACTCTTGGTCAGGCAGGGTGGCTCATGCCTATCCCAGAATTTTGTGAGGCTGAAACAGGAGGATCACTTGAGGCCAGGAGTTCAAGATCAGTCTGGGAAACATAGCAAGACCCCATCTGTATATACAATTTTTTTTTTTTTTTAGGAAGGGTCTCACTCTGTCGCCCAGGCTGGAGTGTAGTGTGGCACAATCTTGGCTGACTTCAACCTTTGCCTCCCAGGCTCAAGCAATCCTCCCGAGTAGCTGAGACTACAGGCATGCACCATGCTCAGCCAATTTTTGTATTTTTTGTACAGACAAGGTTTTGTCATGTTGGCTGAAACTCCTGGGCTCAAGTGATCCACCCAGCTTGGCTTCCCAAAGCGCTGAATTACAGGCATGAGCCATGGCACCTAGCCCTTACAATTTTTTAAAAAAAAGCGGTTCTGATATCAGTTCTATTCCACAAGCACTTTTTTTTTTTTATACGGAGGCCTCACTGTCACCCAGGCTGGAATTCAGTGGCGAGATCATGGCTCACTGCAGACTTGACCTCCTGGCTCAAGCCATCCTCCCACCTCAGCCTCCCAAGTCGCTGGGACTACAGGCGCACACCACCACAACCTGGCTAAGTTTTTTGGTATTTTTTGTGATTTCTCGAAGTCCTGTGTTGAAGTGATATACCCGCCTCAGCCTCCCAAAGTGCTAGGATTACAACCGGGAGCCACTGTGACTGGCCCACAAACACTTCAGAAACACCCCCTACATGTATGTACAGAGCTATGAAAATAAGTGAGACATAGCCTTAAGGGAGGCTGCCCTGAGAAAGACACTCTAGGCATCTTGTGGGGATCGTCGAGTCGGACAGAGGATGGAGGGGTGTGCATGGCGGGGGTGAGGTGGGGTGAGGGAAGGAGGGGATAAAAGCAGATGTGGCCTGCCTGCCTGGTCCTTGTTCTGGAAGGCCATCCACACAGTCTGCTCAAGCTCAGCTAAACAAGTGGGAAGAGAGGTGGCAAAGGCAGAGGAGGTGGTCCCTGCAGCCTGCTGTGTGCCAGGGAGTGATGCATTAGGGGCAGCAGCTCCAACAGCTGCCTGGAGAAGGTGGCCGATTATGGGAGAAATTGACTGTGGAGTCTCGCTGTGCTGCCCAGGCTGGAGTGCAATGGTGTGATCTCACTGCAACCTCCGTCTCCTGAGTTCAAGTGATTCTCCCACCTCAGCCTCCCTAGTAGCTGGGACTACAGGTGCTCGCCACCATGCCTGGCTAATTTTTGTATATTTACTAGAGATGAGGTTTCACCATGTTGGGCAGGTTGGTCTCGAACTCCTGACCTCAAGTGACCCACCTGCCTCAGCCTCCCAAAGTGCTGGGATTACAGGTGGGAGCCACCACACCTGGCCCCTTTCAGTCTCTCCTAATCACTACATTTTTCCTCCCTCACACCCAGCCAAGTGAGTATGCCACCATGGAAATATATTGTTCAGCATCCCAGCTTCAACTCCTCCAGCTAAAGACCCAAACACTGTGAGCAAAGACAATCCATCCCTGCTGTACGTTATCTGAATTCCTGACCTACAGAAATCAAGAGACAGAATAGTTTTTTTTTTCTTTTTCGAGACAGATTCTCACTCTGCAACCTCTGCCTCCAGGGTTGAAGCGATTCTCCTGCCTCAGCCTCCTGAGTAGCTGGGACTACAGGTGCACGCCATCACGCCCAGCTAATTTTTGTATTTTTAGTAGAGACAGGGTTTCACCATGTTGTCCAAGATGGTCTCGATCTCTTGACCTTATGATCTGCCCACCACGGCCTCCCAAAGTGCTGGGCTTACAGGCGTGAGCCACTGTGCCCGGCCCTTAGAATACATTGTTATTGTTGGTTTATGCCACTACATTTTTGGGCGACTTGTTAGGCAACATTAGATAACTAATACGCGGGTGGGTGAGTTCCCTCAGAGCTGTCAGAGCTGAGTGTGTTCACGGAAGTTAATGCAAGCCTAGAGAGCAGATGTCTCACAGCCTCCAGGCAGACAGAAGTCACTAAAGAATCGTCTGGGGCCGGCAGTGGTGGCTCACATCTGTAATCCCAGCACTCTGGGAGGCCGAGGCGGGTGGATCACGAGGTAAGGAGTTCGAAACCAGCCTGGACAACATGATGAAAGCCCGTCTCTAATAAAAATACAAAAAATTAGCCAGGCATGGTGGCAGGTGCCTATAATCCCAGCTACTCAGGAGGCTGAGGCAGGAGAATCGCTGGAACCCGGGAGGCAGAGGTTGCAGTGAGCCAAGATCGCGCCATTGCACTCCAGCCTGGGCAACAAGAGCAAAACTCTGCCTCAAACAACAACAACAACAACAACAAAAGAATCATCTGGCTGGGCGCGGTGGCTCACGCCTGTTATCCCACCACTTTGAGAGACCAAAGTGGGCAGATGGCTTGAGCCCAGTAGTTCAAGTCCAGCCTGGCCAACATGGAGAAACCCTGTCTCTACTAAAAATGCAAAAATTACCCAGGCATGGTGGCATGCGGCTGTGGTCCCAGCTACCCAGGAGGCTGAGATGGGAGGATGCTTGAGCCCGGGAAGCGGAGGTTGCAGTGAGCTGAGATGGCACCACTGCACTCCAGCCTGGGTGACAGAACAAGACCCTGTCAAAAAAAAAAAGAGAGAGAGAGAGAGAGGAGGTTAGGACACAGACACACACAGAGGGAAGACCATGTGAAGACACAAGAAGAAAGTGGCAGGAGACAAGGAGACAGATCTCAGAAGGAACCAGCTCTGCTGACAGCTTGTTCTTGGACTTGCAGGCTCCAGAACAGTGAGACAATATGTTCCAGTTGTTTAAGTCACCCAGTGTATGTTACTTTGTCGTGGTAGCCCCAGCAGACTGATCCAGGGTGGAATCTCCATCTCTTCCCCGAGGATCTGGGCTGGCACTGTGACTTGCTCTGACCAATAGAATGCACCAGAAGTGGCACTGTGTGACTTCTGAGGCGAGGCCTTAAGAGACCTTGCTTCACCCTCTCAGGCAGTTCTGAGGCTGCCACGTAAGGAAGCCAATCTCACATACTTGAGGATATGAGGCCACAGGGAGAAGAGTGGCAGTTCACTGCAGCTGACAGTTGGCACCAACTGCCAGACTGTTCATGAGGACATCTTGGACCTCCCCACAGCTGTTGGCTAGCTGACTGCAGCTGCATGAGTGAACCCAGGTGTAACCAGCAGAGGAACAGCCCAGCCAATTTACCCAATTGTGACAGAAGAAGAAATTGTTGCTTTAAGCCACTACGGTTTAGAGTGGTTTGTTACACAGCAATAGCAAACTGATATATCCTGTTGAAACATACTCTAGAAGGGTTTCTATCCAAAAGTCTTAGAAGCAAGTCTGTTGGCTAGGCATGGTGGCTCACACCTGTGATCCCAGCACTTTGGGAGGCTGAGGCAGGATGATCCCTTGAGCCCAGGAGTTTGACACCAGCCTGGACAACACAGTGAGACCCTGTCTCTAAAAAA
>NW_016107681.1:295351-304443 GCF_001604975.1 Cebus imitator | reverse complement strand
CACCCATGCAGCAGGCACCTCTTCTACCTCTTTCTGGGCCTTTTCCTTTATGACTCTGCCTCCCTTGCCCCAGGAATTCCCCATGCACCTGCCCTCCTTCCCTGACCCTCCTCTTCTAAATCTTCAACAGAGGGAGAGCAGCCTGATTAAGGGTGCACCCCGCCGGGTGTAGTGGCTCACGCCTGTAATCCTAACACTTTGGGAGGCTGAGGCGGGCAGATCACGAGGTCAGGAGTTCCAGACCAGCCTGACAAACATGGAGAAACCCCGTCTCTACTAAAAATACAAAAAAAAAAATTAGCCAGGCGTGGTGGCGCATTTCTGTAATCCCAGCTACTCCTGAGTCTGAGGCAGGAGAATAGCTTGAACTGGGAGGCAGAGGTTGTGGTGAGCCAAGATCATACCATTGCACTCCAGCCTGGGCAAGAAGAACAAAACGCTGTCTCAAAAAAAAAAAAGGGTGCACCCCAATTCTCTCCTCGTGGCCACACTATGAGGTGGGCACTTAGTTACTCTCCTTTTACAGATGAGGAAACTGAGGCATGGGGACGTGACGGGCGGGCAGCCCACACTATGACTTAGCCTAATGACTCAATCTGGGAGGCTTCCCCTGGCCTTCCCGGTCCTCCAAGACCTGCCCTGCCAGGGATTCCGGGGTGCTGACTCGCACATCACTCCCTCAGGCCCGTGGTGTGTGTTTGTCAGTGACATCGTGAAGACGTGTGACTATTTCTAGCCCTCGGCTAGGTGTCGGGCACAGAGAAGGAGCCCCATCATGTGTCACATTGCCATGCAGCTCTGAGTCTACCCCCGTCTGCTCTGAGCGAGGCAGCAGCTGCATGTGAGGCTTAGTGGTAATGAAGGGAGGGGTGTCGGTCGGGAGGTTCAGGAGCCCCAGAAGGAAAAGGAGGAGGGCCAGAAACAGCAGGCTCCTCGGAGTGCTAAACACAGCCCCAACTGCCTTTTTCTATTTTTTTGAGACGGAGTTTCACTCTTGTTGCCCAGGCTGGAGTGCAAATGGCACGATCTCAGCTTACCGCAACCTCTGCCTCCTGGATACAAGCGATTCTCCTGTCTCAGCCTCCTGAGTAGCTGGGATTACAGGCATGCGCCACCGCACCCGGCTAATTTTGTATTTTTAGTAGAGATAGGGTTTCTCCATGTTGGTCAAGCTGGTCTCGAACTCCCGACCTCAGGTGATCCGCTCGCCTCAGCCTCCCAAAGTGCGGAGATTATAGGCGTGAACCACCAAGTCCGGCCCCAACTGCCTTTTTCAGGAATAAAAGTTTAGGCCAGAGGGGCAAACAGCCCCCTCCACAAATGCCAGCAAATTGCAGCACGCACACAATGGCTCCTCCCTGTCCTGCCTTCCCAGGATACCCTATTTGGCAAATCCTACCCACTCTGGCACCACCTGGAACCCAGCCTCCCTCTTAATGCCTCCTCATCCTGGGCCATCTGTAATGCAAGCCACCCCCACCTTCCCCAGGGAGCTAGCGCCGGCCCCAGTGGTCTCCATGTGACCTTTCCTCAGTTCCTCCACTGTCTCCAGACCTGAGTTGAAGAAAGCAAGGTCAGAGAAGGGGCCCACTCATGACCGTGAGACGGAAGACCCACATCCACCAAAGCCGAGATCCTTCTCTCCAGCTGTCCCTCAGGCCACCATTCCAACAGGTGAGCCTCCCGGGCTGAAAACCAGGTTGTCTGACCTGAAAACACTCAGTCCTCAGCCATGTGTTCCATTCGGAGCTTGACGAGCTTGCACTAAGATCAGGCACGTGGGTAAGACTGACGTGAGGGTGGCAGTGAACCACAGGAGGCCTGGCCGACCCAGCCTCCTGAGAGAGCTGAGCTGGTCCGAATGAGAAGACGCCCGTAGTGTCACCCTGCATTTACTATCCAAAGGGACTAGAAATGACTAGAAACTGAGAAAAACGGTCCCTTCTCCCCATTCCTATGGCCCAGTAGACATGAACAACTGCAAGCAACGGGAGACCTGGCACCTGGCACTGGTTTACCCTGAGCTTCCAGGCCTCAAATTAGAAGGAGAAGGGAGCCAGGCATGGTGGCTCATGCCCATAATCCCAGCACTTTGGGAGGCCAAGGTGGGTGAATCACAAGGCCAGATGTTTGAGACCAGCCTGGCCAAGAGGAGCAGGTGAAACCCCGTCTCTACTAAAACTATATAAAAAAGTTAGCCAGGTGTGGTGGCAGGCTCCTGTAATCCCAGCTACTTGGGAGGCTGAAGCAGGAGAATTGCTTCGACCTGGGAGGCGGAGGTTACAGTGAGCTGAGATGGCGCCACTGCACTCCAGCCTGGGAGACAGTGAAACTTCATCTCAAAAAAAAAAAAAAAAAAAAAAAAAAGAATAAGAAGGAGAAGGGGAACTCGTGTTTGCCCAGCACCTCAGCAAGATCATCTCACTGAATCCTCATAAGAAGCCCACGACATACTGTGGTGGTTTGAAGCCCACCTGCTAGTTATTCGACACTCTTCCCACCAAGAGGCGTGGTCTCTTGTCTCTACTCCTAGAAGTCAAGGTGGGCTTGTGACTGCTTTCAACACAACAGACGTGACACTCTGAAACTTGTAAGGCAAAGCCAGAAGAGGCCATGCAGCTTGCTCCTGGCTCTTTTGGGGCACTTACTCTGAGAGAAGTCAGTAAGAAGTCTACCGCCATGGCAGAGTCGCAACATAGGTACCACAGTCAACAGCAGCAGCGCTCCCAGCCAGTAGCCAGCATCAACTGATTGCTATAGGAGTGCGCCATCTTAGATATCCTTCCGATGGCTGCAGCTCCTGTTGATGTGTGACTGTAACCGAATGAGATATTCCAAGTGAGAAGTATCCAGCTAGAGTGCAATGGCGGGGTCTCAGCTCACCACAGCCTCGACCTCCTGAGCTCGAGGAATCCTTTCACCCTAATTTTTGTATTTATGTAGAGACAGGATCTCGCTATGTTGCCCAGGCTGGTCTCCAACTCCTAGGCTCAACTGATCCACCCACCTCGGCCTCCCAAAGTGTTGGGATTACAGGCATGAGACACCATGCCCAGCCAAAGAGCTGTTTTAAGTGGCAAAGTTCTGGAGTAATTTGTTGCATGGCACTAGTAATCAAAACAAACCTGGCTGGGCAAGGTGGCTCACGTCTGTAATCCCAGCACTTTGGGAGGCAGAGGTGGGCGGATCATGAGGTCAGGAGTTTGAGATCAGCCTGGTCAACATGGTGAAACCCCATCTCTTACTAAAGATACAAAAATTAGCCAGGCATGGTGGCACACGCCTGTAATCCCAGCTACTCAGGAGGCTGAGGCAGGAGAATCACTTGAACCTGGGAGGAAGAGGTTGCAATGAGCCAAGATCAAACTTTTGCACTCCAGCCTGAGCGACAGGGTGAGACTTCTGTCTCAAAAAAAACAAAAAACAAAAAAACCATACACATAAAAAAAAAAAAAAAACAGATCTGTGGTGTTCCCACTTGAAGCTGAGGTACAGAGGGGCTGAATAACTTGCCCCTGGTCACACACCTGGTAGTGGCAGAACTGAGACTCAAACCTGGTTTCTCAGAATCCAAATCATAGCCCCTTCTCACGGTGCCCCCTGACATTTTCTCACTTCCAAGAAGAGAACATTCTTTTCAGATTCGTCTAGTTTCCAAACCTGGCTGTGCGTCAGAGTCAGCTGTGGCGTGTTAAAGATAGACATTTCCAGGCCCCGCCCCAGGCCTACGGAGTCAGTATTTTCAGACATGGGGCCAGGACTCCGAATTCTAAACTAGCACCCCAGGTGACCCTGAGGCAGTTAGTGCGTGAACCAGACAGTGAAACCCATTGCTCAGCCAGGTAGTTAAAAACAAGTGGAGGGGACCAGCAAGGCTTTCTTCAAAATTTAGCAGTTTCAGAAAATCCCTCATGATCTGATCTCAACTTCAACTTTCTCTCTCTCTCTCTCTCTCTTTTTTTTTTTCCGAGACGGAGTCTTGCTCTTTTACCCAGGCTGGAGTGCAGTGGTGCAATCTTGGCTCACTGCAACCTCTGCCTCCTGGGTTCAAGCGACTCTCCTGCCTCAGCCTCCCGAGTAGCTGGGATTATAGGTGTGCGCCACCACGCCCAGCTAATTTTTGTATTTTTAGTAAAAACAGTGTTTCACCATTTTGGCCAGGCTGATCTTGAACTCCTGACCTCATGGCCTCCCAAAGTGCTGGCATTATAGGCGTGAGCCACTGAACCCTGCCTCAATTTCACCCTTCTTGGCCCTAACATCTGGGAAGTCTTTTCTACTCCCACACCACTAAAAGACAGAAATCAATTGGAGGGTATCCGACCAATAAGTACACTCGTTTGTGTCAACACGTCACTAGGCTCTGTGGTC
This sequence comes from Cebus imitator, assembly GCF_001604975.1. Classification (NCBI taxonomy): domain Eukaryota; kingdom Metazoa; phylum Chordata; class Mammalia; order Primates; family Cebidae; genus Cebus; species Cebus imitator. The sequence continues at coordinate 300,072 of NW_016107681.1, read as the reverse complement.
CCTGTGCTCTAAGAGTTTACAACTGAACCAAGGAGATAAGGTGTAAAGCCGTTCCAGAGCAACCAAATGATAAGTTTTGTGTCTGTGACAATAAGCACAAAGGCATCTGGGAGAATCAGACTGAAATGTAACCACCTTGCAGTTTGGGAGGGGCTCTGCAGAGGAGGTGGAGCCTGGAGCTGGGAGTCAGGGTGAGCAAGGGGATCACTCCAGGCACGAGGCTCAGAGGCTGAGGCTCGTTCCAAGGGCAGAACAATCAAGAGGGCATGAGTGGGCAGGGGGACTCACTGGGCTGCCCCGTGTGTGTTCTCTGTGGCAGCTGTGGAACCAGAAGAGAGGGGCAGACCAGGACCAGATCAGAGAGGGATCAAAGGACTTGACGCTTGATCCAGATTTTTATTTTCTCAGTTTTCCGAAGCTACTCTTATTTACAGATCAAAGACATGGCCTAGCCGGGTGCAGTGGCTCACACCTGCAATCGCAGCACGTTGGGAGTCCGAAGTGGAAGAATCACTTGAGCCCAGAAGTTAGAGACCAGCCTGAGCAACACAGTGAGACCTTGTCTCCACTAAAAATAAAAAGTTGGCTGGGTGTAGTGGTGCACACCTCTGGTCCCAGCTTCTTGGGAGGCTGAGGTGGGAGGATCACTTGAGCCTAGGAGGTTGAGCCTGCAGTGAGCCATGATCACACCACTGCATTCCAGCCTGGGTGACAGAATGAGGCCCTGTCTCAAAAAAGAAAACACCAAAAACCGAAAAATAGAAAAGGCAGTCCCCCTCCCAGTTCTAGGCTAGGATTAGTTACAGAAGATGGATCAACTCACACACCTTTGGAGATGAAGCCAGAATTCTCCCAAATAAGAGACAGGCCGAATCCACACGGGGTCCCATCATAAAACACATCTCCCCCAGTGCCCCAGTCTCTTTGCTTATGAGATGTAAACCTTGATGCTGCTACCTTGAATTTTTAGACGGTGGACTCCTTTGATTAGAATCACTCTGGGCAATAGTGATGAGATTCCATTAACTGTCGGAATCAATTGAACCAAGAGCTTTCCTTCCTAAAGGGAAGGGCTAGGTTCCAGTACTTGGCTGACTGCAGAGCCCTGGAGGAATTCATTGAAAGGAGGCCCAAAATTAGAAGTCATCGCTTTCTGCAGAGACACTTAGGAATCCCTCCCACATTATTCAAGGACGGTAAGAGGAAGATAGGCAGAACTGGGGGGTAAAGGAGCTGCAAGGAAGAACAGGAATCTCTAGCTAGCTCATATAGCTTCATACAACAGATGAAGGTGTGTCCTGCACAGCCCGTGAGACCGGCTAAAGGTCTAGTTGGTGGTAGAGTGAGGCCCAGGGGTCACACCTCCTGGATCCTATGCCACATCTGTGCCACTTCCAGACATGCTTAGAGGTAAGCAAGGAAACTTGCTCCATCTGGGGTCTCCTCGGATCTTTCCCGCTTGTACCTTCCCTGCAAGGGAAGCCTCTGCCTCCCAGGTTCAAGTGATTCTCTTGCCTCAGCCTCCTGATAGCTGGGATTACAGGCATGCACCACCACACCCGGCTAATTTTTGTATTTTTAGTAGAGACGGGGTTTCACCATGTTGGCCAGGCTGGTGTGAACTCCTGACCTCAGGTGATCTGCCCACCTTGACCTCCCAAAGTGCTGGGATTACAGGCGTGAGCCACTGTGCCTGGACCTGCATGGCCTTTTTCTCTCTCTGCATTGGGATGGCTGGTGGCCCATCTTCCAGGTTTCCTGAGATTGGCGGCAATGAACCAGAAGCCTCTGGTGCCATCATAAACCATCTCCGGGACAGTAATGTAATGATTGCATGGATTTATTTAAATTTAATCTAAAACAGAAGGTTTCAACAAGGGCGGTTTTATCATTTGATATATGTATTTATACATATAAATGTCATAGCTAGAGATACATAGTTTGGGTTTGAACCATCTGTTTCAGATTGTATTACCCTTCCCAGTTCTCCACCTGGCCCTGTGTCCACACCCTTTAGAGGTAGAGCGTGCCTCCCCATCCCACGGATGTCAGGCCACATGACTTCTTTAGGCCAATAGATGTAGGCAGAAGTAACAGTGTGCAATATTTTGAGTCCTGGACTTCAAAGTCATTGCATTTGCACTCCCACCTCTTGCACTTTTGCCACTGTCACGAGAAGAACATCTCAGGTACCCCACTTGTCCCTAGAAGCTGAGGGACACATGGAACAGCTTTAGATTCAATCCACACTTGGAGTCAAGCCCCGTTGAGCAGAGTCTAGACCAGCCAACCACAGGTGACCCATCGACTCGTATGTAAGAAATAAGAGCTTACTGACTTTTTTTTGAGACAGAGTTTCGCTCTTCTTGCCTATGCTGGAGTGCAGTGTCGGCTCACTGCAACATCCGCCTCCCAGGTTCAAGCGATTCTCCTGCCTCAGCCTCCCTAGTAGCTGGGATTACAGGCGTGCACCACCACGCCTGGCTAATTTTTTGTATTTTTGGTAGAGACGGGGTTTCACCATGTTGGTCAGACTGGTCTCGAACTCCTGACCTCATGATCCGCCCGCCTCGGCCTCCCAAACTGATATTTTGTGGTGGTTTGTGATACAACAGTGTTGTGGCCAGAGGTTATTGATATGTCACCTAAGCGCATTACTCCGCCAATCGAAGACTCATACTGCATAACCTACCATCTAAAAGAATACTCATTCTACCTGCTGCAGATCAAAATAACTAACTACAGAAAAGAACATTCCATCTCTCTCTAGCCCCATATCCTTCTTAATTCTTCCAAGTATTTATTAAAACCTGCAATATTCTATATTTTTATTGCTCATGTACTTTTTCATTCCCCAGTAAAATGTAGTCTTATGATGTCCAAGATACTGTTTTTGTTCCTGCTATAAATGTCCAAAGCTTTGGTAGGTGTATGGTGGGTGTTAAATAATGATGTGCAGAATGGATGTATATGGTCTTGTGTCTCCTTGGTTAATATGCCTCTTGTCTAATTTACGTTTCTGTGTGCAGCCCAGTGACTTTGCAGTAAGCAAAGTTGAGGAAGAAGAAAACATTTTCTGGAGCCAAATCTGCAAACAGGAGACCTCCGAATTTTGTCCCTGATGAAGGATGAGTTCTTCTTCCCCAAGGAGCCGCTCTTGATGGCTGGGGCCCTTAGAGACCAACCACAGCAGGCCTCCAGAACTGTGACAAACCAGCAGGTGGCTTGGCCAGTGCCATCTAGTAAAACCATGACGCAGCTACATGTCTGCATACCATATCAGGGGCTGTCCTCAACCATAGGAGGTTTCTCTGTGTGTCAGTTCACTGGGGGGAACTTCAAAGGGACTTATGTGGCTTCCAAGAGCTGTCAGAATGTTTGACTCTTTGGCATTGTGCCGGCATCACACGTTAATTAAATTATATGGCAGAAACACCACAATGTCAAGGTCAGATATTATAGCCGTCAAAGCCTAACATTAGGTGCAGTATTTTTTATAGCACAGAGCAAAGTATATCTTTAAACAAATTCTTGGCCGGGTGCGGTGGCTCATGCTTATAATCCCAGCACTTTGGGAGGCCGAGACAGGTGGATCACCTGAGGTCAAGAGTTTGAGATCAGCCTGGCCAACACAGTGAAACCTCTTCTCTACTAAAAAAATACAAAAATTAGCCAGGTATGGTGGCACATGCCTGTCATTCCAGCTACTCGGGAGGCTGAGGCTGGAAAATCACTGGAACCCATGAGGTGAAGGTTGCAGTGAGCGGAGATCATGCTATTGCACTCCAGGCTGGGCAACACAGTGAAACTCCATCTCAAAAATAAAACACATGAACAAATTCCTTTCTCTTTCCCCAGTCTTCTCCTGCCTCTGGCTCTTAAGACATCCACCATTCAACACTTCCTATGTGAAGAACATTCCAGACACCTTTGTCTGGGGGTGGGGGGCGAGACTCTCTCTGGCTTGCCAGACAGTGAGGGCTTCTGGGGTCACACCTACTTGCGCTGTCTAACCCTTGATTTTGTGACCTCAGGTTTTTGTGAGCCTAGGCTTCACCCTGAGGGAGAAGATCTTGTTACCGAGTCAGTCGTAAAGCAAATGCTAGCTCTTTCTTCCAAGATGGTTCTATAAGCATGGCAGCAAGTAGCCGAGCTATAAAAGGGAAGTGGGTGTGGGGAGACTTTCCCTCCAAATATCTTTTTAAATAAGCATGGCTAGAAACTCTCCATGAGTGTGGAAACTGACCACACGAAGCTCCTGCCACTTATGTGCTAAGCATGGGCAATCCTGTCAGGCAAGGGACCATGATGAAGCCACATTCCCGGTTTCCCTGGGTTTCGTTGGGTTACCAACGAAAACTCAGAGGCCATCAACTCAGGGCCAAATGGCTTACATGTAATCACCAAAGCAAAGCTAATACCAAATGTGGTTAAGCCTCAAGTGTCCTAACACCTATTAAGCACTTTCTAGATGCCAGGCACTATTTTATTTTTACTTATTTATTTTGAGATGGAGTCTTGCTCTTGTCACCCAGGCTGGAAGTGCAGTGGTGTGATCTCGGCTCACTGCAGCCTCTGCCTCCGGGGTTTAGGCGATTCTCCTGCTTCAGCCTCTCGTGTAGCTGGGATTACAGGCACTCGCCACCTCACCTGTCTAATTTTTGTATTTTTAGTAGAAACAGGGTTTCGCCATGTTGGCCAGGTCTGCCTGCCTCGGCCTC
>NW_016107681.1:293866-295095 GCF_001604975.1 Cebus imitator | reverse complement strand
TGTTGACCAGGATGGTCTCGATCTCTTGACCTCGTGATCCACCTGCCTCGGCCTCCCAAAGTGCTGGGATTACAGGCTTGAGCCACCGCGCCCGGCCTCCCAGGCACTACTTTAAATGCTTTATGTCCATTAACAAATCCTCCCAATATCATTAAATATATTCTATTATTACCCTTCATTTCACAGATAGAAGAAGTGAGGTGGTGAGAGTAACTGCCTCAGGTCACACAGCTGGTCAAGTCATAGAGCCAGGTTTCAAACCCAGGCAGTCTGGCTTCCCCACACTAACTACGACATAGTTTTCGCTATTGAATCCCGCAAGCTTTAGGAAATGCCCACTATGCATGAGACACACTAATAAGGTGCTGGGGGCTGGGAGGAGGGGAATGAACAAGCAGGCACCATGTCTATGAGGGCAAAGTACTCCTAAGTAACACTTTAAGATAAACTAATTCAGATCTTTGAAGGGGTTTTGAATTCTTTCCAAGAGTAGGCGTGTTGAATAAATATAGTGCTTTTGAAAACCTGCCTTCATATATGGGTGTTCATTGTACTGCTCTTTCAAGTTTTCTGTGGGTTTGAGATTTTTTTCAAAATAAATTTTGTTTTTTGAGACGGAGTCTTGCTCTGTCGCCCCGGCTGAAGTGCAATGACACAGACTTGGCTCACTGCAACCTCTGCCTCCCAGGTTCAAGCAATTCTCCTGCCTCAGCTTCCCGAGTAGCTGGGATTATAGGCGTCCACCACCACACCCAGCTAATTTTTGTATTTTTAGTAGAGATGGGGTTTCGGCATGTTGGTCAGGCTGGTCTCGAACTCCCGACCTCAGGTAATCTGCCTGCCTCGGCCTCCCAAAGTGCTGGGATTAGAGGTGTGAGCCACCGTGCCCAGCCTATTGAAGCTGATTATAAAATATATATATTTAGAGACAGGATTTCACCATGTTGGCCAGGCTGGTCTCAAACTCCTGACCTCAGGTGACCCACCCGCCTTGGCCTCTCAAAGTGCTGGGATTACAGGTGTGAGCCACCGTGCCTGGCCCAATTGGGTGAAACCCCATCTCTCCTAAAATACAAACATTAGCTGGGCGTGGTAGTGCATGCCTGTATTCCCAGCTACTTGGAGGCTGAGGCAAGAGAATCGCTTGAACCCGGGAGGTGGAGGTTGCAGTGAGCAGAGACCGTGCCACTGCACTCCAGCCTGGCGACAGAGTGAGTCTCCATCTCAAA
>NW_016107681.1:290389-293324 GCF_001604975.1 Cebus imitator | reverse complement strand
AAGAGATAGATGGAGATCCCGTCTTAAAAAAAAAAAAAAAAAAAACTATGCCTAAGGAGTAATACCAGGGACTGCTCTTTCTCCTGGTTTTAGTGTAAGCACAATGAAGTTTTCGGCTCCATGGGACTTATCCCTCTTGGGAAGAGTTTATGTTCTCTAAGGAGGGGCCTGGGTCCTGTTAACCAGGGGTCTCCCTGAGCCACCCCCAACAGCCACAAGCAGAGCTCGGGACAGACAAGAGAGGCTTGAGCGAATGCTTGTTGAGTCACTGACTATGCTATGTTCGCTGTCCATGAAGGACCATGGGTCCACTACCCTTCCTATTCGTAGGTGTGGGTAACTCTTGGAGCATGGATGTCACACTTCTGACGAATGAGCAGTGATTCTCAGCACAGAATGTGACATTTTTCTGTTGCACAAGATTAAACAGTGACGGAGTGTCCACAATTGCCCAACATGGCCTGAAGCTGCCAGGCAAGGGATTGGGCCACCCCTGGTCCACTCTGAGGGGCTGGGGGATCCCCGTCTTGACACATTGACAACCCACTTTTGGGAAGCTCTGGGTGAAGGGATTTTGGAGGCCATTCCCTGGCTTTTGGAACTAGCAACCCACAAACTGAATGGGGAGGGGGTGGTCTGAGAAGGCTGCCAAGGGGCAGCAGGGCTTCCTGGGGCTTGGGCTTGCTCTGGGGTGTGCCCAGGTTTTTGGGGGGCGATGGGGCCTGAGCAGTGGGCTGAAGAGGGCATGCTGCCAGCTGTGGCTGGCCCAGAGCCAGGAAGTCTGACTGAACTTGGGCCAGCCCTGTTGGCCCACAGACTCTGGAAGCTGAACTGCTCCAGAGCTCCTTGGCCTCTTTGTTTTCACTTCCCCACAGCTCTCCCTTAGTGTTTAGGAATGTGCTTTGAAGGTTCCAGCGTGTTTCGCCTCTGCTTAGGGAAACCAAGAGCAGAGGCTGGGCCCAGGCCAGATGGCTGGAAGAAGGGCACCTGTGATCACACTGAGAGCGCCCCAAGGGGCAGGTGGAATGCAGGCAGTGCTTCAGCCAGCCCCCTTCTCTGCTGGGAGTGCTAAACCTTGGAGATTCTCAGGTTTGTTTTGCTAAGGGAAGGAGTATTCCCTTACCGGCTCCCCCAGAGAGCCCACATTTGTCCAGGAGCTTTTGGGGACAAGCTGTGCTCTTCTGCTTGTTCAGGGCAACAGCGAGAGCTGCAGTGTGTGGTGTTCTAGCTAGAAAAGTTCCCTCTTTGTTCGCATTAGAGTAAGTTTCTTGGCCTGCCTAGGGCAACAAAGTCAGGACCTCCAAGGAAGGGGAAATGACAATGGCCTCTCTCACACCCCACCACCGCTGGGAGGACAATCTCACAGGCCCAGTTGATTAGTCAGGTAGGGCTTGGCTCCGGGAGGACACAGAGGGGTCCACTGCTACAGGTGTCATGCCCTTTGGCCTCGATGCCCACTTGTAAACCGCTGTCTTCAAACGTGGAACCCACAGCTGGACGTGGTAGTGTCCCAGCTACTCGGGAGGCTGAGGCAGGAGAATTGCTTGAACCCGGGAGGCGGAGGTTGCAGTGAGCAGAGACCACCACTGCACTGCAGCCTGGGCGACAGAGCAAGACTCCGTCTCAACAACAACAAAAAAAGTGGAACCCAGAGTGGCTGGCTTTCTCCTCCCCTTCCCCAGTCCCTTCATCCACTGTCTTTCATGGCCTTTGTCACCAGGCACATATAAAGGGCAGAGTCTTTCCTGCTCAGTCCTTTGAGGGCTCGTAGCGCTGGTAACCCCCTTTGATGCCCAGCATTAACGCTTTACACACAGCAAGCGCTTAATAAATGCCAAATGACTAAACTACCAGGCCTTTTCAGTGACCAAGAACACTCTGGATCTTTCTCTAACCAGAAGTCGTTTTTTTCCTCTGGCTGTTTTCGGGAGGGTTCTGGTCTCACTTTTGCCACTAACATGTCACCCTGAGCTAGTGTTTTCACCCTCTCAACTGATTTCCTCCACTGCGTTAAATGGGGCTCCATGAAAGTCCTGGTGGCTCTTGTATGACATCTGCACACACTCTTGTTTGCTGGCTGTCATTTTAGTGCCAGGGCAGGACACTTTGATCCTGCCTGGGACCGGGTGCTAGTAGGGTCTCTCGTCTTCAGCTGCGGGCTCTCTCCTGCTCCTCCATAGTCTGTTTGGCTTCACAACACACACCTAGTCCTTAGAGTCTTGACACATCTGTTCCTTTCTGTCCCCACGGCCATTTATACAGCTCCAGCTCCTGCGTGTCAGGGGCCTGTGGTACACGAGCAGTAACTCCGATGCCACAAGGGCACCCAAGTCATTTTTCTGCAGCCAGCACTGTCTGAAGCGACAGCAGACCTCCCTCCTGCCCTGTGGTGACATAGGCCCTGTTCAGATATGTCTGGGCTGTGGATTTTTTCCCAATCTCCAGTTGTCCTTGATTTCAGCCCATGAGTGAACGTGCACTCCAAGGCCCTACTGAGGGTAAATAGATAGCTCCATCGCAGGGGCCCTTCTTCTTCTCTCTCCAAAGATTCACTTTCTCTTCCTAGGTAATGACTGCTTTTTCCTCCCAGCTTCCTCGTAGCCTACGTATATTTAGTGCACGTTGCCCTGGATAGAGTTTAATTAGGCACCAATGCACCCAGGGGCAAAAACCAAGGACCCCTCTCGGGTTGAGCAAATGGGGCCAGCCTCCCACGGCTGGTAAGTGACGAGCTGCCGGCAGGTAGAGGAGGTTGTCCATTGTCAGCTAATGATTGCCTTAGGCACCAAGTGATAGAAAATCCAGGAGGACTGGCGGAGCTGCAGGAGGCAGCCAGGGACGATTGTATGGACCAGTTTAACACGGCTTCCGGAGGGATGGCAGGAGGAATGCTGTGTGTGTGTGTGTGTGTGTGTGTGTGTGTGTGTGTGTGTGT
>NW_016107681.1:272288-290249 GCF_001604975.1 Cebus imitator | reverse complement strand
GTTTCCTGGTCTCCTTTCTCTCCCCTCCCTGCCGCCTTTCCCTCTCCCTTACTTTCCGTTTTCTCTTCTGTTTCTAGCCTACGCGAGTTGAAATTAGAAAGGTCTTTGAATTCATTTATTTGTTTTAATAAAAGCAGCATTTTTAAGCAGCATATTTGCAGCAGTTGAGTGTTAAACTAAACACCAAGCCAACTAAATGTGTTAGGGGGAAATGAAAAGTCAGTTTACAAGAAACATATAATTAACAAGTTCTTTGACTTTCCCTAAGCCTTTGTCTGGCTCGGGACAAGACAGAGGAACCACAATCAACTTTAATGAAACGAAAGATGGTACCGAGGCCAAAGGAGAACAAAAATCTTTGGAGTAGAAAACAAAGGCCAAAGAGGGGATCTTAAGTTATAACAAATATGTTAAAAAACACATCTTTTGGCCGGGCGCGGTGGTTCAAGAGACCAGGAATTCGAGACCAGCCTGGCCAACATGGTGAAACCCTGTCTCTACGAAAAATTCAAAACATTAGTCGTGCGTGGTGGCGCATGCCTGTAATCCCAGCTACTTGGGATGCTGCGGCAGGAGAATCGCTTGAATCCAGGAGGCGGGGGTTGCAGTGAGCCGAGATCGCGCCATTGCCTTCCAGCCTGGGTGACAAAGCAAGACTCCGTCTCGAAAAAACAAAACAAAACAAAAATTTTGTTTCCTAATTTTTGGTCATCAGCCATTTTCTCCTTCCCAATAGGAAGGCTCTGGTTTGAACTCTACCTGTTAACCTGGACAGATGCTGAGACCTAGAGGGGGAGGGGAAGGTGGTTAAAGGGGACCTGCAGGAGACACGTGGCAGTATCAGGAGGCTGATAAATCCAGGCTAATGGAAATTACTATTGCACAACACCAGAGTCTTCACGTGGCATGACTTCCAATAAATGGTTCCCCTCCTCACCCCTTGGAGAAAGTGAAATAAGACATTAGACATTCAATAATCTCATGGTGATGATCAGTCGAAAACTGGAGGAGAAGGCCAATTTATAGAAATTGTATCTGCTTCACTGGGCAGCTGGAACCAGGGAGCTGAAAACAAAACGGTGCTGGCCTTTGATGTTCGAAGTTGCCCCAAAATGACAAACGCCAAAAAAACACTGCCTATACATGTGGGGTCTTCAAAGGGAGAGGGTACTTGCGAGAAGCCTGTGTTAGGTGGATCATTGCGGGGACCTGCCCAAAGATGCAGGCACATGTTCAGGCTACATCAAAGCAATTTCTTTTTATTATCTTTTGGCTATTTTCAGTTGGAGTTTCCATCTTTCTTATTTGTTTTATCACCAATGAAGTTAATTTACTGAATTAACTTTTAATGGACCTCTACTTTATTTTTCAGAGTTGGCTTCCAGGACTTGCGCCTTTTTAGGCAGGACTCCTCCTAGCCTTTGTGATCAGCTTGCCTTTGTGACCCCCTCTCTCCCCCATCCCAATCCTGGAGGTGAACAGCTCAATCTCTGTTAACTCCTTGCCTGCTGGTGTCTTTTCTCTGTAGCTACTAATCACCTCCTTTTGATCACTGCCAAGTTCTCAGGTTGAAGGAAGGAGAAAGGACCTCTTGACCATTCTGGCTGGCTTTCCACATGAGCCTGAAAATGTCGACAAATTTGAAACATCTGCCGGGCTGCTTTGGTCTGATTGCTAAAATATGCCGACCTCAACCCCCCTCCCCCCGCCTCTTTTAATCTGTTTCATATTCACAAATTAAGCATTTAGTCTGGGTAATAAATCAGGGCGGTTTACGAGGCTCACACGAGACAAACAAGCAAGAAGGGCGCAACACAAGCCCCTGGAAGCGGAGTGCACGGAGCTGCCAGGAGTCGGGAGCTCCCAGCGCTCGAACGCGGAGAGCAGCCCGGCGCGCCCTGACACGCCACCAGCACCCACACTTTGGCGGGTCCCAGAGCCCACGGGGTGGAGGGCGCAGGGGAACAGCTCCGGCCTAGGCCCACACCCCTGGAACCTTCCGCGCGAACCCGCGGCGCCCGGCCCGCCCCAGCTCTGGGCAACTCGGCTCCCCCGCCCCGCCAGGGAGTGGCCGCTGGCAAAGGCGACAGCCTCACCCGGCACACACCCTGTGGTGGGCCCATTAAGCCTCTCCCAGACGATCGAAAAGGCTGAATCCCCCTCCCCCACCTCCTCCAACCGGCAAGGCTCGGCCTTAAAGATCCCAGGCCCACGCTCACCAGAGAGGCAAAAGGGTCCCCGTTCAGGTCCATGTGTGACCTCCACTAAGCCTGGGGGCTACCCCCACCCTGCCCCAATCTCTCCGTGCTGCCTCCTCCCAGGTTTCGGTCCCAGCAGCCACAAAGCTACTTTCAGATTCAGATGGGGGTGGGGGGTCTCTTGGAGAGCCGATCAAGGTTTAACAGGGGCTGGGGAGGGTAGCAAAGGCACAAACAGGGTCCAGGCCCCCTCTGCAGAAACCCCGGCCCAGGCTTTTGCGACCACTCAAACTCAGGGGGCGCCAATCTCTGCGTTTCCCGCCCTCCCCTGTGCAGCAGCGAGAAGCGGACCTGGATTAGGGGTCTGGGACCAGTCGCAACCCAGAAGCTTGGAAGACCCTGGTGGGGAGGGTGGCTCCGGGGTCACCTCGACCAGGCCTCTGTCGCCCTGCTATGCTCAAGCTCTCTGTAGACTGGCCTTCTCGATCCTATCGTGGGACGCGGCGGCGGAGAGGCGTAGGGCGGGAAATCGGGAAGCCCGAACGTGCAGCCCACCCCGGACCTAAGGGGAAGCGTAGGAACAATTCCCCACCCTGCAACACAGTACACGTCGCCCTTCCTCTTCCCCTAGCACACACTCCGACTGCGAAAGCCATTACCGCCGGCGCGCGAGAGACTTTTTAAATATTTACAGCCCGCTCTCTGCACGGTAGCCTGATCCATCTTGTGGGCGCGGAGGCGGGGCGCGGGGCTCCGCTCCCGCGGAGGCACGGAGCCGAGGCTGGGGCGCCCGGCGCCTCCCGTCATGGTCCCGAGGTCCTCCCTGCGCCCCTCACCCTGTTTACCCCCTAGGTGGGGAGGACGCCCCCGAGACTGCACGCAGCGCGCCGGGGCCCTGCCGGGGCCTGAGCGGGCGGGGGACAGTGTCCGGGAAGAGGGAGGGCCAGGAGGCTGATTTAAAGGTTCTCACCGGGAAGCGAGCGAGGCACAGACCTGAGAGCCGCCGCGCGGTGAAATCCGAGGAGCTCTCTTGGCGAGGAGGGGCTGTCAGAGGCCATTTATCTCTCGCCAGAGTGGAGGCTCAGCTCCCACACCGCCCGCGAGTAACAATGGCAGCGATCAGCAGCTCTGCACGCGCTTCAGTGCATGAATGGATTGCGGAAGATGCCTGCGCTCCGCTCGGCTCAGGAGGCTCTCGGAGCGCCCCCTCCCCGCCCGCCGCCCCCGCCCCGTGGCCTCCCTGGGCCCTGCGGGCGCCTCAGGGTTCGCAAGTTGGGCCCCGCGGCGCGGTCACTCTCACCCAGAACCCCCGCTGCCGTTCCCAGGGCCTTGGCACCTCGCCACCGAGTGTCATTAGGGGCTGAAATTTGACACAAGCCTTCCTGGCCTCCCCGACTCAGACACCGCTGTCAGCCCCCTCCTTCCTTCGCGCCCCTGGCCCCTGGCGGCAAGTTTACTTTCAAGGAGTTGGACCTTGTTTCCGCTGCAAAGGCCAGCGGCGTGCGGGCCCGGGAGGAGGGGGCGGGCTCGAAACGGTTCCTTCACCTGCTCGGCCGCCTGGGGTGTTTGTAGTCCCCGATGGACCCCAGTCCTGGCACCCATACGCGGCGCTCCCCCGCTTTTGGCGGCTAATCCACCGAGAGTCCCTGCGATCTGCACAGGCATGTGCACTCTGGACACTCTTGTCTCAGCCCGCATGTCCCGCCAACTTTCGGGTCAGCGGCAGAACCATGTACCCAAATTCTCTTTTCGGCGGCTTACAGTCGTGAAAGTTGGGAGAACGCCACAGACCTCGAGGTCTGCCGCAGAAATGTTCCGCCTCAACTCTGCAAAGCAGGTCTCATTCAAAAAACAAAACTCAAACCAAAAAAACCCTCCAGTTTCGGCCTAGGGCTGAGAGCTGCGGGAAACCCAATCCCTCCTGAGTTTGCTTTGGTGGAGCTAAACCAGAAACCCGGGGATATTTCTATTTCGTGGATCGTCAAGCGCGGGATGCGTCTCCCCAAGGAGAGGTGGGGAGGAGGGGAGCGCAAGAAGTGGACACTCGCAGCGATCCAAAGGCTAAGCCAAGTATCCTGCGGAAAGAGGGCAAGCTGACCCAGGTTGCAGGAAAACCACCACATGTGCGCAAAGACGCACACCGAGGGGCAGGGCGCGACCCGCTGACCTAGGAGACTGGCGAGGACAGGCGAGAAGCTGGCAGCAAGACAAAGCGGGAGGAGAGAACCAGGGAGGCTCCGCCGCAGACCCGGAAACGCAGGCTGCAGCAGCCGCCTGAGTCCCGAAGCGGAGGCGTGCGCAGCCAGGCCCAGCCTGGCAAAGCCCCATTCTCGAACCTAAGGATGTGGACACAGACTCTTGGCAGGACCTGCTGCCAGAGCTGGTCTCTGTCGGGTTTGGGCCTACAGTTGGCTGCGGCCTTCCCAGCAGACAGTAGGGTCCCTGGGGTGGTCTTCAAGAATACAGACTCCTCTAGTTTCTGCCCCTCCCTGAGCCCAGGACAAAGGTAGCGGGTTTGAGGCGCTCAGAATTTTCTCAGGGCGCCTGCAAGGCCATCAGAGAGAGCTGATGCCTCCACTTCCAGGGCCTCGGGCAACTGTTTATCTGACTTGGCTGCGCTGGAGGGCTGCCACTTTCCACCGCATTTCCATTTGGCCTTCCCAATTGCAATACCCTGAAGGCACTGCCCACACCCTGGCCTTCCAGCAACTGGGATTAAGCCGGAATTCCCATAACCAGGAACAACGTAACGTGAAGAGAGACTCCCAGACTCAGGTTCCCCTCGACCACCCCACCCCCACCATTTCCCGCACACGCCCGATCAGCGCCCCCACCCATTGCCTCTCCCCACGGCCCCTCGAAACCCAGGGCCGCAGCCACCGAGTGTGCTTCTCCTCCTTCCCCAGGCTGTTGGCTTTGCACACACTGGCTGCACCTACCCCGACCTCACACTCAGTCGTTCTCACCCTTCCTTTCTCCCTGCTGGGCCTCCTCCAAACCGGATTGCCTAGCCTGAATGCAGAATCCAGGCAGAGCAGGAAGCCTGGGAGATCAAGCAGAGGTGGCCGAGGGAGCAGAGGAGAGGGCCCTTCATGGGGGAGGGGGCTCATGTCTGAGAGAGAAAGAAGGCAGCCAGGAGACACAGCCTGCAGGAGAGAGGGAGTATAAAGGGAAAGCCAGCACTAATCCCTCAGCCTGCCTACGTGGGGCCTGACAGTTTACAAAAGCCTTTTCCCCGAATATTATCTCATGCGCAGTGCGGCCTCACCACCAGGGCTGTGAGGGAAGTAGGGCAGATAGCATCATCCCCATTGGCAAAGGAGGGAAATGGGGCCCAGCAGCTTGAGAGAGGTCTGTGCTAAGGTCACGGAGCTAGGAGTGGTGGAAGAGGCCCAAAGTCTGGGGTTTCCTGCCCCAAAGTTAACTTTCCTGTTCCATGGTTGTGCATGTGTGTCTGGGTGAGCATCTGCATGGAGGGGAAGGAGGGCTGCTGGACAGGAATGCACAGTCCAGTTAGGGAAGGCCAGGAAGGAAGAACACAGCCCCACACCTCTTCCTCTGCCGGGTCTCACACAACAGCCCCAGCTCTTTCCACAGCAGCCTGGAGCCGGGCCCCCCACCTGCCTGCCTGGGGGGAGCTGTTAGTGCCTGGCTGTGCCTACAGCAGTGCCTGTTTCAGAGATCTCTTATCCTCTGCTCTGCTCCGCTCAGCCCTTTTCTCAGCCTATCCCCGCCCCCCAGCCTCGGCTGCAGGATGCCTTGCATCCAACTGTGGTTTCCGGGCAATAAAACAACTATTAAAGTCTCAGGCACGGCTGGTGATTTGCATCACATCCTCTTGTGCATGGATTCAATGTTTAATACACAATATTGAATACGGATATTAAAAATCAATAGCTGGGGACCCCTGGGGAGGCGGCACAGTGCGATCCTGCTTTGGGAACACAACCAGCTCTTCTAAAAAGACAGGAACAGCAAGTTCAGCCAAGCTGAGCCCAGTGCCAGGGGAAGTGAGGAGTAGTGGATGCATCTCGGCTTCCTGATATGCTTAACTGCGCCATTCCCAAGTCGAGCTAAAGGGAGGTCAAAGGAATGGTTCGCCCCTAGGCTCTACTAGCTTTGAGATGGGAGGGTAGGGAGGTACGGTTTGTTTCCAAGCAGGGTATCAGCCAGGTGCACAGAGTTGCTTTTCTTCCTTGCTGTTTGCACTTTGCTTTGGTTCGAGTCTGAGTTTTCAACTCTTCCCACCATGATGGCCCACTCCTTCCTGGGCCTCCTGACATCCATCACCACAGGCCCCATGGGGAGCTCTTGGCATAAGCTTTCAGAAAGATGGAACAGGAATTCCAATGGCTCCAAATATGCTTTGCACCATAAAAGAAATGTGAATGTGTGATACCAGACTCTGAGTTGCAGTCTTCTGAGGCACTCCCAGGCTTCAGAACAGAAATCCTCAGGCCGTGGGACCGGCCTAAAGGCCTGGTGATGGCTGAGTGGTGACAGAGGAAAGGGGATGAGGAGGAGGCTGGGACATAGAAGCATTCCCGCTCCAGAGCCAGAATTCAGATTGTCTGTTAAACAGCCAGGAGAAGAGCAAGCTCCCAAGATGCATAATTATCTTTTCAGGCCTGAAGAAGAACACGCAACTCTCTTCTTTATCAAAACATAGAAATATACCTTACCCTAAACAGAAATAAGGTTCTCACAGACTGACGGGGCAGGAGTGAAGGAGAATAAACATCTTTGAGAGGATTCAGTTTTTTTCCACTAAAGAAAGGGAGGAGAAACTGACAGTGGGAGACACAGGTTATCCAATTGGAAGGGCCAGGGGGATTTTAGATGCCAATAACTACATGAACTTGACCTACTGAAATGTCATCTTAGACACCAAATTATAATGATGTTTTCATAGATTCCCTTTTTAAAATCATAGTTAAAATCAATAAGAATTAAGTTGGAAATCTTGCTCTAGTTATAAATAGATGGCGAGAACACCTCAGGAAAACCCCGAAGTAGTAATTTGGGCAAAAGTTAGAAGCAGAGGAAAGAGGTTTTGGAAAATGACAGTTAATGCGCCGGTGGCCTCCACTCTTTGTTCCCTAACAGTTGTCAGAGAACCATCAAAGGGAGGGGACAGGCGCCCTTCTCAGAACCGTCACAGGAAAAGCAGACATTCTCGGGCTGCTGCAGATCCCCTTGGTGCGTTTCCTACACCCAGCCTCCTGGGAGTTTGCCTGTGTGTATTTATGTGTTTCCGGGCTTGGGAGTGCAGCTACTTTTACAAGATTGGGCCCTGAGCCTGTGAAACCCACTAGCAAAAGTTCTACTGAGAGGAAAATCTGTTCTAATGCAATGCTGGAGACCAGGAACTGCTCTGGCATCATCAACAGTATCTTTTGAGTCCTGCACTAGCAAACTGCTTCATTTCTTCCCACCTCAGCCATGGGGCCCAGCTTTGGGCCTCTTACAGATCCACAGGGGAGGACAACTCGCAGCTAGCACAGACCTGTGGCTACGGCATGACACAGCGGGCCAAGGGGAAAGGAGGCTGAGGCTGAGGGTGGCTCGGGAAGACAAAGGCCCAAGAGGGCCTCCCGGCACAAGCTCAGAGCTGACCCAGCTTGGGGGAGTTGTACCTCCAGAACCCACTAAGGGTGGCACACCCCCCCTGGACCCACCAAGTACTCCAAATCAAGAGGAAAAGCAGTCTTGTGGCCTGTGGGTGGATTAGGCCCAAGGCACAGGTGAGCTCTGCTGCAGGAGAAACCTACACACCAAGTCCCAAATGCCCAAGTGCAGACAGGGATTGGGGGCGAGCAGGGGAGAGGGAGGATCTTTCTGCCTCCCATCACCTCACTCTTCTGTGATGTTTTCCTGGAATGAACAGCAGTTGCCAGCAGAGTTTTCCTGGAGCCCCTCTGGGACTGTCACTACCTCCTGGTGTAAGACAGGGAGGACCATGGCTTTCTGCCGGGAGGATCCTCTGGCTAGTACCCCAGCCTTGGATTCTGGCACGAAGCCTCACAGTTCCGATAAGACTCTACCTCCCTTCCCACAACCCGAAGAAAAACACACACACCCCCAACTGCTGGGGTGAACTCGGAGCATGAGGCCAGGGTCAGCGGGGGGACGGGTCCCCACCACCAACAAGTTGCCGGCCGAGATAACAGCTGTGGGAGGGGGAGGGGAGACGCAGGCAGCCACGAGTGAACGGTTGCGATCTAGAAAATTCAACAAGAGGCCGCAGCGGTGGAGGCGGCGGCGGCTCCAATTAGCTGAGCCAACTGGGGAGGCAGAGAGCTAGGCGGCGGCCCTGATGATCGTGCCCCGGGCGAGCAGGCAGGAGGGGGCGCAGGGCCTGGGAGCTGCCCGGGCGGCCCTCGCTCGGCCCCTCCCGCGGGCTCTCGGAGCGCGCCTGGTGTTTACACACTGTCCTTTCGACATGGGATCAAGTTTCAGGCCGCGCTGGAGGCGCCAGGGGCCGGCCACAGGCCCAGGAGAGGGGAAGAGGTGGAGCGGGATCTAAGGCAGTGCTGCGCCGGCGAGACGGCCTGGCGCGCGTGGGCACAGCTAGCGTAGCGGTCCCCATGGGGTGGGGTGGAGGGAAATCCACTGGGCAGGGAGGGCTGGGGCAGGTGGGGTTGCAGGGCGTTATCCCGAGGGAGAAACACCTCCAAGTCACGAGAGTATTTGTCTTGCGCTCACTCGGGCCAGAGAACTTAGTCCTGCAAGGGGACTGGCGGGGGCGGAGGGTTTGCTCAGAACCCAGACGCGTCGACAGCCCTGAGCGCTCCTAGGGCGCTCTTCACCCCCCACACCCCAGTCCCTTTGATATACTACCCGATCCAGGCCGTTGTTGAGGGGAGGGGTAAGTGGGCCGGAGGAACTGGAGGTTGGAGACCTGGAGCTTCCCTGCGCGCCATGGCCCTGGCGCTGCGGAAGCCTCGGGTGGAGTGCCGGAGGGCTCGCCGCTGCGCATCTCCTCTGAGCTGGCAGCCGGCGGGTGCCCCACGCTGTCAAACGGCGGCGGGTGAGCTTCCAGCAGCACAGGCTCACTGTAAACAGCCGCGTGCGCGCCCTCCCCGCCCGGGCTGGGAACCTCACCCAAACACCACGCCGCTTTCTCTCCGGCTGCCGAGCTAGGCTTTTGTGGCCGAGCCTAGAGAAAGAAGGTCCCCACCCCACCCCCATGCTACCCGGGCCCCGGAGCCAGCGTTCTGAACCTGCAGGAGTGCGGGGTGCTGCGGGGAGGGAGGGAGTCAGCGCCTGCCCCCTCCTCACTGAATGTCTGCTTTGTTCCGGAAAACAAGGGAAGCATTAGGCGGCTGCCCCCGGGGAAACACAAAACTTCTTTTTGAATCTCGGGAAGGGCGGTTGACTGCGTTAGAGAACTCCCGAGACAGACTGAGGAAGGGAAAAGCCGAGAGGGCGGGAGGAGGAGATAGGGACACTTCCGCGGGAGGTCGATGGCCAAAGTTGGGGGCAAAGCCGCTCAGGGTGACCAGGCTGGAGACCCAGGAACTCGACTCGGCGCGAAGGTGCCGCGCGAGTTCCAGCGAGCAGCCGGCCCGGCCAAGTGGCGCCTGCCCAGCCGGCGGCCGTGCCAGCTTCCTGCCCTGCCCAGGACCGCGGAGCAGTCGGGGACGCCACCGCAGGCTGGCCGGGAATCGCAGGACGACAGCGGCAGGGGGAGGGGTAGCCAGGCCGCAAGTAAACTCGGACTAGAGCTTTCTGCACACCTCCGCCCTAGAGAGGTGGCCTGAACCCCGGGTCTGTGAGGCGTCGGCTTCCAACCGACGCAAAGGCCCAGGGGGCACCCTCACCCCCACCCGAGGCCTGAGGGTGGGGGGCAGCCGGAGATGTCTTTAGTCTTCTTTGATGACCGCTTGTCCAATTTGCTCCCATCCGGGTTCTGCCGGGAGTACCGGGTCAGTGCTACCCAGGCCGGTGTGAGCAGGAAACTGGATGAGCAAAAGCAAATCTGTCGCTCCTCCGACCGCCACCCTTCAATTAGCCATTCCCGCATCCCAGGAAGGGGAGAGCACCCAGGCTCTGCCCCACCCCCGCGGGGTGCTCCCTCAGCCTTGGAAGCTGAGACTAAGAGCAAGGGTTTTCCCCCTTTCCCCTGGGCTCGCTGGGTTTCTAACTTCCTCTAAACCTCCCTCCTCGCTCCAAAAAGCCCCGAGGAGAGGAGCCGAGAGGAAGCACGCCGCTAGTGTGCAAAATGAAGACCATGTGCGAGGACGGCGGCATCAGTGCAGAGCGGGAGTTAGGGGGTGGCGAAAGTCCCCGCACGGCCCGAGGCTCGGGGCCGCAGCAGCCAGCTCCTCTGCTCTGCGTTGAGGACGCGTAACCGCAGCAAGAGGCAGTGGAGAGGCTGGGCTGGCCTCGTGGCGGGAGGCGAGGAGGGGGGTGCAAGGGCTGCCGCGCCGTGGGGGGCAGGGGGCGGGGACGCAGCCCGGGCTTCCTGGGCCGCAGCTGCGACCGAGGGCGCAAGAGCAGATCTTGCTCTGCGGCGGCGGCGGCGGCGGCGGCTCGGGCCCGCCGCGCTCGCAGCTGAGAATCAACAAAGGGAGGCGGCAGGCGAGCGGGGGAGGGGCGCCACCGAGCGTTCGCTGGCTGCTGTGGAATAATAAAAAATAATTAATAATGATAATAAGAGAAAAATCCCCCGGCTTTCATGGCTCCGGGTTTCCGTGTGGCTGCAGCGGGAAGCGCGCTGTCCTTGAGGCGGCCTCTCTCGCCTGGCCTGTCCGCCCCTCCCCCTTCCTCGCCCTCTCCCCTCCCCAGGAACCGGGAAGAGAAAGGTCTGCAGCTGACAAATATTATCCATTCTCCCCATCGATCGCGGAGTGTACAGATGTGAGCGCTTGATGTGCCCGCGGAGCGGCGGATCCTCCCTGCTCGCTCGCTCTCGCCCAGGCTCCGCTCGCCGTCCCCCTCCTCCCCCTTTGTTCTCCTCCCCTTTCCCTCTCTTTAAATAGATTTCAGGGCGCTGCCTGTTGGAGAGCAGCTGGCGATCTCTCCCGAGAGAGGGAGCGAGCGAAGCCCGAGGTGCCCTGTCACCAGCCTCCCCTCCCCCACCTCGGCTTTTCGCTACGTCCCCTTCCCATCTTTCTCCAGTTTCCAAAACAGAAAACACCTGGAACACCCACATCCACTGCACCGCGAGTCTCTGGGAGCCTTTGGACCCCTCGTGCTGTTTCTTGTGTCTGTGCCTGTGCAAAGGGAGGAGAGTGCAGGGAGGGGACCCAGGGCCGCGTCAGAAGAGCCAAGGGTCGGGATCTTTCCCCAGCAGCAGCAGGGACGCAGCTTGGGTCACGCTAGGAGGGTAGAGTTTATCCATTAGGGAAAGTCGGCGGAGACGGCCCTTTTATTCATTCCTCTTTTGCAGATGGCAGATTAAGCCGGCAGCGCTCGGCCTCAAAGGGGCCGGCTGCTCGGCAAAGGGTTAACCCGTCGGCCGGTAATCGCGGACACGCACGCACACACACACACACGCACGCGCGCGCGCGCGCCCGCGCCCGCCCTCCCCACTCGCCGGAGTGCCCGCCGCGGCCCGCAGTGCGCCCGGGGCTGGGGGAGTAGCTGCGGGAAGTGGGGGCGTCGGAGGAGGGGCGGGGCGGGCTTAACCAGGCCGCTCGACTGAGCCGGGGCCACCTCGCCGTCTGTCACTTAAATGATTGTCCTCCGCTCCGCTCAGTGCGGTCAGTACGGGCTGTTAACAGGCAGTTGCAATCAGTTTCCGAAAGGTCAGCCAAGGTCCTCCGGCTCTCGCAGACGGAAGGCATTACGAAACCGCTTTTGTATCTGCAGGCACTTTAGAAAAAGAAGCGAGAAGGGGCGCACCGCAGTGCCGCGGCTGCTGTGACTGGGGGAGAGGGTCAGGGGCTGCGGGGCGGAGGAGTCCGCACCCCCGCGGCCAGGGTCAGGCAGCGTGGATATCACCCGCGGAGTGACCCAGGGCCTCCAGGTTTCGGTGGGGAAGTAGGAAGGGGGTGGGGAGCAGGCGGCAAGGGAAGGGGGAGTGGGAGGAAGTGGGAGAGGCGTCCTGGCTCCGCTCCTCACTCGGCCAACAGCCCACACCCTGATCCAGACGGGAGCGGGCGGCCTTGGGCGCGAGGAGACCTCAGTGGGACTCCCAGGCCCTCCTGATGCCAGGAAGTAGGGAGGTGGTGGGGGTGGGGGGAAGAGACCCTAGCAGAGCGAGCGAGCGAGTCCCAGCGCGGTGTCTGAAGACGCTGCTGCCGCCGCCGCTAGAAGTCGTCCATCAGCAGCCAGTCCAACCTGCCAGTGATAATGTGCGATCAACACCAAATCACCCCCGCCAGGCGCGATCCATCATCGCAGCGCGCCGCGGGCCCGCGTGAGGCTGACTCGCGGCTGGGGTGGGGGGTTGCGGAGCACGAGGCAGTCGCCCAGCACACCCGGACTCTCCGCGCACCTCGCTGCCCCTCCTGGAGGCCTGCACCCGGGCGCTCATAACACTCCAAGTTCCCCAGCTACAGAGCAAAAACCCAGTGGCTTCGAGTTCCGGGCACAGGTCACTAAGTCCGCGCGTCCTCCGCGCCCTGCTGTCGTGGTCACACCCTGCAAAGCCATCCCAGCCTCGGAGCTGCACTGCCCATCCCCTCCCCCTCCTCCGAGAAAGTGTGGCTGGCAGGAAATTAATATTTAATATCGTGAAATTGATTAAAGGGCTGGAAGCTGGCGATGGGTTTGGGGGGAGGGTAGGGACTCCTAGCGTAATTAAAGATCTGAGTCGTGGCCGTTCCTTGTCGGCCCTGGCCGCACGTGGCCTTTGTGAAGCCGAGGCGGGTCGGACTACGCTGAGCCTGGCGAGCCGGGGTCAGGAGCCAGCCCGTGCAACCTAGGTTCTGGCCCGCATAGCGGGATTTTTTTTAGGGCGAGGGGCGAAGGGCTGGGACGGCACAGCAGCGGTAGGGTATGAGGAGGTAGCCTTAGGGCACCTGGGGCTGCGCGCAGAGCCTCTACTCCCCTGCCCGCCTGCACCGTGGGCCGCTAGAGCCGAAGGGTCGGGTGCTACAGCTGCTTGCTTGCTTGTACAGTGCAGAAGCGCCTTTAATGACCGGGTGGCCTTGAGGGCACACCGCCTCTCCCCCCAACCCCGCTTCAGAAGCCTCACTCTGGGCCCCGCTTCAAGGCGCCTCCCTAACCCCTGACAGGGGTGTTCTGGGCCCCCCACGCAGCCCTTCGGGAGGCGGGTTCCCCTTTCTCTCCTGCAACTTGGGAATCCTAAGGCTGAGGCTGCCCGGGGTCCCCCGATGGTTCTCTCCTGTTGAGGCCCCACTCGGGTCCGCTCACTCCTGGGGCAGCTTAACTCCTTCAGCTGCGCTGCAGATGGGGCCTGCTGCTCGAAGCTGCTGTCTCCAGGGAGTCGTCACCGAACCAGCTCGGCCAGCCGCCTGGCGTGCCGTTTAAGGTTACCGCGCTTCCCAGGAGGGGCATCGGGACTGGACCGGCAGGAGATGGGTGCAGCTGAGGCTCTCTGGCCACCGAGCTAGCGCTAGGAGAGAAATTGGTGAGCAAAAGGTCAGCGCGGTAACCCGTTGGTCCTGGCTACGGTTTAGAAATCGAATGGTGGGCCTGGTGGTGGGGTGACCCCAGCTCACGGAGGCCTGGCTCCGAAGGGCTGCTTTGAAGTTTTTATCTGATTTATTTTTTAGTGAAGCACTCTGAAAAGTACCAAGTGTGCAGAGGGGAGAAAACACAAACAAAAGACATCAAGCTGCATCCTTGTCCCTAATCAGGGGGACCAGGAAGGCCCTCCAGACTCCAGGCCCGCTGTGGGGAAGGTCAGGACCACAGAGGATTAGGCCCAGCCTGGGGTTTATTGCTATACTTGAACAAAGTGCCGGGGGCTGCCTAAACCGGAGCAAGAGAGAGGTAATTAAAAGAGGGACTGCAGAAGGAAATAAAGGCTGGTGTGGCTGCTGCCCAGGGAAGGTGGAGGAAGTATTTTCCATAAGAATAACAAGCCGGTGCAAATGTTATGCAGAACGACTTTATTTCACTAAAACAAAACCAAAAAGTTCACATTCTGCCTCTCAAGCTGAGCTGATAAGCAACATGCAAACTTTGGATGGAACCTTGAACCGGTGGGAGGTGTCAACCCAGGTTACAAAGGGTAATGGGGAAGCGTTTCTGGGGACTTCTCGATTTCTGCCATTGTGATTCTACCTGCATCAGCTGCTCCCTTTGGGGGCCCTTCTGACCTCCCAACCTGAGCCCGGCGGGAGATCACTCAGAATGCACCGCATTCATCAATGCCATTTCTGGTAAATTGGACCTCAGGTTTTGGAGTGTCCTAGGAGGAAGGCAGCCTACGCAGCGCGCATACCGATGTCACAGCAAATGTGAGGCACCGCACACATTCTGTAGCCTTTACTGCGTTTACTAGAGAATATCGTAGATTTCACAACCAGAAGTAGCAGATTTTCCAAGACATTCCTGATTTCGAGAGCTCTGAGCCCTGTGTCTTTACCGGGCATGCAGCCCGACCTGCGGTTACTGATATCATCGAATTGCGCAGTAGAGGTGTTCCAGGGCTGGAGGAAATGGGTTGGGTGTGGGGCTGGCACCCAGTGGTCCCCTTTCCACCATGTCTAGCCAGGCAGCCATCCTCCTGGCCGTCCCGATCCCAGCCAGGGCCCGTCCAGGTAGGGTTCCAGGCAGGGGGCCTGTCTGGGCGAAGTGGCAGGACCAGGCCCTCGGGGTCCCCGTGGGTCAAGAGGGGGCGGCTTCGCGCCTGGGGACATAGCGCGCGCCCAGGCTGACTGGGGACTGCCGCCGCCTCTCCTTCGGACGCGGGCGGCTTCACGCCGGCCGCCATCTTGGCCGAGCTGCGCGGGCGGCGCTGCCCCCGGCGGTGGGACCGCAGAGCCGCAGGCCGGGCCGGGGCGGCCGCGCGGGCGTTCCCCGGCTGCCGAGGGGCGCTCCCTCCCGAGGCCCCCCTCCCCACTGCGGGCCACGCTGACCCCAGGTCGGGGACAGTGGGGCAGCCTTCCCTGGTGAAAGCGTGGCCTGTAGTGTCGCCCCTCCCCGAAACGCCGAAGTGGATCCTAATCCTGAGAAACGACCTCTGGTTTCCGGACTCCTGCGATGGTCAACGTGTTATCACCTCTCCCCGCGCACCCCAGAACTCTGTCCCCAGCGGCAACCTGCGGAGGCAGCTGGGGGTGCGGGGCGAGGCCCGCGCACAGTCCCCGCCGTTCACAGGGCGCTCTTGGGCCAGAAAGGATTTGAAAGTTACCACGGTTTAGAGCTCCTGATTGCAGAAGACTGGAACTTAATTTATCCACTTTTTGAATTTAACATGCATTTATGGAGAGCTTGCTAAGGGCGAGGCGCTGTGTTAGGACCTAGGGGAATCCAAAAGTACAAAAGTGAATTTTTAAAAGACACCTCTGGCCCCCTCCAGTAATTTACAATCTAGTTGGAAAGGCAGACTTGTAAATGACTGAACACAAATAAAAAGCACCGTGAGATTAACGTAAATAAAGAGCATGAATCTTGCAGTAAATGGCCTGGGTAAGGGCCAATTATTATTTTTCCCCCATTTATTTATTTTATTGCATTTTAGGTTTTGGGGTACATGTGAAGAACATGCAAAATTGTTGCATAGGTACACTCGTGGCAGTGTGATTTGCTGCCTTCCTCCCCGTCACCTACATCTGGCATTTCTCCCCTTGCCATCTCTCCCCAGCTCCCCACCCCCTACCGTCCCTCCCCTATTTCCCCCCAACTGACCCCAGTGTGTAGTGCTCCCCTCCCTGTGTCCAATTATTTTTAAAATAACTTTTATTTCTAAAAATGTAGAATCAGTTCCGAGGGGGGAGGGGAGAGTAAAGATTTACTATTACTGAATATTTCCAGGGTTTCTGGGGCTAACAGTCATTACTTCTGAAAGGTGTTGTTCAGGAAAAATGATGAAAGTTTATTTCAACTAATCGAAATATCAAATATCAGAAACTCTGGATTCATTTATCAGCTCTTGACATTAGCTAGGTGGGAGAGACGCAATTTTCCACCAAAATACAATACCCCATTTGGAATCAGTAAAAACTCCCACTATATTTCATACAAGTTTTAGAAAATAAAACTAAGCAGAAGATTGGAAACTTTCTGAAAAAGATTTCAGATTTAAAGAAAATGGGGATTAAAAAAATAAACACAAAACAAAAGATCAGCCTATTTGCAGATGGTTTTCAAGATTTGCATGTGCACAAAATTGTCCTGAGATGATTTGTACAGAGGTTGGAAAGTATGGGAAAATTAGTCATAGCTCAAAGAAAGTTAGGCAAATATAAAAGTGAGGCGATTATTAACTCCAGGAAAAAAAAAAATCCTAAAAGAAAGGAAATGCAATCATTGAAGCCCATTTGGCTCAACAATGAATTATATATATGTGGTTACAAAGTAAACACTGGATATGAATTTAGTAAGACATTGTGCTCTAGTGCTATGGCAAGAATGGAGAAGGGAAAGTATGGTATAGAGATCTGAAATCCCCCTCTGAAGATGGTTGACGTGGGTTACCTTTTTTTTTTTTTTGAGACGGAGTCTCACTTTTATCACCAAGGCTAGACCGGAGTGCAGTGGCACAATCTTGGCTCCTGGGTTCAGGTGATTCTCATGCCTCACCCTCCCGAGTAACTTTACAGGTGTGCGCCACTACACCTGGCTAATTTTTGTATTTTTAGTAGAGATGGGGTTTTACCATGTTGGCCGGGCTGGTCTGAAACTCTTGACCTCAAGTGATCCACCCACCTTGGCTTCCCAAAGTGTTGGGATTACAGGCATGAGCCACCTCGCCCAGCCTACTTTTTTCTTTCTTGAGACAGCATCTGGGTTGACTACCCAGGCTGGAGTGCAGTGGTGCAATCATAGCTCACTGCAGCCTCCAATTCCTGAGCTCAAATGATCCTCCTGACTCAGCCTCCCACAGTGCTGGGACTACAAGCATGCACCACCACACCCGGCACATTTTTTTATGTTTTATTGAGACAGGGTTTCACTATGTCCAGGGTGGTCTCAAACTCCTATCCTCAAGCAGTCCTCCCGCCTCCACCTCAGTCTCTCAAAATGCTAGCATTAGGAACATGAGCCACCTCACCCAGCTGGCATGAATTATGAGAAGACCACATCTCTATATTATTTAGAAATATGATGGTGTTAGTATCTATTAGAAGAAACAGGTAAAGAGGGAGGTGCCCACAGAGGACTGCTTTTTTGTACCAGACCTTTACGTATTATTTGGCTTCATAAATTTTGGGCAAGTATGACTTAATAAAGAAATACAAGCCACGCACAGTGGCTCATGCCTGTAATCCCAGCACTTTGGGAGGCCGAGGCGTAAGGATCGCTTGAGCTCAGGAGTTTGAGACCAGCCTCAGCAACATGGTGGAACCCTGTCTCTACTAAAAAAACAAAAACTAGGCAGGATGCGGTGGCTCACGCCTGTAATCCAAGCACTTTGGAGGCCAAGGTGGGAGGATTACCTGAGGTCGGGAGTTCAAGACTAGCCTGACCAACATGGTGAAACCCCATCTTAAAAATAAAAAAAACAAAACAAACAAACAAAAAATACTAGCCAGGTGTGGTGGCGTACATCTGTGGTCCCAGCTACTCAGGAGGCTGATGTAGGAGGACTGCTTCAGCCTGGGAGGCAGATGTTGCAGTGACCTGAGATCACATCAGTGTACTCCAGTCTTAGTGACACATCGGGATGCTGTCTCAAAAA
>NW_016107681.1:253673-271828 GCF_001604975.1 Cebus imitator | reverse complement strand
CAGGGTCTCACTCTGTGACAGGCTGAAGTGTAGTGGTGCGATCTGGGCTCACTGCAGCCTTGACCACCCGGGCTCCAGAGAGTCTCCCCACTTCAGCCTCCAGAGTGGCTGGGACTATAGGTTCACACCACCACGCCTGGCTAATTTTTGTATTTTTTGGTAGAGAAGGGGTTTTGCTGTGTTGCCCCGGCTGGTCTAGGAGTCCTGGGCTCAAGCAATCTGCTCATCTAGGCCTCCCAAAATGCTAGGATTACAGGTGTGAGCCACCAAGCTCACACCAAGCTGATTCTCCACTTCTTAATGCAAATTATCCTCATCCATTACACATTATTGTGAATTTTAGTTCACAGGTAGCTTATAAGGATGTCAAACTGTTAGGGTCTTACATTCAAACACCTACACCAAGTACATAAAGGTCTGCAGTGAACAATATACTTTAAAATTTTCATATTCATAAGCCAAAGAAACTCCCTCTTCTCAAAAATCAAATCCCACCTTGCTGGCTAAATAAGACACATAAGTAGGGTGACACTGCTATCCTTCTCCCACCCACCCTCCAAATACAGCCTAGGAGGGACCTGGTAACTTATGAACCAGCACCTGCAGATGAAGGTAACAAAACGAAGAGTGTATATAGGCCTACTGCTGCAACTGCTGGGTCAACACTGGTTTGGTCCACAGTCTTAGGCTGATCCATTGTGCTCCCTAGAGACCCTTTTGACCTCCATCTGTCCTGTGTCACCTTTTTTCTTTTGGATCAGAGACAGAATCTCTTTCTCCTTTGCTCTGAGAACAGAGCTGCCAGTACCCTACTGTGTTTTGGCTGGGGACCTTTGTGCAGTACACAAACTACAATGTGATCCAGTGACCCTGCCTGAGAAGCCAGCTTATTTCAAGGGCCACCCCCTGAATGTCGCTTAGCTCTGAGCCACCTGCTGAATCTGGGTTTCTTTGTTTGGGTCCCAGGATAAGAGTTGGCCCTGTAGACCCAGAATCACCTCAAGGGAGGCTAGGGTGAACCAGATATATCCCGGGAAGTCCCCGGGAGGTCAGGAAAGGGGCAGGAGTGGTGGAGTTCACTGGGGTTTACTCCACTAATTCTGGGGCTCCAATTTGCATTGAGATCTAAAATCTGAACCTCATGCCTGCGAAGCCTTGCTGAAAATGAAATCTTCAGGAGGGAAGAGGAAAGCAGGTCAGAGGGTGCACATGCCTTTTGGGTTTTCAAAAATGGGAAAATGATTAGATTTTGGATTTAGGGAAGATGTGTCATGTTAAGGGAGCCACAGAAAATAATAACTGCCAATTCCCAAGCAAAACAAAATCATGTTTTCCACCACGTTTCTATCTCTGTCTCCTAGTCGAACCACAATAAAATAGCAGATCAAAGGCAGAGGCAAATACAATTATGTTGCCTGTGAAACCCCTAGCATGAAATTAGAAGTCAAACTCTCCATTCAGGGGTTAGAGACAAGGATAATGGGAACCTGGGGCCCTAGAGATGTACCCAGGCCCTTTCAGTCACAACACTATCCATGCTGGATATTTAAAACCACACCTCGGGGAAGGTACAAATAGTAAGTATTAAAGTAATTTCTTATTTTTTCCATACACACTTCGGGAAATGCAGTGACTATATTCCTAGCTTTGTACCATATAAAGATAGCAGTACACTGGTGTTAGAGGGGGAGGTGACTTGTAAAGCAATAGTGAAAATCATGTTGTTTGGGAGCAATGAAGGGTTACCAGATCATCCCCAAGACAGTGGGCTAAGGATGTTGGCAGATAGAATGTTAATCTTTTACCTGTTTCCCTTTCCATGCAGAAGAGCCGAAAACCCATCTGATCCCACCACTGGATTCTACCTCAGTCCTTCCCACACCGGACAAACTCATAGAGATAGCTGTCTTGATATATTTTCCATTTTCCTAAAATCCATATTTGTTTTATAGGCTCTATGTCTTTTACCCTGGCCTAATTTTAGCTCTCCAAGTTCCCCTGCCCCCCATATAATTTATGAGGCCTCTCGAGGGTAGAAACCCCTATTACAATGTAGACTAGTCCGTTTAGAGCCACTGCTAATTAAGCTTAGCTCTCAAAGGTGCCTGGTATGGCTTCCCCCATCACCTGCCCACCCCCACTCCCACCCCTCCATGGCCACAAGTTCTTTGACACTCCTCCCAAGTGAGAAGTAGGATCTCTGTCCCTTCTCCTTGAATCTGGGTGGGTTTGTGACCACAATCACAACCAATGAATACAGCACAAGTGAGGCTGCAAGACTTCAAGGCTGGATGACAAAAGGTGATGCAGCTTCCGCCTTATTTACTGCAATGCCAGTTTTCTGGAGCCCTGAGCAGCCGCTTTGTAACATGAAGTCCTACTACCCTTAAGGCACCATACTGTGAGGAAGCCCATGCCACATGGAGAGCCCTGTGGTCATGCTATGGGACATGACTGAGGTCCTAGCCAACAGCCAGACATACAAGTGAAGATGCCTCCGGAGGCTTCCAGCCTCCAGCTGTTGAGTCTTCACCAAATTCTGAACCTACAGATTCCAGGAGCAGAATTAAATTGCTTCTGATCTCCCTTGCAGCTGACATGCTATAGGGGAGGAGATCAATTTCATAACATATTGCTAAATCCATGGAAGAAGGTAACTGGGTTAAAAACAAAAGTGTAGGCCGGGCGCGGTGGCTCAAGCCTGTAATCCCAGCACTTTGGGAGGCTGAGGCGGGTGGATCACGAGGTCAGGAGATCGAGACCATCCTGGTCAACATGGTGAAACCCCGTCTCTACTAAAAATACAAAAAAAAACATTAGCTGGGCATGGTGGCGCGTGCCTGTAATCCCAGCTACTGAGGAGGTTGAGGCAGGAGAATTGCCTGAACCCAGGAGGCGGAGGTTGCGGTGAGCCGAGATCGCGCCATTGCACTCCAGCCTGGGTAACAAGAGTGAAACTCCGTCTCAAAAAAAAAAGTGTGGCGGGCAGGAAATTTTTTTTTAAGGAAATTTCTGGGCTGGGCGTGGTGGCTCACGCCTGTAATCCCAGCACTTTGGAGGCTGAGGTGGGCGGATCACCTGAGGTCAGGAGTTTGAGACCAGCCTGACCAACATGGAGAAACCCCATCTCTGTAAATAAGTAAATAAATAAATGGAAATTTCTGGGCCGGGGGCAGTGGCTCACACCTGTAATCCCCGAACTTTGGGAGGCCAAGGCGAGCGGATCACATGAGGTTGGGAGCTCAAGACCAGCCTGACCAACATGGAGAAACCCCATCTCTGTAAATAAGTAAATAAATAAATGGAAATTTCTGGGCCGGGGGCAGTGGCTCACACCTGTAATCCCCGAACTTTGGGAGGCCAAGGCGAGCGGATCACATGGTCAGGAGATCAAGACCATCCTGGCCAACATGGTGAAACCCCTTCTCTACTAAAAAAATACAAAAATTAGCTGGGCGTGGTGGCATAATCCTGTAGTCCCAGCTACTCGAGAGGCTGAGGCAGGAGAATCACTTGAACCCAGGAGGCGGAGGTTGCAGTGAGCCGAGACTGCACCATTGCACTCCAGCCTATAGAGCAAGACTCCATTTCACAAAAAAAGAAAAAAAAAGGAAATTTCTGATCATAACCCAAATCCCCCACCTTTGATAACACAATGTCTTGTTCTTTCTGAAATCCCTGTAGGACAGTGACCTGTGTCCTCCTCAAATCTGATCTTACATTTCCCCTGAAGGATATGGGTAAAGGATCCTATCTGTGGTCCCCTCCTGACCTACATTGGCTGCACAAGGGAGCCATTTCCCTAGGCAGGAAGGAAGAGGGGCCAAGCATTTCCACTAGGCTGGTTTTGCTCTCCCTTCTCTTCTCTTCTCTCTTGTTTTTCTTGCCTCTCCTGGAAGGTGCTCATCTCAGGGATAGGGAGAGATGAATTATGCAAGAAGTGTTAGCTTACTTCAG
The DNA here is from genome assembly GCF_001604975.1 of Cebus imitator. Taxonomy (NCBI): domain Eukaryota; kingdom Metazoa; phylum Chordata; class Mammalia; order Primates; family Cebidae; genus Cebus; species Cebus imitator. Next base: position 267,871 of record NW_016107681.1, on the reverse strand, counting down.
TTTCTTCCCAATTCCCCTACAAATCCCACACCTTTTCATTCTGACCCCCACTAGCAGATTTGTATCACACAGCAAATGCATGAGTTTCCATTCACACAGCTAGGAGTGTGCAGCAGTGCAGCTGCCTCTGTCCCCTACCCTTTCCTCCTTCTCTGAGCCAGGCGATCACAGACCCCAGATACCCAGGCGGCCCAGGGACCCTGACCCTCAGGCTGCCCTCCTGGAGAAGTGCCAAGCTCAGGGAGACCAGAGGAGGGGCTGCAAGACATCTGGTATGTGGAGGATCGAGGAGGGGAATGGGGAGAGCCCAGGTCTTACCCTCACTCTCAAACAAGCAGAGCAGCCAGGGAACAGGCCAAAATGATCAATAAAGCAGGTTGCAGTGGGGAGAAAACCAGGCCAGAGTGTTTGGGTAGGGGGTGAGAGGTGGGGAGCTACTGAGCAGATCAGAATAGGAACAGCAAAGAGACGCAGGCAACCCCCTTTCCCCTCCCAGCCCTGCCAAATGCCAGGGGATGAACCTGCCAAAGATAAAATACAGCCATGATTACTGGAGCAGAGGTCAAGGGTGAAGAGGCAGTTCTCCTCCTGACCACAGAAAGCCAGCACCAACTGGGATTATGTGCCAGCCACTCATCTGCAGCAGCCTGGCCCACAGTGTACAACTAGGGCCCAGCCACAACTCAACCCTATGCAGGAGAGTCCAAGGGTCTAGGACCTGCCTCTTCCCCAGAGCCTGAGACCAAGGCTGGCCTGGCTTCCCAGGTTCACAGCTTTGGGGCTGCTTGCCTTGTTGGACAGTGGGGTCTTGTGGCTCCAATTCACACAGTTTAGAAGCCATTCTTTCTTCTGACCCAAATCCTAGGTCAGTGAGACCTGTGCCGAGCTAGGGTATAACACAAACCTTCCTACTTACAATTCAAACAATATCAGCCCAGATCCTCTCTTCACTTCTTCAAGAGCAAGGGCACGAGCTATCTATCTATCTATCTATTTATCTATTTATCTATCTACCTACCTACCTATCTATCTAGTTTTGCTTTGTTTTGTTTGAGTCTTACTCTGTCACTAAGTGGCACAATCTCAGCTCACTGTAGCCTCAACCTCCTGGGCTCAAGCGATCCTCCGACCTCTGCCTCCCGCATAGCTGGGATTACAGGCTTGAGCCACCACACCCAGCTAGGGCACGATATTTACTGAAAACTTCTGGTGCTTCACATGCAACTACTTCATCAAGCCGTTCTCCAATCTTTTGATGTAGGCATTCTCATACCCATTTTGTAGATAAGGAAACTGAGGATCAGATAGGCTACACAACCAGTGGAGCCAGAGCTCCCATCTTAAGCCCAGATGTGTCTTGCTCCAGCGTTCTCCATTGTAGCTTATGATCTACCATTTTGATTACTTATTTTGTGCCAGGTCCTGGGCTGGGCCTGCAAAGGTGAATAGGATAGTCCCGCCCCTGGCGGAGTTCACAGTTTGCAACACAGTGGGATAGCAGCTCTGAGCTCTGAACTCAGGTTGGTGGAAGTACCATGGGAGCTTTTCTGAATATCTCCAACATCACTGCCCCTTCACTCCGCCTCTATTTCCTAGCCCCTCTGGTTTCTTCTCGCAAAGCTCCTCCTTCTTGTCCTTCCTTAAGACAGGCACTAGCTGCTGGCTTCCTTCCCACACCTTTCTTTCCTCCTGTTAACGGGGTCTGCACCCACACACCTGGCAGGAATCTTGGCACCCTACCTCCTTGGAGAGGCTGCCTTGGTTGAGTACACTTCATTGGCCTCTGGGGCCCCAGGGGAGGGGCTAGATCCTGACTGCAGCCCCAGGCTGGCTCAGCTGGGAAATGGGCACAGGGGCCCCGACGCTGAGCAGGCTGGTAGGCCCTCGAAAGGCTTTTATTGAAGCCTGTTAAAGGGCTTTGGGCTTCCTCTGATGAAAGGCGCTTAAGTGCATCTGGTTATGATTACAGGGGAGGAGAAAGCCAGGCGGTCTCTGGGGGGTTGGACCAGTCATCTGGCTCTGCCTTCCTCAGGGCAGAGCTGGCTGCTGGTGAGGCCAGGAGGCCAGGTGTGGGGGCAGACAGGAAGCAGGGCCAGTATAAAACTCTCAACTCTCCAAGGCTCCTGACCCCAGCCTCTGGCTTTGTCAGGCCCAACTCCCAGACACAGCATCGTGGCTCAGAAATGCCAGGCTTCTTTGAGAAAATCAGGTTCGGAGTAGCTGCTGCTCACTCGTGACCCACAGCTCTTCACTGATCTCCAACTCCCTCCGTCTCCAAAATATCCTTCCAAGAACCCCTGACCCTCTATCTGCCCTCTCAACTGCTCTTCTCCCTCTGAGGAAGTTAAAATAGGCTTTTGCCACAAGGGTTTCTGAAAGTGATAAAAACTAAGGAGATCCAGACTTTAAAAAGTTAAAAAACCTCAACGTTTGCTTTCTTCCTTTTCAACTAGCCAGGTATTGTTTCCCATAAAACAGACATCGTTAAGGATGTTTCACGTCACTGTAACTGACAACCATGCTGAATTAAGGGAAGAGATTAATGGGAAATTAACGTGGTTGCCCTGGAACGTCACCGGGCAATCCTAAGCCTTCCCGTGCCCCACACCTGTCCCTGCCCGGAACTCCACGTGGGCACAAAACGCTTTGGGGAGGGGAGAATCGGATGGGTTAAACACAGTCTGCGGTTCTAGAAACGAAAATACATTTTCTTATTCCCGCCCTGATTTAATCCTGCTGCGTGTTATTATTGTCAAGTCTCTTCGCACCACTGTTTCTAAAAAGAAAACCCGTGGGTCTGCGCGGCCCTCCGCCGCCTGCTCGGCTTTTATTGTGCACGCAGCCTGGTCTGCGTGGATCCAGCACGTCGTGACCGCCTCGCAGGCGCGCACGGACACCCTCGGATTGGCATTTTGATAAGAGCTGGGCACACTGTCTCAGCGGCGACACACACGCACCAACACAGATAATAAAGGGCCACGGACCCCTGGCCAACCCGCCTCGCAACCCATAATTAGAGATGACCTTTGCTAAAATCAATTAAAATATGGTAATGATCGATGGGCTCGCCTGTTTCCAAAAAGGAAAATACACAGGTGTTGGCTTCAGGAGGCTCCACCTGGCCGGGCCAGGAGGCCTCCTACAGCTCATGAATGAACTCTTTCTCCCGAGAAGCTTCGATTCCCCGCTACCTACGCGAGCGCTGGCTCCTCGCCTCCCTTTCCCTTCCCCCACCAGAGCTCTGGCAGCCAGGAGCTTGCTGGCGGCGGCGGGGCTTTGTCATCGAAACGCACACACAGACACGCACACGCGCGCACCCGGCCACCACGGGACCGCGGCGGCCGCGTCCTTCCTCGCCGCGCTTCCTTCCCTGCCCCCTCTTTTAAAGAGCTCCTACAAACGCTTTCTTCTGTCCTTTATGTGTGCGGTCCTTTGCATAGAGGAGCTCAGGAAGCATTTTAGTGGGGGCCTTCCGCGGAGCGCCGGACAGCTGCTGGGTGGGAGGACTCAGGACACTACACGCGCGGAGAGGACGCGTGGGCAGCCGGGCTTTGTCTTGTCCCTTGTCTCTGCCGGGATGGCGGAGAAGTCTCGGCCGAGCTGGGGCCCACTGGCGAACTGGCGGCGGCAAACACCCCCTCTCAGCCTAAGTGGAGCCTGAAACTCCGAACTCGGTCCGGGTGGGGCACAAAGCCACGTGGAGGGTCTCCCAGTCCACAAGTGGCTCTCCCCATACAGACAAATGTGCAGTGTCATAATGGTGGCTCCTGTTGCTCGAGGCCTCGGGGGTGCTCCGGCGGTGCGTGCACACCTCACCTCTGCACTGCACGGAAGGCGAGAGGGGGGCCCAGGGGATGGGGATCCCCGGGGGGCTGCCTGGAGGAGACGCCGCATCGGGCCTTCCCGCACCCCCGGCTGTCTTCCGGGACCACGAGCACAGAGCCAGGGCGGCCTCTCGCCTTTCATTACGGGGCCTACGAAAGCAGCAGCCCAGGCAAATATGTAGCTATTAAAATTAATCGCCCCGCGTTGTCAGCTGAACATAATGCAAATTATTTATGGGCTGTCTGCGCAATATTTATCATCGTGCAGGCTCCAGGCGCTTCGTGCCTTCTGGCCTCCCCCGCCCGCCCTGGCCCGCGCAGGGCGAAGCTGCACTCAGGCTGCGGCGGCCCGGGGGCTCTGGAAACACGAATCGGGGTTCCGAGGGCTAGGCCGTACGTCAGGCCGTCTTCCCGGCCAAGAGCCTGACGTTAGTTTCTGCCATTCAGTGCACATTTATCGGAGGCCTACTACGTGCAAAATTAGGAGGTCCGCGAAATCAGGGAGTGAAAACCAATTTGAAGAAATGTGAACTAAACAGACAAGCTCGGGCTCGAGGGGCGATGCAAGCGGAGGCTCCTAGGCTGCCCAAGAGAATTTTCTCTGGTTCAGGTAGGTCCTCCAACCTGGGAAACCCATGTTTGCTAAAGCTGGATTCGCTCTAGGAGAAACTGGGAGCGTCTGATGTGCTAAACAGATTCGAGTACAACGCTATTCGGTGTCCTTCGAGCCTCAAAACTTGTTTGCTGATCGCAGATAACAGATTAACTGCTAATTGTCGAAATCGGCCAACCATTTAGTTTATCACTGCTGGGGGTCCCTTGGTATTCGCTGCACTTTTTATATGTAAAAACTGCCTTGGTCCCTCCTAAACGGCTTTTGTGTGGCTTTTGTTTCTCTTTCAAATACGGTGTTTTAAAAAACAGCAGCAACACACCACCCCACCCCCTCTCCAACCAAGCCTTCTGGTTTAAAAAAACAAAAACAAAAACCAGGAGGAGAAATAATCTATAGGACAATCCCCCCCTACTGGTCGGCGCTGGCGTTGGGGCTTTTTACGCAGATCGAGTCGCCCAGGGCTGCGGAGGTAAACAGGCTTTCTGCACCGCTGCTAAATGAATCACGAGGGGGAAGAACTGAGACTGCAGGGCGAGAAAGGCCTCGGGATCTGGGCCGGGAGCCAGGGCGGGAGGGCGCTGCACCAGGGGCAGTGGGGTGGAGGAGGGACCAGGATTAACCCTGGTCCAAGGCCCCAAGGCCAGGAAAGGGAGAGGAAGGCGGGTGGGCGGTCCAGCCGGAGGTCCCTGCTCTCTATCTGCGAGGCAGGGTGAAGGCACAGCCTGGGCCTCATCCCCAGCGCGCCTGGGCACCACCTGGGGCCAGTCACGCTGCGTGAGCCCATCTGCGGGCAAGAAGGTCAGGAGGCACCCCCTCCCACACAGTTTCAACAACTCCAGGCCTTCAAGACGCAGTAGCAGGTCTAGGTCTTCTGATGTTCAGTTAAAGCAAAATGGTCGCCTTTTTTCACTGTCCCCACCCCAGATACCAACACCTTGCACCTAGCTGACCAGGCCTGAGTCAAGACCTCCTTCCGGGGTCCTGGGGCTGAGGAAGTGACTATCAACGGGCATCAGCTCTCCAGACTAACAGAAGGGGATATAGCCAGGAAGCTACTATGAATTTATATTCTTCTTCCGGTTTTTTTTTTTTTTTTTTTTTTTTTTCGTTGTTTTTTTTTTTTTTTTTTTTTTTTTTACAGTTCTTTTTTTTTTTTTTTTTTTTTTTTTAGACGTAGTTTCGCTCTTTTGCTTAGGCTGGAGTGGAGTGGTGCGATCTCGGCTCATTGCAACCTCTGCCCCGTGGGTTCAAGGGATTCTCTTGCCTCAGCCTCCCAAGTAGCTGGGACTACAGGCGCCGGCCACCACGCCCGGCTAATTTTTTTTTATATTTTTAGTAGAGACGGATTTTTTTGCCATGTTAGCCAAGCTGGTCTCCAACTCCTGACTTCAGGTGATCCACCCGAATCGGCCTCCCAAAGTGCTAGGATTACAAGCGTGAGCCACCTCTCCTGGCCTTCTTAAAATGTGATTTGACCCAATTTAAAGCCTCCCTTTCTTCCCCGTTAACCCCCAGTTTTGGACAGATTTTTCTTAGAACATTCCAAAGATTATCTCATTACTTCAGAAACTTCTCTTGAAATGATGTAAAAGGAGATTCAAAATATTAGGCTGCTTTGGGGTTCCCTTTATCTCGAACATTGTTGCGTGGATTTGAGAAAGGGCTGATTTTTACTTTGTTTTCTAATCAGCAAATCACTGGTTTTTCTGCATGAGACCGAACATTGACCACAGTGAAGCTGGCGGGTCAGCCTGCATTTACAAAGTGCCTTCACACTTTGGTCCTCAGAAACCCATCCGAAGCGGGCAGAGTAGGTGTTACTGTTCTGATTTTACAGATGAAGAGATTGGCCGCTCGCCCCCACAATTTCTGGAAGCTAGTCTTCTTCACTTAACTGGAGCCAGAAGCCAGGTGAAACCTGCCTGCTCCTGCGTACACCCTCCTTCCTCCAGGTCAATGTCATTTAGAAAATATTGTATCCTTTTCTGGGATCTGTCTGCTAGGACCCGGGCCACCCTCCTGCTGGAGGCAGCCCCAACAGCCCATATTTTAGGCAGCCCTTTCCACAGCCTGCAAACCTCACGGATTGTCTCTTACAACTGTCTGTTTACTCACTTCCCTCCACCCAGTCAATTCCGACTCCAGGCCCGAGAGGACAATTTTAAAGTGTTTCTGCAGACAGACCCTCTGGCCGCGCCGGAAGTGTTTTATGGACCTGTGGGCTGAGTTAATCCCAGGAGGCGCAGCAGGATTAGTCCGGGGTGTGGGTGGGGGATTCATGTGTTTAGGTTTAATCCTCTGGGTGGGGGGAGGTGGTGAGGAAAATGGGGGTCAGGTGGCTTCAGCAATGCGTGCCCCCTCCCCATCAAACTCCGAGATTTGCGCTAGAGCGATGGAAACCCAGGCCTGCAGCCCTCGACCCCCGGCCAGGCGTGGAGTAGGGGGGCAGGGGGCGTCCCGCCTGGGCGCACCCTGGAAAACCGGTGCGGACATGGCGAGCGAGACCAGAGCGCAGTTGTGTGTGGTTTTTCCCCAGGTTTTTATTCTTCCAGGCTGTGGAAAGGAGGAGAGCCACAACCCGGGGAGGGAGCCGGAAAGAAACACTTAATCACCGGCGTCTCGCTGCTCGTCACGCGAAGATGGCAGCGGCTCCCCTGGGTTTCAAGGTTCCGGGAAAGGCGTGTGTTCTGCCTTGAGGCGCGCGGGCTACTGCGCTCCCTCCCTCGCCTCGGCGGCGGGCTCGGGCTCACAGAGCCTCTCTCAACGCCGCCAAGTGCGACCTGGTCGCCCAGCCCCTAGGCCAGCCTGGGCCCCTCCGGGCGCGGGGGTAGCCAGGGCAGCTGGGCATCTGCGTTGCCCAGCCCAGCCGCAGATGCACTGGGTTTCACGAGCTGAAAGTAAAGGCTTGCTGGAATAGGAACACCCACAACGGCCCGCGGCACGCAGGGGCGTCAAGCTGCGGCCAATACAAGACAAGCACGGTAGACTTCCACTAGCAGTGGCCAGAGGCTCAGCCACCGTCGCGGGAGAGGGGATTTACCGCCACCCTCCTCCCCGCGCAGGCCCCACCGCCCTCTCCTCTGACCCCCGGGCCATGGCGAAACACGGAGCGAACAGGTTCTAGCCAGCAGCCGTCACTTCCCGGGGAGATGGGAACCCACAGGCCTGACTGGGCGCCCCAAGGGTGCTAGCGTGCGCGCAGACCTTGGGGGGAAAGAGGGCAGCGCGGTCTCCCCCACCAGGACTCTACCCTGGCGCAGCACACTAGCGCCACGGGCTTCCGAAGCGCCCGAGCCAGGAGGAGGAAGGAAAATCAGAGGCCAGGGAGGCGGGCTGCACGCTTGGAAGCCTTGAGTGTTTGTGTGTCTGCGCGCGCGCCCGGGCTGGACGGGTGTTTAGGGGAGAGTGATCGTGAGCAACCCGGAAACCAGCAGTCCCAACCTGAACTGAGGAACCGGGCTCTCCAGTCCTGGGCCGTGGGGCTCCAGGCCGCCGGCTGGCGGCACAAGCGGTGGGGAGCTCGGAGCTTCGGAGCCCCTGCCGGGCATCTAGCCAGCTCCGCGGGTAGAGCGCGAGGGCGCGTCGGGAGCCCGGGGGCTGGTGTGAACCAGCCGCCCCCGCAGGCGGACGTTTAGCTCCAGCACACGGGAGTACTGACACTGGGCGATAAGGAGTTCCTTGGCAATCGGCTGTCCCCAGTCTCCAGTCACCTCCGGCGGACGTGACCGCCGGATGCTTTGAGGCTAGGTGGGCCGGGGGGCCTTGGCACTGCCTTCCCTGACCCCTTCCTTGCCGCGGAGGGGCCACAGGAACGTGCCCCTGTACGACTCTCCGGAACTTTCTTTTGTAAAATAAAGGCCAAATTTTGGGCCTTCTGGTCTCTTCCTATTTTCCTTTGGAAGGTTGGGGTTCAGGCAGTCCTCTCGAAACAGCTCACTTTTATTACAAAAGGCTAGAGAAGCAACACAGCCCTATCTACCCTCTGGTCAATCCAGGCCCTATCCCAAGCTGTGCAGCTTTGGGCAAGCCGCTTGACAGTTCAGAACCTTGGAGTCCTCATCTGTAAAACAAGGCCAACGCTAGTGTCTACCTCATAGGGTTGTTCTGACAATAACATGCCTTCATACAGAAGGTGCTTAGAACTCTGCCTCCAGTGCAATGCTACACGTGTTTGTTACCATGATCAGATACTCTGTTCCTCTGGATGGGGAGGGAGTAAGAACGAGTTCCAGGTTAAAGTTCCCGGAGGCTTACATGGAGCCAGTGGTCTTGGCAGGGTGGAAAGGGCACTACTGTATGGCCACTAAAAAAAGGCCAAATGCGCTCAGTCTCCACTAGACCTTCCTTTAAAGGTGTGTGTGTGTGTGTGTGTGTGTGTGTGTGTGTGTGTAGGAGGGAGAGTCCTCTGTGTGTGTGTGTGTGTGTGTGTGTGTGTGTGTGTGTGGTGGATAGGAAGGAGAGTCCTCTTTAATGGTGCTCATTTAGACTGGATTAACGGCAAGTTGGGTCAGGGCTCAGGCACCATTACCCATCCTCTCCCTGCAGCCCTGGGGAAGAGGACTGGTTTCCAGGACCTCCAGCCTACTCTTCCCCCACTACCTTTTCTGATGGCAGAAAGCCACCTCCTTAAATCAGTTCTCGGAGGAGTTGGCCCAAAGCCTTGTTCTCTGGGGGTGTACTTTGGTCTAACACTGGTCCAGAGCTGGCGTATGGCAGGCCTTGTCCCTGAGCCGCTGGCGGGCCACTGTCACTGATGCACAGATGCAAGCACTACTTCTGCAGACAGAAGCGGTCAGACTTGTAATTTCAAAAGGCTTTCCATTACCTTTGAAATGGGGTCTCTGGCACGAAGGGGAGGAGTTGCGGCAAATAAGAGCCTAAGGAGGCCTCAGCCTCCTCTGCTTGGCCTCTCCAGGGTCACCCATAATTCATTAGGTGAGGCTGCCTTTTCCTTTTCAAAGACAACGCAAATGGCCTTTGCCTTAAGTGGCTACCGGCGTTTGCCTAATCACTGAAATGTTCTGGCAGTGCGTTCTAGCTCTCAGTAGATCCTTATCGAAACTGTGCGTGCCAAGCGCCAGCCCCGAGAAAGACAAAGAACACGGGCGCCTCCAGGTTCGCTCCTGAGGCCTCAGGGTCACCTCTGGGGCTTTCCCTTAACAGCCTCCGGCCCCTACAAGCCGCTCCCAGCCAGCCTCCGGAACAAACCCGCAGCCCTAAATCAGAATTCCAGTTCTCGAGCGCCACCCGGAGAGTTCACATTTCCCCTCCTCCGAGGCCGCGTGGTGCGCAAGTGAGACACCGAGGGCGGCGGCAGCACACTTCTGGGCTGCCCCCTCCTCGCACCCAGCAGCGGGTACTCAGGAAAATAAAAAGCCAAGAGAAAAACGTGGGCTATAAAAGCCAACACGCAGGACCGTCTATTACTAAGTACCGACAACCCCAGGCAGGAGTTTGTAAGGAGTAAGCAACCCCAAATAGAAACTACAACTAAAATAAATCCTCACTTCGCGTTCTATTAGTTACGGTCCTGGAAGGTGGAACACAAAGGGGACCCTGTCTTTTTAGGACACACACTGGCTACGCCAATAGTGCTCAGTCCCGCACCTCCTCAGCACACATTTAGTACCAGGCATAGGGCAAGTTCCGTATCTACCAACTGACCAATTCTCAAGAGTATTTCTAATTGACTCAACGTGTATTAAATTGAAACAAAAATGATCTTGCTTGGAATATACATGGACAACTTGTATTTAGATGGGGTAAGTTCCCGCAGCTGTCTGACCACATTTGTCTGGTCCCTCAGAGAATCCACGGTTTCTAGCCCGGGAAGGGGCAGGCGGCCCTCATGGCTCCTCCTTCGGCGGTTTCCTGGCAAAGAGCCCATCCTCCCCAAGCACCGGGAACGGAGGCCGCCCGCGTTAATACTCGCGGGCAGCCTGCTCTGACCTATACTGTCATTTTTTCCATCGGTCGGGATCGGGCTGGGAGGGTACGGGAGACTGGGGGGGCGGGGGCTCTCCTCTGAGGGGCTCTGCACGGATCGTTGGGTTTTCCCCGGCGAACTTAACACGGAGGCAGAAGGGGCAGATGGAAACCAGGCCCCGGCTGGCCCCGCGCGCGTAAGCGCGGCACTCAGCAGCTCGACGCAAAGCCAGGGCTGGATTTTCGCGACCCGGGCCCGGCGGCCTCCCCGCGCCGGCGCGATCCTGTCTCCCTCCGGCAGAGCAAACATGCTCGTCTAATTCCGCTCTGGAGACAGCAGCTGTGCGGCGAGAGGGGGAGAAAAAACCCGTAACTTTTTCAACAGAAAGTGTGTGCGCACCGGAGAGGTGAAGGCCCACCCCGATTCTGTGCACGTATCCACACAGCATCTAATCAGTGTCACTGCCAGGAATACGCTTCCGCGGCGGGCGACACTGCCGCCCCCGCCAACCTGCAAGAGGGAGGGGGTGATGCAAATGGCGTCTCGCGTCGTCCTAGACTCCGCACAGCACCGGCTGCCGCGACTCTGAGCCCACGTTGTAGCAAACTGGGGTGCAGCGTCTGGGGACGCGAACACGGCCCGAGCGGTCGCGGGGAAGAGGAACTAGCACCACTCCCCGCTCCAAAGCCGTTCCCCGCCCCCACCTGCGGAAGAACCGCCCTTCCTCAACTGGGGTGAGGGGCGGGAAACTTTGCAAGAAAACTGTTCCGCGCCTTCTCCGCGTGGCACCTGACAAGAACGTGGGTGGGTTTCCCGTCCGAGGCCAGACCATGCTACCCTACTCTTCCAGGCCTCAGTTCTGAAACTCGTGAACTACGGAAGGGAGTACATTTCGGGCCACTGCGGGCGGCGGGGTGGGGGGGACACTAAAGTCAGGCGTCCTCAAGGGTTCTGGCAGATGGCCAAGTTTGTGTCCTTCCCTCCCACGCTGGAGTAGCGCGCGCCACTTTGGGAAAGCGTGAGATCCTTCACCACCGGCCACGAAGCCACCAATGTCTTCTAGGTGGGGCCGATGGTTTCTCTATAGCACCCCCTCCAGCCTCGTGGTCTCCGTCTGGCTCCGACAGTCCAGGGGAGCCCCCCGAGCTAGTCCGCGTCTTCCCTTGCCCGCTCTTCCGGGGGAAGGGGAGGCTGTTTGTATGGTGTGCAGTCCTGCTCCGGCTCGCACCCCCGCGAGTCACCTCGCAGCCCTCCCGGGCCTCGGCCTCATGGATCCCCTCCCGGAGTAGCCCCGCGGGACGCACCCTCCCCCATGCTTAATGGGGCGCCCCTGGGACGCAGGCGGGGATGGCGGCTCCGGTCGTTCCGGGATTTGCGTGCAAGACGAAAACAAGGCCAGCGACTACAAGAGCAGCGCCTCCATTCCTGGGGTTCAGACGCCCACACAGCCTCCGCGTCGGTTCCGCTCTCGCCCGGGGAGCCCTCTTCCGTGTCCCTGCCCCCCTCCCCCGTGATTCCTCGTCCCTCCCGTGCCGCACCATGCGGAGCTCCGAGCGCCCTGGCTCCCACACCGGTCCCTCCATAACTCGCGCGCCTCCCTCGCTCCGGGCTCGGGGCGCCGCTAGCTCCCAGCCTCCGGAGTCAGCCGGTTCCACCTTCGGCGGCGACAGCCGCCGCCCCGCGCCACCCCCGCCCGGCCCGGCCCGGCCCTTGTCCCAGCCCGGCTCCCCCGCCAGCTGCGCCGCCACCGCCGCACGTGACCCGCCCCCGTCGCGGCTTCCGCTGAGCTGCCTGTTCCGGAGCACAAACAATTTCTGCTCTGACGCGGGGTCTCTCGGGGGCCCTGGCGTCCTCTACTCCCTGCTCCCCATCCCCACCCCCCACCTTCCGGGTACGAGAACTCAAAACAACTCGCTGACCTTAGGGCCGACCAGCTCCGTCTTCCACCGACTCCGGCATTCCGTTCAAACCCAGCAGCCGCGGCTTCTAAGATTTCACTCTGCACTGGGCTGGGGGGGAGGGGGCGAGTTCTCCGGGAGTGGGTGTCTCAGATCGAAAGAGCCACTTCACGCTCTTTCCCCTCCTCCGAGGTGAGTTTTTAGACTATCTGGAGGCCTTGGGGAAAGGCTAGCAGCCGCGTGCCAAGAACCCCCCCCCCACCCCGCCTTCTCCCAGCACATGCAGCCTTGTCTAGTGTGACCCGATTTCCAGGGTCAGCAGCAGAGGGCCTGGCCAGCTTCGGAAGTACCACCAAGCGGTGGACTGTGGCACCAAGCAGAGCTGGGGTGGGAGGACTGCACTAAATAATAATGGTAGCTCCCACTCCCATGCTCTGTGCTAAGTTCTTCACAAGCCCTCCAACTTTACAAAGTGAGAAACTGAGGCATAAAGAAAGATCAGTCACGTAAAATTGGGTAAAGCTCAGTTACCGAGCTAGGTAAGTGACTTAGTGAGGATTTGAACCCAGGTCTCTGAGTTCAGGGTGGCTAAACATAATGCCGTAAGTATGTTACAGTGCATACCTAGGTATCAATAGTTGTGACCTGTCTACAAAACCCAGTGTTTGTTTTTGAGCTGTATATTTTGCGTGTAACATTGTAGCTGGCATATAGTAGGCACTCAGTAAATATTGGTGGAATGAATGGGTGTCAAAATAAATGATTGACAGAATCATTGACAAGTGATGAAACAGCCCTAACCATTGTTCTTCCCAAGAGGATTGTCTTGCCATCATAAACCTCTAGCTGCTTTTTTTTAGTGTTTACAGGTAACAGGAAACTCTTATTCAAAAATATATTAACCTTCTACCCCTACCCCCTAGTCAACCAGCCTGGTAGTCGTTTCAACTCGCCGTGGCACATAGCCAAAGCAGCTTCAACTTGGTCTCAGCCATTTTTTTTTCTCCCACCCTGTTCCTGTTCTGTAGGATTCTGCTCAGGGTCAGGCAGCCTGGAACTGCAATTGACGTGATTCTGAACACATAAGCAACAGAGGAGGAGCTACACCCACCAAACGTGGTTCCTTGGCTTCCCTTCTATGGGCTGGTCAGGGTTTGGGGGAGTGTGGCTTACAGTTTTGTGGTTATTTTTTAATTCATGGACCACCCTGTGCAGCTGGCTTCAGAGTCACAGCCCTCACCAGCTGTGAGGTTGCATCTGGAAGTAGACAGTCATCTACTTTAACCGACAGCTCGGATATCCTAGTTCGTGGGACCACATCTGTGATTTGGAGAGCTACTTCTGGTGCTCTGTGCTGTCCTCCTTCTGGTGGCCCAAGAAAGGATGCATTAAAAACACTTATATTTGGCTGGGCGAGGTGGATCATGCCTGTAATCCCAGCACTTTGGGAGGCCAAGGCGGGCGGATCACCTGAGGTCGGAGTTTGAGACCAGCCTGACCAACATAGAAAAACCCAGTCTCTACTAAAAAATACAAAATTAGCCAGGCATGGTGGCGCATGCCTGTAATCCCAGCTACTCGGGAGGCTGAGGTAGGAGAATCACTTGAACCTGGGAGGCAGAGGTTGCGGTGAGCTGAGATTATGCCATTGCATCCCCTCCAGCCTGGGCAACAAGAGCGAAACTCTGTCTCAAAAAACAAAAAAACCCACTTATATTTAGATAGCTCAGTAGAGTAGATGTTCATACCACATATTGGGAGTGAGTAGGGTAAAGTTTAGAAAATCTCCCCTCTTGCTACTTCATTTTCTTGAGACGGAATCTCTCGCCAGGCTGGAGTGCAGTGGTACAATCTCAGCTCACTGCAACCTCCACCTTCCAGGTTCAAGCGATTCTCCTGCCTCAGCCTCCCGAGTAGCTGGGACTACAGGCACA
>NW_016107681.1:251114-253638 GCF_001604975.1 Cebus imitator | reverse complement strand
CACTATGTTGGCCAGGATGGTCTCAATCTCTTGACTTCATCATCCACCTGCCTCCCAAAGTGCTGGGCTTACAGGCGTGAGCCACCACACCGGGCCTTCTTCCTTTTCTTTTTTTGAGACAGCTTCCCAAAGTGCTAGGATTACAGGCACGAGTCACCGTGCCCGGCCTCGCTCTTCATTTTCTAAACCTTACCAGTTATCCTGTGTCACTAGTTGGGCAATCTGAAATGAGGCCAAATTCCACTTCAGGTTACCTGAAAGTGAACTTTCTCCTTTCCAATTTGATCCATCCAATACCTATTGACTGTTATCCTTCCCTCCCTCACTCCTTCCTTTTTTCTTTCCCCACCCTCATAGTTATCTGTTTTTGCTCATGTTCCTAAGATTATTAACTGAGAAATTAAAATGTGTATTTTCTCCAAGTTACAACCCAATCTTGATTATAAGGCTGTGCTTTCTGCCACCTCTTTTTTGGGGGGAGGGGATGGAGTTTCGCTCTTTTCGCCCAAGCTGGAGTGCAGTGGTACAATCTCGGCTCACTGCAACCTTCGCCTCCCATGTTCAAGCGATTCTCCTGCCTCAGCCTCCCAAGTATGGGATTACAGGTGCCTACACCACCATGCCCGGCTAATTTTTGCGTTTTTAGTAGAAACAGGGTTTTACCATATTGGTCAGGCTGTTCTGGAACTCCTGACCTTACGTGATCCACCTGCCTCGACCTCCCAAAGTGCTGGGATTACAGGCTTGAGCCACCGTACCTGGCCTCTGCCGCCTCTTTTACAGTCTGATCTGGAGTGACCAGCAAGACCTCATGACCTCCACCTGTGGCCAGCCCAGGTTGGAAGCATCTGATGATTCCCAAGGAGGCCACAGGCCTCAATCCCACATTGCTGGGTTGTAGTTGAGAGCAGCCTCCCCGAAACTCACCCCTCATGCCGAGGGGACTGGACAAGTGATGCTGAACTGGAGGTTCGGGATGCTAATTTGATTTATTATCTGTGTGCAGCCTCGGGAGGAGAAAAGGCTCATAAAAGTGTTCTAGGCTGGTCATTCTGAATGTGAGCATTTATTTATCTGCAAAGCTGCCGAATCCCTGCAGGAAGTCGCAGGCGCAGCAACCCCTGACTACACAGACAAAAGTCTCCCCTTTACACAGGGGTGCTTTTATTGTTTCCAACAGCTTTGTGCTTTCCCTGGGGGAAGAGGAGAGTCACATAGCGAGTGTTCTTCCTCTTTTCTCACAATGCAGAGGAAGTGATGTTGTGGAAACAGTGGCATTAACTTGGCCTTCGAACCACACAGGAGCCAGTGTTGGGAAGAGCTTGGTGCACACAGGTACTCCTGTGTCTCATTGAGGGCCTGAGAAACTCCAGCCTGGGCTTGACATGGGGATGATGGGTGCACACAATGCAAGAGAAACCATACTTAGGAATCATTACCTGGGTACAAGGGGCCCCTGAGGTATGGATGTTCTTGACCCCTTGAACCTGCTTCCAATTAGGAGTAAAGCTCCCGAGGGATGTATGGAGCATGTTTCATTCATTCTTCGTTGATTAGACATTTACTGATTACCCACTGTATGCCAGGCACTGTACTAGGCATGCAATGGTAAGCAAGAGATACGGTCACTGCCCTCAAGGAGCTTACATTCTGCTTTTCTTGGCACATAAGTAAACAGGGTAGAGGATGTAGTCCCTAAATCCTGCAGTGTCTGTCTCCTTAGCATCTATCCTGTCCTCTTCCTCATCCAACTACCCTAGTTCAGATCCTTTTGGACTCTTCAATAAACAATTGGGCCCCACCCCTCCCCCAGCTCATCTCCTTTATCTGATCATTCCACCCACTGCTTTAAGTCCTAGCAGCAAGGAGAGGGAAAGGGGCACTCCCAGCTGAGTCAGCCTCTTTTATGAAGATTTCTCAGAAGTCCCACCCAATGGTTTCCACTTACATCTCATTGGCTACCTCTTTGTTTCTCTTCTTTATTTTCTTTGAGACAGGGTCTTGCTCTGTCACCCAGGCTGGAGTGCAGTCATGCAATCATAGCTCACTAGAGCTTTGACCTCCTGGGCTCAAGTAATCCTCCCTCTTCAGCCTCTCAAGTAGCTAGGACCACCATGCCCAGCTAATTTTTTATATTTTGTAGAGATGGGGTTCTCACTATGTTGTCCTAGCTGGTCTCAAACTCCTGGGCTCACGTGATCCTCCTCCCCAGACTCCCAGAGTGCTGGGATTACAGGCATGAGCCACTGTGCCCGGCCTGGCCACCTCTTGCTGCAAGAAAGGCTACATGTCTCAGTAAGATCAGGCTGTTATAACAAATTATCAGTTTGGGTGGTTTAAACTATAACAACAAAAAAAAAGCATTTACTTCTCACAGTTCTATAAGTCCAAGATCACGATCAAGGTGCTGAGAATCGCACCTTGATCGTGCTATTGAGGCAGAGGTTGCAGTGAGCCGAGATCTCACCACTGCATTCTAGCCTGGGCATTGGAGTGAGACTTTGTCCTCCCCCCTACCCCGACA
>NW_016107681.1:248990-251069 GCF_001604975.1 Cebus imitator | reverse complement strand
AAATCAAGGTGCTGGCAGTTGAGGGCCTTCTGGAGCCGTCTTCTCATCACATCCTCTCCTGGCAGAAAGCAGCAGAGAGAGGAAGCAAGCAAACCCTCTCCTGTCTTTTTAATAAGGGCACTAATGCCATTCATGACCTAATTATCTCCTAGAGGCTCCATGTCCTAATACCACCACATTGGGGTTAGGATTTCAACATAAGAATTTGGGAGGGACATGAACATTCAGTTCATGGCACTGAGGAATGTCATCTTTTAGCTTGGGTACATTGTTATCTCAAATGATGAAGGAAGCGCAGGGGTGGATACTGGTGTAAGCAACTGGCCACCTTTGCTCCTAGTCTCACAGAGAATATGAGAACATTAAGCATATCGGTAGAGAAGATTCAGTAGAGATCTTTTGGGGTCTAGTCTTGGTTCACACCCCTGTTGCTGGGGGTTGGGATGTCAACAGCTTCTGTGTAGCTGTAGCTACTAACAGATGAGCTAGTTCAGTTTTTTTCTCTTGGGAGCGGTGGATTGGGAGAGAGAAGGCTGGTTATATTCAGGACAGGGCTGGCTCCATGGGCAAGCATGCAGTCGCATGGGCCCCATGCTTGGGGTTATTGCTCTGTAGCTGCCATCTTGAAATTTTGGGCCGGCGCAGTGGCTCATGCCTGTAATCCCAGCACTTTGGGAGGCCGAGGCAGGTGGATCACTTGAGGTCAGTAGTTCAAGATCAGCCTGGCCAACATGCCAAAACCCCGTCTCTACTAAAAATACAAAAATTAGCTGGATGTAGTAGTGGGCGCCTGTAATCCCAGCTGCTTGGGAGACTGAGGCAGGAGAATCACTTGAACCCGGGAGGTGGAGGTTGCAGTGAGCCGAGATCACGCCATTGCATTGCAGCCTGGGCAACAAGAATGAGACTCCATCTCAATAGATAGATAGATAATTAATTAATTAATTAATTCTGAGTAAAATGATGTGTGTGTTTTGCAACTGAAGTCTGATGAGACGAGGCATACACCAGAATCTTGGTGCTTCTGCTCATGCAGAGACCTACCTCCTGCTGCTTCCTGGCTCACCTGCCCGAGATGGGTCCTCAGATCCCCACTCCCCCGTCCCTTGAGGGCCCTGGGCCCTGCCAAGCCTCCCACACACCACTGTGGCCTTGGGACTGTTGCTGCCCTCTGTCCCTGGCAGGGGCCTTGGTGCTGAAATTGAGAAGATCAGGGTTGTGGTCAGATATGCTTCATGGCACCTTGGGGTGGGACAAGGTGGTAGCCTTCCCTCCCCGGGCTGGCAGGGCCACAACACATTTGGCAGGGGCCTGTCTCCCACCTCTGAACCAGGTGCACAGCATCCCAGCACGAAAGTTGTGATTTTTTGGAGGCTGCCTGCCATAGATTGGGGCAGTGGACCTGGAAGAAGGAGAGATTGATTTCTTTGTCTGAGGCCCGCTTTCTTTTTTTTGAGACGGAGTTTTGCTCTTGTTGCCCAGGCTGGAGTGCAATGACGTGATCTCAGCTCACTGCAACCTCTGCCTCCCAGGTTCAAGGGATTCTCCTGCCTCAGCCTCCCGAGTAGCTGGGATTACAGGCCATGCCACCACCACACCCGGCTAATTTTTGTATTTTTAGTAGAGATGAGGCTGTTCCTTTTTGGCCAGGCTGGTTTCGAACTCCCTACCTCAGGTGATCCGCCCCACCTCGGCCTCCCAAAGTGCTGGGATTACAGGCATGAGCCACAGTGCCTGGCTGGCCCTGCATTTTAATTTTTTTCTGGGCTCTGCAGATTATGTAGTCTGTTCTGACCACAGAGCCATTGTGTTTGAGTCTGTGCATGCCAGGCCAGGGAAAGCCAGTCTGCAGAAAGGCAGGGAAGAATTAAGCTGAAGTGCAATAGAGCTCCTTCAGAAACATTTGGCTCCAGAAAGAGGGCAAACATAGGCTCCTGATACAGTTTCAGTGCCTAGGTCCTGGTCCTGGGAAGCCTGGCTGCACTTTTGCTCCTGTGTTCCTCCAGTCAGTTCCCTTCTATTCCTTGTGCTACCATTGAATGGATTTCCCTGATTGCCAACTAAAAGTTTCCTAATAAA
>NW_016107681.1:245965-247915 GCF_001604975.1 Cebus imitator | reverse complement strand
TCTCAAAAAAAAAAAAAAAAAAAGACTAAACCTATAAGGTGGATATTCCAGTTATCTATTGCTGCCCAATGAACAATCCCAAAGCTTAGTGGTTTATAGTAGTGTTGGGAATAGATACTCGGTGTCACAAAGAAAAATTAGTACTGAGACAAAGGAGGCTGCTGGCCATGGCCCTGGGCCCGCAGAGGTGGTGGGGGAATTGTGGGAAGTAGAAAAGTTCCTTTTTAATGTTTCCTTTATTGTTAAAGAATAAGTTTTCTAATAACTCTTCGTTAAGCCCTCTCCTATGTAGCTGTTAGACATGCCATGCTTACAGGCAAGTAGTACATTCTATGTCCTTGTACTTTAACCAAGATATCTGTGCTGGTCATGCTCACAGGCATGTCCCAGCTCTCCATTGCTTTTACCTGTTTAGAAAAGTTTTAGGTTATTAGCCAATTGGGTTTTAGTTTAGGTTGTGAGGTCTCGCTCCAAGCAACGGTGATCAGACACAGCAGTAAGGACGACTCCAAATGCATAAGGGATAAACTTGTGTGTTTTCCTTTGTTCTTTGTACTCTTGTGGCAAGATGGCTAGTGAGAGTACCCTTCCTGCAGTCCAAGAAGTAAAAATTACATTGCTGCAAGATCCTTTGTCTCAGTGCTAAGTTTTCTTTGTGGCACCGAGCATCTATTTCCAACAAGTAGCAGCGATGTCAATATATCTCATGGTCTTGTGGGTCAGGAATTACAGCAGGACAAAGATGGATGACTCTTCTGTTCCACATGGGGTCAACTGGAGTCACTCTGTGATACTCAGGTGGTGGATGTGGTCTGGACGGGGCCAAATCAGCCTCATGTACATATGTGCTGCTTTGGTGGGGAAGGCTGGAAGTCTGGGCCCAGCTGGAACTGTAGAATGTGGTTCCCATCCGTGGCTTCTCCAGTGTGGTGATCTTAGGGTAGCAGCACATCTTCCAGTGTGGCCCAGATCTTGCAGAGTGAACCAAAAGACCAAGACAGAAGCTAGCCTTACATGTCATGCAGTATTACTTCTGCTGATTCACTTAGTTACAAAAGAGTTACAAGCCTACCCAGATTTAAAATCAGGCCATTACACAAGGGTGTGAATACCAACAGGCATGGGTCATTGGTGAAGGGGCATCTTTGGAGACTGGCTATCACAGTGGACTGATCAGTACATTCGTAAAGTCTGTGCCTTTAGTCCTGGGTGGCAAAGTGTGACTGGATGGGAGAGTTCAGATCCATTCCCATTCATCATCAGAAGGGTTCCAGCAAATCCTGAGTGAGGACTAGGAGATGGAAAACTTCGAAGGAACATCAGCCTCTGCAGAGTATCTGAAAGCTAAGCACCTGGGCTTTGGATGTTAAACCCTAGTCCTGGTTCAAAACCAGCCTCTTGGGTTTTTGAACTTATAAAAAGTCTCGGATTCCTATGAGGGAGTTACTATAACTATCTGCATTTTCTATAAGAGGAAGCATAATTAAATTGCCCAGAGTCACAGCTAGAAAATGGTACAGCTGGAATTTGAAACCAGGTATTTCTAACACAAAGCAGTAGGACATTTTACAGCTTACAGTTTAAGTAACTTTTCTGAGGTCACACAGAAGCCGTAAATACAATTTAACATCCATTCATGGTAAATGTGCTTAGCAAACTTAGAAGAGAATGGAAATTCCTACATCCGATAATACTATGTATAAGTAAAACTTGCAACAAAACCATATATTTAATGGTAAAATATTGAAAGTTGTCACCCTGTGATCAGGAACTAGACAAGAATGCTTGCTATCATACCTTCTGTTCATGATTATACTAGAGGTCATAGCCACTGCAATAAAGCAAGAAAAAGAAATAAAAGGCCTCCATATTGGAAAGGAAGATATTAAAGTATCATTATTTGCAGATGGCATGGTTGTGTACACAGAAAATACCAAGGAACCTACAATT
>NW_016107681.1:239567-244308 GCF_001604975.1 Cebus imitator | reverse complement strand
TGGGGTTTCACCATGTTGACCCGGATGGTCTCGATCTCTTGACCTTGTGATCCACCTGCCTTGGCCTCCCAAAGTGCTGGGATTACAGGCGTGAGCCACTGCGCCTGGCCAATTTTTAAGAATTTTTTTGTAAAGACGGGATTTTGCTGTGTTGCCCAGGCTAGTCATCAGCTCCTGGGCTCAAGCAGTCCTTCCACCTCGGCCCTCCAAACACCCAAAGTGCTAGGATTACAGGAGTGAGGCACCGTGCCCAGCAGTCTCCTCGTTCTTTATTTTTTGTTTTTTTTGAGACGGGGTCTTCTTGTTCTGTCACCCAGGTGGGAGTGCAGTGGCGCAATCTCAGCTCATTGTAGCCTCAACCTCCCGAGTTCAAGCGACCTTCCCGCCTCAGCTTCCAGAGTAGATGGGTCTACAGGCACACACCATCATGCCTGGCTAATTTTTTTTTTGTAGAAACCAGGTTTCACCATGTTGCCCAGGCTGGTCTCAAACTCTTGGCCTCAAATGATCCACCTGCCGCAGCCTCTCAAAATGCTGGGATTACAGGTGTTCGCCACCGAGCCTGGTCGCCTACTCCTTCTTAATCCCCTTGCCGAGCTCCTGCTCATCCTTCAATCCTCAGTTATAGTGTCACCACCTCTGTGAAGCCCTCCTGGAGTTCCCACTTGTTGTTCTTTCTCTCATTACAGCACAAAAGCATGCTCTCAGCTTGTCAGCTGTTACCCATCTTTCTCTCCCACTAGACTGCAAGCTGCTGAGGCCAGGGATGATATCTATTACTTTCTGTACCAGGAACCTTTTCCTATAATCTTCTGTATCCTTAGTGTTTAACCCAGTTTAGCTACTTAATAAATAGATAACCTGCCTCTCCCCACCCTGGCACGCAGCAGTGTTTGAGTCAAATGAGCATTCTTCCTCCCCACTCCGCATTTATAGATCTACTTCTCAATCCATCAACTGGTCTCGCTACAGCTTTATTGCTTATTCCCATCCATTTCCAAAGAGGACTTTAGGAAGCAAGCAGGTGCTTCCTTTCCCATGAAGGTGTGAGCGACCATATTTTCTGAAGCAATGATCAAGACACGTGATCTGACACATGTTCCAACACATGGTCTGACAATGGGACAGAATATTTTCAATCCCCACCGTCTTGACAAATCTGGGCTGCGTGGCTCTGTGTAGAAGAGAGCCAGGAGCCACGGCCTCGTAATACACATCCAGAACAGGCAGGAGTTTGCTTTAAAGACCTCTGTGATTTTAAGAGCGGCACGCGAAGGGAGCTGAAAAGAGAGGTTGATTTCTGCAGCACTCTAGCTGTAGTGATCATACGGAGCTGGGAAAAATTTGTGGTAGAAACAAGCTCTCATTAAGACCATATGCTCTCTTTCTAATCGATGGCTCTTAGAAGTAATTCCCCGACATTTCATTCATTTTTACTGCCTCCCCTTCAGGGGCAGGAAGAACAGCGTTGTTAGCCTGCATTTATAGATGAGGGTATTTAGAAACAGAGAGGTTAAATGGCTCAGCCCCAGTCACAGAGTGAATCGGAGACACAGCCAGCCTCGAATCCAGAATTCCGACTTGAGCTTCTGTGCCAAGATCCCTCGGGGCACATTTCCTCTCTAATTTGCATAAATCATCAACATTTTTTTCCAAGCTTGTGCTGAGAAAGCCCCTTTTCAAACAGCGGAAACTCCCTTTGCCTTCTGTCGCCTTAGTTTTATTTTATGAACCAAATTCTTTTACTTCAACACGTAGACTTGCTATTTTCCCTTCCGTTGAGCCCTTTTCAAAAGAGGTCGTGACCTTTGCTTATAGATGCAATGGAAACGGGTGAACCCAAATGAAATAAAACAGATGATCTAGAGACCATATAAAGTGTAATTTCAACTAATGTTCAAAATACCATGCAGTTGATTATAAATCTTGGATCCTGGCAGGTTATCAGAAAAATAAGAATGGCTAAATGCTGCTACCAGTGTTTGAACCCTGTTGAGTGTAAGACACACCTCTGATTTGAGGAGCAGATTCACGGGATTAGAAACTGGCTCTGGTCGCGGTGGCTCACGCCTGTAATCCCAGCACTGTGGGAGAGCAAGGCGGGCAGATCATAAGATCAAGACTATCTTTGCCAACATGGTGAAAGCCCGTCTCTACTAAAAATACAAAAAGGCCGGGCACGGTGGCTCACGCCTGTAATCCCAGCACTTTGGGAGGCCGAGGCCGGTGGATCACGAGGTCAAGAGATCGAGACCATCCTGGTCAACATGGTGAAACCCCGTCTCTACTAAAAATACAAAAAGGCCGGGCACGGTGGCTCACGCCTGTAATCCCAGCACTTTGGGAGGCCGAGATGGGCAGGTCACGAGGTCAAGAGATCGAGACCATCCTGGCCATTATGAAACCCAGTCTCTACTAAAAATACAAAAATTAGCCAGGCGTGGTGCTGCATGCTTGTAGTCCCAACTACTTGGGAGGCTGAAGCGGAAGAATCACTTGAACCCGGGAGGCGGAGGCTGCAGTGAGCTGAGATTGCGCCACTGCACTCCAGCCTGGTGACAGAGTAAGACTACGTTTAAAAAGAGAGAGAGAGAGAGAGAGAGAAATGAGAAACTGGACATCCCAGGGGTATTCAAGTTTTGAGAAATTTCAGTTTGGAAATATGTTTGGATTCGTACCTGAGACTGACGCTATGTGAACCAGGGCTTTTTTTTTTCTTCTTGAGACGGAGTTTTGCTCTTGTTGCCCAGGCTGGATGGAGCGCAATGGCGCGATCTCGGCTCACCGCAACCTCCGCCTCCCGGGTTCAAGCAAGTCTCCTGCCTCAGCCTCCCAAGTAGCTGGGATTACAGGCATGCGCCACCACACCCAGCTAATTTTGTATTTTTAGTAGAGACAGGGTTTCTCCACATTGGTCAGGCTGATCTTGAACTCCCGATCTCAGGTAATCCGCCCGCCTCGGCCTCCCAAAGTGTTGGGATTACAGGCATGAGCCACTTCGCCTGGCCTAACCAGGGCTTTTAATCGCCAGCATAATCACACATTTACTCCCAACTCTTTCACATATTTAAAACATTCTTAGCTCATGACCTCATGTGCCTGATGGTCCTTGGGCGATTCTAGTATTAAGGTTTCTGGACATGAATTGCACTTCCTGGGATCCCAGGTCAGCACTTAGCACAATGCTGCTGCTTCAGGAATAGTAATAACCCTCTTGAGAGTAAAAACATATGCAATGTGCTTGGGAAAAACTTCCCCTCCCTGTCAAATATGGTAGAGAATCAAAATAATTTATGGCTCGTCTGTTTAACCATTAGAAAAAAATGAAGTCTATTTGAAATCTTTGGTAAAATCCAGTTCAGCATATAGAAAAAAGCTTTTTGTCTACATGGTATAGTCATTTTTTCCTTTATTTTTATTTTTTTGAGAGAGAGTCTTTTGCCTAGTCTGGAGTGCAGTGGCACAATCTTGGCTCACTGCAGCCTCTGCCTCCTGGGTTCAAGCTATTCTCCTGCCTCAGCCACCCGAGCAGCTGGGATTATAGGCCTGCGCCACCACGCCCAGCTAATTTTTGTATTTTTAGTAGACACAGGGTTTCACCATGTTGTCCAGGCAGGTCTCGAACTCCTGACATCAAGTGATCTGTCCACCTTGGCCTCCCAAAGTGCTGGGATTACAGACATGAGCCACTACACCCAGCCCTAGTGATTTATTTTATTACTTATTAAATTAGTTAGCTATTACTGCAATAATGCTGCATAACAAAAGTTTTAAACACACCAAAACTCAGTGACTGCAAGCTTGGATTTCCTACTCCTCGATGTGAAGGTCGGCTGGGGTTTTGTTGCTCTTAGCTGAGTTTGGCTGCACACTGTGGCTTGAGTCCACGTCTTCTCCACGTGTTCTGTCCTTCCCCTTGGACCAGCAGCTTCCTAGACTGTTCTTTTCTTCTGGAAGATCAATGGAAAGCAAAAAGCAGGCCAAACTGTGCAGGCACATGTAAAACCTGTGCTAGTAATGCATCTGCTCATGTTCCATTGGGTAGAGCAAGCCACACAGTCAAGCCCAAAGTCAATGGGTCAGGGAGGCACACCAGAGGGAGGGGAGGGGGAGTGAATATTTGTTGAATGTTACTCCAGTCACCTGTAATTATCATCCCTAATAGCCTGTGGATCCTGGCAGGTTACCAGAAAAATAAGAATGGCTATATGCTGCTACTCGTGTTTGAATCCTGTATTGGGTCTCCCCAAACATCATATGTCAAGGCTCCAACCTCAGAATGTGACTATATTTGGAGATAGGGGCTTTACAGAGGTGATTAAGTCAAAATGAGGCTGTTAATGCTGGACCTAATCCAATATGATTGGTGTCTTTATGAGAGGAAACAATTTGGAAACATGAGAGATACCAGGGGTGCTTGCATGTGAGGATATACTGAAAAGGTGGCCGTCTGCAAGCCAAGGAGAGAGGCCTCAGGTGAAACCAACTCTGTTGACACCTTGATCTTGGACTTCTGGCCTTCAGAACCGTGAGAAAATAAATGTCTGTTGTTTAAGCCCCCGAGTCTGGTATTTTCTTTCTTTCTTTCTCTCTCTCTCTCTCTCCTTCCTTCCTTCCTTCCCTTCCCTTCCCTTCCCTTCCCTTCCCTTCCCTTCCTTCCTTCCTTCCTTCCTTCCTTCCTTCCTTCCTTCCTTCCTTCCTTCCTTTCTTTCTTTCTTTCTTTCTTTCTTTCTTTCTTTCT
>NW_016107681.1:236781-239502 GCF_001604975.1 Cebus imitator | reverse complement strand
CCTTTCTTTCTTTCTTTCTTTCTTTCTTTCTTTCTTTCTTTCTTTCTTTTTCTCTCTCTCTCTCTGTCTCTGTCTCTCTCTTTCTCTCTTTCTCTCTTTCTTTCTTTCTTTCTTTTTTGAGATGGAGTCTTGCTCTGTCACCCAGGCTGGAGGGCAGTGGCAAGATCTCAGCTCACTGCAACCTCTGCCTCCTGGGTTCAAGCGAATCTCCTGCCTCATCCTCCCAGGTAGCTGGGATTACAGACACATGCCACCATGCCTGGCTGCTAATTTTTCTATTTTTAGTAGAGATGGGGTTTCACCATGTTGGCCAGGCTGGTCTTGAACTCCTGTCCTCAATTGATCCACTCACCTCGGCCTCCCAAAGTGCTGGGATTACAGGTGTGAGCCACCATGTCTGGCCTGGTATTTTCTTATGGCAGCTTGAGCAGACTAACACAGTCTGCAAATTCCTTGTGGGTCAGTGCTGTCTTACTCATTGTGCTGTCTCCCTCCCCAGTTCTTAGCTCATTACCTTGTTATATATTTCCTATTTGTTGAATGAATGAATTAATTAAATATTCTCAGTTTCAAAATCAACAATTATTTTTTTCAGCCAGAACTCATGACCCAAAGGATTTGTTTTGGGTCAGATGGCTGGGAATGTTCTGGGGTAGCTTCTAAAATCTGAGGAGTGATTGTGGGAGCCAGGGCCTCAGGTATTGGCACAGGGGACCACACACCTGCCAGATCGTCTCTCCATACCCTCTACCTGAGGCAGTTGACCTTGTTCTTGCAGAGGATGTGGCTACCAAGAGAATGGCAAATTACATTTTCCAAAGATGGCGGCAAGTCTCTCCCGTATCCCAGATGCTCATCTTACAATGTGACTTGGACACTCCAAGTCACATAGTAGGATCTGTGTTTTCTGCCCTTGCATCTGGGTAGGCCTGTGACTACAGTGGAAGTGACACCATGTGACTTTCAAGGCTAAGTGATAAAGGATGAAATAGCTTAGCTTCTGCATTGTCTGCTGGAATTTTGCCTTTGGCATCCTGGCTGCCAAATCTGAGGCTGCCATGCTGTGAGGAATCCCAGGCCACATGGAGAGGCCACATGAAAGTGTTCTGGCCTAGAACCCCAGCTGAGGCCTCAGCTAGCAGCCAGCATCATCCACCACATGTGAGGAGTTCTACACCAGCCTGACCAATATGATGAAACTCTGTCTCTACTAAAAATACAAAAATTAGCCAGGTGTGGTAGCGGGTGCCTGTAGTCCCAGATATTCAGGAGGCTGAAGCAGTAGAATCGCTTGAACCGGGGAGGCAGAGGTTGCAGTGAGCCAAGAAGATCGTGCCACTGCACTCTAGCCTGGGCGACAGAGCAAGACTCCATCTCAAAAAAAAAAAAAAAAAAAAAAAAAGATAAGTGGGACAGTTCTTCAATTGACCAAGATTGGATGATAGACCTACCCCTTCCAACAAAAGCTCTGTCCAGGAGGAAGTGGGATAACTGTCACTTAGGTGATGTGTTAATTCCTGAGGGGGTAGGTGGGGACATTATTACTGCCAGCCACACCAGAGCCTCATGGCTGAACTTATTCCCCAAGGGTGATGGGGATGGTATCAAAAGAAGGGGTATGATATTCTGTGCAGGCTAAAATAATAGCTACATTCTGTCACCTCTACTTTATTTAGCAACATTTTCTATTGTTTCTTTGGAGGTTTAAGATGGTTTTCTGTAAAAGACTGGAGACCTGACTCCATTACCTACAAGCTGTGTCACTTTGGACAAGTTACTTTGCCACTTTGAGCCCAATAACGATATTTTTTATACCTGTTTGGCAAGTTGTTAAATGCTTGTTAGAAACACTTTTTATTTTAGTTGAAAATCACATTATCCTAAGTGAATTAATGCAGGAACAGAAAGCCAAATACTGCATGTTCTCACTTATAAGTGGGAGCTAAATATTAGGTATTCTTGGCCATGAAGACAGCAATAGACCCTGGGGACTAGTAGAGCGGGGAGGAAGGGAAAGGGCAAGAGTTGAAAAACAACTGTTGGGTACTGTGCTCACTCCCTGGGTGATGGGATCACTCATACTCCAAACCTCAGCGTCATACAGTATACCCAGGTAACAAACCTGCATGTGTACCCCCTGAATCTAAAATAAAAGTTGATAAAAAAAATAATGTTGGATCAGTCATCACTTGAAAGCAAGGACTTCAAAGTCCTCCTGAAGTGTCCATGTTGCTGTATGCATTTATTTCAGCATGGCTGCCATCTTCCCTTTATCACCACAAATACACGTGCATACACACTAGTCACATATGTGCACATGCAATTATTAAATATATTTCTCATATATTCCTCCAAAACTCCCAAACTTTCTTCTTTTTTGAAAGCCAGTAAGAATTTTGCAGCCTGGAAGTTTTTTGTTTTGTTTTTGAGAGAGTCTCGCTCTGTAGCCCAGGTTGGAGTGCAGTGGAGAGAACTTGGCTCACTGCAACCTCTGCCTACCAGGTTGAAGTGATTCTCCTGCCTCAGCCTCCAAAGTAGCTGGAATTACAAAAACATGCCACCGTGCCCAAATAATTTTTCTATTTTTAGTAGAGATGGGATTTCACCGTGTTGGCCAGGCTGGTCTTGAACTCCTGACCTCGAGATCCTCCCACCTCAACCTCTCAAAGTGTTGGGATTACAGGTGTGAGCCACTGCGCCTGGCCTTTCTTTCTTTCTTTC
>NW_016107681.1:234680-236376 GCF_001604975.1 Cebus imitator | reverse complement strand
TTGCCATGTTGACAAGGCTGGTCTCAAACTCCTGGCCTCAAGTGATCTGACTGCCTTGGCCTCCCAAAGTGCTGGGATTACAGGCATGAGCCACCCCGCCTGGCTGGCCTAGCGATATTTTTAGGGCCAATATTTTCTACCAAGGATTGGCAAATTTTTTCTGTAAAGGTTCAGAGAATAACTATTTTAGGCCTTGCAGTCCATATGGTTTCTGTCGCAACTATTCAACTCTGTTGCTGTAGGGCAGCCACAGATAATATATAAAAGAATGGGTGTGGCAATTTTCAATAAAAATTTATTTGCAAAAACAGGCAGCTGGCCAGATTTAGCATACAGGCTGTAGTTTGCTAAAGAATCCACAGCAGTGCTGTCCAACAGAAATATAATACAAGCCACTTTTGTAGCTGCAGGGAGAGGAGATGTGTCCCCAGCATCAATTCCCTGTATTCAGTAGAACCAGTTGCCCTGGTGCAGGAGAAAGCATCAGGCAGAGCATCAGAGAGAGGTAGGGGCTTGAGGCAGCAAGTTGTCAGAGTACAGCAAAATGTCCATCACAGCTGCAGGGGAACTCAGGTAGGCCAAGGGGATAAGGGACAGGGCATCAATAGTGTCTGCCTCAGGTAGCAATCCTGAGACTGAAGCCTGAGCCTTGGAAGGCAGAGCAGTGAATTGAGAAGGTGAAAGGGCTTTGGGGATTTTATGGCGTTGCTGGATCAAGGCTTGTCTGAAGCAAGATATACCTCTGGACTTTTAGGTCATGTGAACGAATCCCTCCTCCAATCAATATTTAAGCTAGGGGCTGGGTGCAGTGGCTCACGCCTGTAATTTCAGCACTTTGGGAGGCCAATGCAAAAGGACGGCTTGAGTTGAGGAGTTCAAGACCAGCCTGGCCAACATGGTGAAAGCTCATCTCTACAAAAATTACAAAAATTAGCCAGGTATGGTGGTATATGCCTGTAGTCCCAGCTACTCAGAAGGCTGAGGTGGGAAGATGGCTTGAGCCTGGGAGGTGGAGGCTGCAGTGGGCTGAGATCCTGCCACCGCACTCCAGCCTGGGCTACAGAGCGAGACTCCTCCATCTCAAAAAAAAAAAAGAGAAAAATTAAGCCAGTTCAGTGGAGGTTTCCATGTCTTGCAACAGAAAGCAGTATTTACTGTTCCAGGAATTAACCAGGTTAATTATCTTGACAATTCTTTGGATGCTGAATATTTTTACTATGAGAATTGAGATTGGCAGAGATACAGATATTCTCATTTGAACTATTTCTTCAGCCTGGCGCAGTGGCTTGCATCTCTAATCCCAGCTACTCTCAAGGCTGAGGTGGGAGGATACCTTGAGGGCTGGGAGCCTGAGACCAGCTTGGGCAACATCGTGAGATCCCATCTCTAAAAAATTTCTAAAAATTATCTGGGCAGTCCCAGCTACTTGGGAGGCTGAGGTAAGAGGATCGCTTAAGCCCAGGAGTTTGAGGTTATAGTGAACTATGAGTGCTACATTCCAGCCCGGGTGACAGAGTGAGACCCCACCTCTAATAAATAAATAAATATTTTTAATAAATTAAAAATAAGTTTGGAGCAGTCCTCCCACAGTCATTTAGCTATCTTAAAACTTCTTTCATCTACCCTGACTCGGTGTAGCCCAGGCTGGTCTCCAGCTTCTGGACTCAAATGATCCACCCAGCTTGGCCTCCCAAAA
>NW_016107681.1:226412-234604 GCF_001604975.1 Cebus imitator | reverse complement strand
GATCTGGGCTTAATATAACCTTGATCTCTGAGGCTCAAGTGATTCTCCCACCTCGGCCTCCAAGTAGCTGGGACTACAGGTGTGTGCCACCATGAGAGGTTA
Source organism: Cebus imitator (assembly GCF_001604975.1). Lineage (NCBI taxonomy): Eukaryota > Metazoa > Chordata > Mammalia > Primates > Cebidae > Cebus > Cebus imitator. The sequence goes on along the minus strand of NW_016107681.1, from coordinate 234,502 downwards.
AGTTTTTTGTTTTTGTTTTTTAAAAAAAGACAGGGTCTCACTATGTTGCCCAGGCTGGTCTTAAACTCCCGGACTCCAGTGATCCTCCTGCGTTGGCCTCCCAAAGTAATAGGATTACAAGCATGAGCCACCGTGCCTGGCCCTTTGAGTTCATTTTGTTGTTTAATGGGGCAAGGATGTGAGGGAAGTTTCCGATTAAATATAGAGGAGCTGAGAAATATTTCTTTTTTGTTGTTTTTTTTTTAAGAGAGAGTTTTGCTCTTTTTGCCCAGTGCAGTGATGTGAACACAGCTCACATAACCTCGAATTCCCTCCTGGGCTCAAACGATCCTCCTACCTCTCAGCTTCTTGAGTAACGGGGACTATAGGTGTGTGCCATCATGTCCAGCCAAACTTTTTTTTTTGTTTTTGAGACAGAGTTTTCTTCTTGTTACCCTCGCTGGAGGTTGGCTTACTGCAACCTCTGCCTCCCAGGTTCAGGCAATTCTTGTGCCTCAACCTCCCAAGTAGTTGGGATTATAGGCATGCACCATCATGCCTGGCTAATTTTTTAAATTTTTGGTAGAGACAGGATTTCACCATGTTGGTCAGGCTGGTCTTGAACTCCTGACCCCAGGTGATCCACCTGCCTTGGCCTCCCAAAGTGCTGGGATTACAGGCATGAGCCACGGCGCCCGGCCTTAAACTTATTTTTAAAAAACTCTTCAGGGAATTCAGGGAAGATCACGTTGGGTTGATTGGCGAATTCTTAAGAACAGAAAGTGCTCAGCTCAGCCACCAACTTCTTTCTTGCCCTCACTGATTAGACCACTGGGGAGTCTCTTAGATTCTACTGGAGGCGAGTGAGCCATCAGAGGCTAAACAATGACACCAAGCATCCGGATTGTGAACACCTTATATTTTTCGAGGATTTTAGTGATCACCAAACCCTTGCCCCTCAAGAAAAAGCTCTCTTGTTTTGGCTTCTTGCACTTTCCGGAACCCCCAGCATTCTCACCATTTGTCCTCCTGGTAGTTTATGGTGTTAAAAAACAAAAACAAAAACAAAATACCATCCCAACAAACTTCCTTTTCTTTCTGCCTTTCCAGAAAGAAACCTAAGTGCTTGTATTATTTTCCACTTTTAATCACTGCTCGACAGAGATGGAAAGTTAAGTCATGTAATTGCTTTTGTGCTGTATAGCTCTTTTCACTATTTTGGAAACAAGAAATAGTTCAATGGATAAAATGTGGGTTTGCACCAAACCCCAAACATCACGAGCCTTAATGGCAACCATGTGTTATTCCTGAGAATATGCACCTAATTTGTTTGGAAAAAAAAAAAAGAAAAATACAACACCGCTCAACTTGGACACAGAGTAAGCCAGAAAGTTCCAAAGACATTTGGGGACAGACTCGCTGTTTCAGATATCTCAAAGTAAAAAAATAGGTTTTATGAAAATTCAAGATGTAGATTGCAGCAGGAATATTTGAGGCAAGATTGTCTTCCCAAAACTCTTGAGTCATAATACATGTGTGTCAGGGTTGGAAGGCTGGAGAAGCCTGGAGGCACAGCTGGCTGGCTCATCCCGCCGCCTTCTGCCTGGATTGTCCACAAAGTGATGAGGCTGGCATGTGACCCTCTGAGCAGCTGCCAAGAAGAGGAGATATAAACAGGTGGAGCTGCAAGACTGTTCAGAAGAGACCCAGCCCAGCCCCCAGCCCCCTGCGCCTTCTCGCGCTCTGTTGCAACCAAAGACTTACTCCAGCCCTTGCTCTAGCCATGCGCACCTGGGAATGCCATGAGGATGGGGGCTCTTCATGGAGATCGGGCCTTGACCCAACACTAATCCGTCCCCTGAGAAGCCTCAGGTGGGCTGGAGATAGTAGAGGAATGAACTTAGGCATCCTCTTGATTCCCGGGCCCATGACTTTTGACCACTAAATCACAGTTTCCAACTGGAAACGCCTCTGCAGAGCTAGCCTGGTAGGCCCCAATTTAGTGTTTGCTCAGGGGCTCGAATCAGAGCTGTGTTTGCAAATATCCCTGCCTTAAGTTGTAAAGTGGCTGGGAATTTTTGTTTGGTCACAAACTCTGGTGTGCAAAGAGCAATGCTCTTTATTTTCCTGAAACTAAACTTGGCTCTTGAGTCTCCGTTTCCACTGATGATGGAAGAGGTAAGTGTGCCAATTCTAACCACCTCAAGTGCTGCCAGTTTAAAGGTAGTCCCAGGGCAAATGAGATTCTCACTGGTCCTCCACCTCCTCCTTTCCTTCTCCCCTGGGGCAATCAAAGGCTGATCCCTGGTCCTGGCATGAGGAAGGGACTCACCTGCCCCCACCGGTACTCACTGACTTCTGCCTGTCCACGTATCTATCTCCAGCTGCATCCCAAACCACTCCAAAACTTAGCAGCTTAAAACACACACAACACTGATTTTTCTCATACAATCTGTGATTTGAGCAGGGCTTGGTGGGGACAGCTATCTCTTCTCCACATACTGTCAGCTGGGGTGGCTTGAAGGGTGGGTGCTGGGATCATCTGAGGGTTCTCTCTGACAATTGATGCTACTGTCATCTGTGACCTCCTCTGGGGCTGTTATCTGGGACACATGACATCTGCTTATGGCCTGGGCTTCCTCATAGCATGGCAGCTGAGGAGTTCTAAGTGTCAGTGGACAGAGACAGAGTAGAGACAGCCAGGCAGAAACCAATTTGCCTTTCATGACCCAGTCCTCAGAAATCATGTGGTGTCAGTTTTGTCACATTTTGTTTGTCAAGACAGTCACAAAGGCCTGCCCAATTTCAAGGGGTGAGAGAAATAGACTCCACCTCTTGAGGAGGGAGTGGTAAGTTTCTGGAAGACGATGTGAGGTCATAGTGGCAAGGCCACTTTCAGAATACAATCTGCTACAGCGTCTCTTCTCAGTGCATTCTGGTTTTTTGTTTTTTGTTTTTAATTAGAGACGGAGTTTCACCATGTTGGTCAGGATGGTTTTGAACCCCTGACCTTGTGATCTGCCCGCTTCAGCCTCCCAAAGTGCTGGGATTACAGGCGTGAGCCTCCACGCCTGGCCTTCTCAGTGCATTCTTACCACTGACCTTTTAAAATCTGTCCTGGTCTCTAGTTTAGTTCATTCAGCCCACTACTAGGATTTCTTGGGGAAAGGGAAAATTTGTAGAGCTCTTTTTTTCTTCCCCCTAGACAGAGTCTTACTCTGTTGCCCAGGCTGGAGTGCAATGGCACGATCTCAGCTCACTGCAACCTCCGCCTCCTGGGTGCAAGCGATTCCTGTCTCAGCCTCCTGAGTAGTTGGGATTATAGGCACATGCTACCACATCAGGCTAATTTTTGTATTTTTAATAGAAACGGGGTTTCACCATGTTGGCCACGCTGGTCTCGAACTCCTGGCCTTGTGAACCACACATCTTGGCCTCCCAAAGCCCTGGGATTACAGGCATGAGCCACCACACCTGGCCGAAATTTGTAGAGTTCTATTTCCCCATGCTTGAGAATGCTGGGAGGCTGCCCTGAGCCCTATTGGCCTCAAGGCCCCAAGGCCTCTTTGACTGTAGCTGCTCTGGCTCTGGCACCATGTTCGATGCGCTTGCAACCACCCCTGATACGCTCTGCTTGAGCTCCAGCCTTCTGGTACCCATTTCAGCCAGCAGGGAAGATGCAGCAGCAACAAAAGGCAGACCTCTCTCATTAAGGGCACTTACTGCACATTGTAAGCAACGCTTCATTTTATTTTTATTAATAAATTTTATTTATTATTTATTTTAGAGACAGAGTCTTGCTCTGTTGCCTAGGCTGGATTGCAGTGGGACTATCATAGCTCACTGCAGTCTCAAAGTCCTAGGCTCAAGTGATCCTCCCATCTTAGCCTCTCAAGTAGCTGGTACTACAGGTGCACACCACCATGCTTGGCAAATGGCTGCATTTTTTTTTTTTTTTGAGACAGAGTTTCCTGGGTTCAAGTGATTCTCTTGCCTCAGCCTCCCGAGTAGCTGGGATTACAGGCATGTGCCACCACGCCCGGCTTATTTTGTATTTTTAGTAGAGATAGGGTTTCACCACGTTGGCCAGGCTGGTCTCGAGCTCCTGACCTCAGGCCTCCCAAAGTGTTGAGATTACGGGTGTAAGCCACTGCGCTTGATAAATTGCTGTTTTTGTAGAAATGGAGTCTTGCTATGTTGTGCAGGCTGATCTCTACCTCCTGGCCTCAAGTTATCCTCCTGCCTTGACCTCCCAAAATGCTGGGATTACAGGCATCAGCCACTGTACCCCACCAATCCTTCATTTTACACCCTATTGGCCAGAACTTTGTCACAGAGTCACATCTAACTGGGAAATGTAGGCCTTATGCTGGCAAATCATGTGTTCAGTGAAAAATGAGAAGCTCTCAAGGAAGAAAAGAATGGATTTTTAGGAACAAGTCTTATTGGTCACAAGAAGTAACATTTAACCTGAGAGCTTGGGCCGGGCGCGGTGGCTCAAGCCTGTAATCCCAGCACTTTGGGAGGCCGAGGCGGGTGGATCACGAGGTCAAGAGATCGAGACCATCCTGGTCAACATGGTGAAACCCCATCTCTACTAAAAATACAAAAATTCAGCTGGGCATGGTGGCGTGTGCCTGTAATCCCAGCTACTCAGGAGGCTGAGGCAGGAGAATTGCCTGAACCCAGGAGACGGAGGTTGCGGTGAGCCGAGATCGCGCCATTGCACTCCAGCCTGGGTAACAAGAGCGAAACTCCATCTCAAAAAAAAAAAAAAAAAAAAAAACCTGAGAGCTTCCGTGGGAGTCAGTCAGTAATGATAGAACCAGGGGAGAGAGTATTTTAAGCAGAGGGAACAGCAAAAACAGAAGCTCAGAGGCAGGGAAGAGCGTGGTCTGCTCAGTGGACAGGAGTGTAGTTGGCGAAGAATGTGGGAGTGAGGGCAGGTGGACGGGAGGAGAGAATTGAGATGATGAAGAAAAGTGGCAAGGGTTGGCTAGGATAAGTAAGCGTTTGGATTTTATTCTAGAACCTGTTTCTGAACAGGTTCCCCAATGCCCACAATTCCCACAACTTGAAATGATTTCTTTTGTTAAAAAGTCCATTCAACACAAATATTTATTGAGTGCATACTCATGAAAGGACAACAGAAGGCATCATGGGGGAGGTAGGAATAGCTTGATCTTCAAAGTATGAATATTTAGAAGGTACTCAGTACAATCAACTTATTAGCTGAATATCCCTGGGCAAATCACTTCTCTCAGCCTCCGCTTCTTCTCTAGGAAATGTGATTTTTTTTTTTTTTCGAGATAGTCTTGCTCTGTTGCCCAGGCTGGAGTGCAGTGGTACGATCTCGGCTCACTGCAACCTTCGCCTCCCAGGTTCAAGCGATTCTCCTGCCTCAGCCTCCTGAGTAGCTGGGATTACAGGTGCCGACCACCATGCCCAGCTAATTTTTGTATTTTTAGTAGAGACGAGCTTTCACCATGTTGGCCAGGCTGGTCTCAAACTCCTGACCTCAGGAGATCGGCCCGCCTTGGCCTCCCAAAGTGCTGGGATTACAGGCATGAGCCACCGTGCCTGGCCCATGAGTTGTTTGTTTTCTTTAGATGGAGTCTCACTCTGTCTCGCCCAGGCTGGAATGGAATGGCATGATCTCAGCTCACTGCAGCCTCTGCCTCCTAGTTTCAAGCAATTCTCCCGTCTCAGCCTCCCAAGTAGCTGGGACTATAGGCGTGCGTCACCACACCCAGCTGATTTTGTATTTTTAGTAGAAACAGAGTTTCACCATGTTGGCCAGGCTGGTCTCGAAAGCCTGACCTCAGGTGATCCACCCGCCTCAGCCTCCCAAAGTGCTGGGATTACAGGCATGAGCCAGTGGGCCTAGCAGAAACTTAAGTTTTAAACAAAATAATACACATAAGTTCCTGCTGAACAATAAAGAGCCATGTAAATGTGGTTTTTCTTTGTTTTTCGAGGCAGAGTCCTGCTCTGTCGACCAGGCAGGAGTGAAGTGGCAAAAACCACTATTTTTACACCAACTTAATACATTGCCCAGGCTGATTTCAAACTCCTGGGCTCAAGCAATCCTCCCGCCTTGGTCTACACATATTATTGTTATTGATATATACTGTTACATGAATTAGTCATCCCATTCTTTGCCATTCTTTGTGCTGTACCAAAGGACCTATCTGAAGGTAAGCGGGGTGGGGGAGGGTGTAGATATAGAGAAGGACCTGGCAGGGAGGGGGATGAAGGCAGGGGCAAGGTCACTGAGCACTGGGCTTTGAGGGAGGGAAAACAGGTCACCCACTACAAATGACTCACTGGTACCTGGCGTCAGTGGCCATGGCAGGCACTATTGATGCCCATCCTTGCATCCCCTCAGCCAACCTCTCAACTCACCTGTAGCTGCGGGAGTTTCTAGAATGCCTGCAGCACATGCCTGTTTTCTTTTCTGCCTATGGGCTTTCTTTGACAGGAGGGAGCTTGCTGGAAATGCCACGGAGCCAACAGCTTTGGCTGGAGAAACCCTGAAGCAGTGGGGTGGGAGTCTGTGGATCCATGTCCCAGGCTTCCTGAGCTGGGTGTTGAGGGGGACAGGCTGTCAGGCGTGTTCCACGTGGCCCCTTGGAAGGTCCTCAGTGGGGCAGGCCCCAGTTGCCCACTGTGGCCACCTGCTCATGTACACCCCAAGTTGGTTTCTCTTTCCCGTCCTGCCTCCTCAGCTCCCTTCACTGTGTTTCCTGGACTGCCTTCCAAATATGCTATCTGCACCCAAGTCCCAGTCTCAGCCTCTGCTTCCGGGTGGTTGAGGGTAACCAGAACCAACGTGCATTGTCACTCTTCTACTTGCTTACCCCCGCCAAATGAGAAGGAAAGGCTAAGTGCCCATTTTTCTTGGCCTTCTTCGCAGTTATATGTGGCTATAGGACTCATTGCCAGCTATTGGGTCATTAGCTGGAGTCTTCTGGAAGGTTTCTTGGAAAGATTTCACTTCTTTAAAAAAGGGACAGATAGACTGGGCGCGGTGGCTCACGCCTGTAATCCCAGCACTTTGGGAGGCCGAGGAGGGCAGATCATGAGGTCAAGAGATCGAGACCATCCTGGCAACATGGTGAAACCCTGTCTCTACTAAAAATACAAAAATTAGCTGATCATGGTGGTGCGTGCCTGTAGTCCCAGTTACTCAGGAGGCTGAGACAGGAGAATCGCTTGAACCTGGGAGGTGGAGGTTGTAGTGAGTTGAGATCGCACCACTGCACTCCAGCCTGGCAACAGAGTGAGACTCTGTCTTAAAAAAAAAAAAAGAAAAGGGACAGATATTTTTGGTGCTGCCCCATCTCCCCCTCCCCCTTGCTGCCTTGACCGTGTGTGCTGAGAAAACTGTCTTTAACCATGTTCTTCCTCTACTCTCACCCACAACTGTCAACACAGAAGACTTCTGTGACCAAATGTGGGAGGGGCTTCCCCACAAACCAAGCAACGGGCACCAGCTAGGTCTCCTCAAATTCAGCTTTGACACTATCTACGCGGGGACTATGTCAGATCCCACAGGTTGAGGGCTGAGACCCCATGAATGCCCCCCACCAACCCACACACCAGTTGCAAATCCAGGCCTCTGAAACTTCTGACTGACTGGCTTCAAGTTGGAGTTCCTGTAACCCCCGCTTTGGGTTTGATTAATTTGTTGGAGCGGCTCACAGAACTCAGAGAAATACTTATGTTTACCGGTTTATTAGAAAGGATATTGCAAAGGATACAGATGAAGAGACATGCAGGCGAGGTATGGGAGAAGAGATGTGGAGTTTCCACGGACGAGCCACCCTCCAGGAGCCTCCATGGGTGGAGCTATCTGGAAGCTCACTGGACCCTGTCCTCTTGGGTTTTTATGAAAGCTTCATAACATCAGCATTCTTTCCCCCAGGGTATGGGGGTGCAGAATCTGTCACGGGAGAGTCTTAAGACCCACAATCGGCCGGGCGTGGTGGCTCAAACCTGTAATCCCAGCACTTTGGGAGGCCGAGGCGGGTGGATCACGAGGTCAAGAGATCGAGACCATCCTAGTCAACACGGTGAAACCCCGTCTCTACTAAAAATACAAAAAATTA
>NW_016107681.1:220336-225432 GCF_001604975.1 Cebus imitator | reverse complement strand
CGCAACCTTCACCTCCCGGGTTCAAGTGATTCTCCTGCCTCAGCCTCCTGAGTAGCTGGGATTACAGGTGCCCGCAACCACACTTGGCTAATTCTTGTATTTTTAGTAGAAATGGGATTTCGCCATGTTGGCCAGGCTGGTCTTGAACACCTGACCTCAGGTGATTCACCCTCCTCAGCCTCCCAAAGTGAGCCACAGGGCCTGCCCCGGCCAAGCATTCTTAACTGATACAGTTGCTCAGGGTGCCAGAGTTAGTGGAAGCTGCTTCACAGATTTCCTAGTAATGGAGCCAGTAAGTCAGACTTCTCTAACAGGCCAGCAAATGTTGGAACAGTACAGCCTCAGAGTCCCAGTTCTCTTCTTTCCCCTCTCAGAATTCCATTCCACTAGCAGGATGCACAAGGCCCTGGAGAGGCTCCCTTGGGGTGATTAGCAGGACTGGAGAAGCTGCAGTCCACCTCCTGCCTTCTGGAACTTCACGTATAAGGACTACAGACAGCTTTAGAGACCACTGGCAAGTCTTTGGACGAAGGCCTGCTTCACTCATTTTCCAGTCTCAATTTCCTTCTTTTCTTTTTCTTTGAGACGGAGTCTCACTCTGTCGCCCAGGCTGGAGTGCAGTGGTGCGGTCTTGGCTCACTGCAACATCTGCCGCTTGAGTTCAAGCAGTTCTCCTGCCTCAGCCTCCCAAATAGCTGGGATTACAGACCCACGCCACTGCGCCCGGCTAATTTTTATATTGTTAGTAGAGACCGGGTTTCACCATCTTGGTCAGGCTGGTCTTCAACTCCTGACCTCATGATCCACCCGCCTCAGACCCCCAAAGTGCTGGGATTACAGGCGTGAGCCACTGTGCCCGGCCTATTTCCTTCTTTTTCACTTAGATTTACAAAGAGAGCAAGCCCTGAAGGAAAATGAAAATGATCTATCCACATTTGGGGGACTATACCCTGATTCCCCTGTGAGTGATATTTCTTCTTTACTTTCTGTCTCATTTTGGCTTAGAATGCAAGCCCATGAAAAGTAGGCTTCTGGCTTTATTAGACTGAGTTGTGTATAGTTGTTAACTAGTGCTTACTGAGAACCTAGATGACTCTGAGCTAGGGGAAATACCAAGGAAACGGATGACCTGTCCTGCCCAATGGCATACAGTTTAGCTGGGGAGCCACACGGAAGCCACCCTAGAGAGCCTGTCCTTAGAGAGGCACTATTGCTTTGGGACTGTGAGCATGTATTTGCAAACCAGTCAGCCTGGATTGAACTAGTTACTTAACCTTTGTGTCTCATTTTTCTCCTCTGTAAAATGGAGAGAATAATGGTATCTAGTCCTTGGGGCCATTGCTACAGATTAATTAAACTAGCTATGGTGATGATGAGGATGGAAGTCACGTGTCCGTTCTTCATCTCCACATGTGGTCTGCGCATCCTAAAACTGCAGGGCTGGTTTCCTTCATTCAACATCTACCTGTGAGTATTTTGTTTGTACCAGAGAGAGTGTGGAGGGATCTAGGCACCCCCCGCAGGAGCCGGGGGACCATCTCCTGCAGGCAACAGCCACGTGGGGAGATTAGCAATGGAAGATTAATTTCTCCTTGTCATTTCCCCAGGGGCCTTAAGCAATCTCGGGAGCAATTTTCCTCGCCTAGAACACCGCCCTCGGGAAGCTGGCGGGATCGGCTGCCTGTCGGCGCCGGGTGAATCCTGGTTCCGAGCTGCGTCACCAGCTAGAGACAAATGTGCTGCTGAACAGTCAGTACTGCAATGTAATGGACGCCGAACACAACTTTGCTGCGTGGGCTTTCCATTTGGCTGGGGAGCGTGAAGGACGCCTGAAACGGAGCTCCCCGACTCTCAGTGCAGCCGGCCACGCGGAGCCGTGTCGGGCAGCCTTTGTCTGGGATGAGATTACTTTTCATAACTGAGGCTCTTCCTGGAGGGCAGGGTGCTGAGTGCAAGAGCACTGTTTCCTCTTCCTGCTAAAAAGGAGGAAGAGGGCAGAGCTGTAGTGTGCTGGGGTCAGGGAACAAACCGCACTCCAAGAAGGGAAGCTGAGGTTACAGCTTAGGAAGCACTTCCTGGCTGGAAGGGTAGCCTTCAAGCTGGATTTTGACTAGCGGATTTTCGGTGAAACACAAAAAAACGTTACTGGGGATGAATTTGAAGGTGCTTAGACTGGGCAGTGGAGGGGTGTTCTGAAAATTGGGACAGGGTGTGCCTCATACAGGGTTGTGTTTCTGGGCCCCAAGATGGGCTGTGCCCTTCAGCCACTCACCTGCACCCCATGCTTGGGTGGCCATTCTCCCATCATGTATTCGTGGGGTACTGATTATGTTTAAAATATGGCTCCATCAGTGTGACCTTGGATGCGGTATTGACCGCTCGGGCTCCATTGCTTCATCCCTCAAATGGGCTTAAGAGTGTCTTCCTCTGCCAGGCGTGGTGGCTCACGCCTGTAATCCCAGCACTTTGGGAGGCGGAGGCAGGCAGATCACGAGGCAGATAATTTGAGGCCAGGAGTTCGAGACCAGCCTGACCAACGTGATGAAACACAGTCTTTACTAAAAATACAAAAATTAGCTGGGCGTGGTGGTGTGTACCTGTAATCCTAGCTACTCAGAGGCTGAGACAAGAGAATTGTTTGAATCCAGGAGGCAGAGATCGCAGTGAGCCAAGATTACACCACTGGCTAACATCTTTAAAGCAATTAGTATGCCCAGTGAGGGCATCAGCTGGGCTGCCTTCAGCTGCAAGGCACAGCAGGGTGAACTCAAAGTGTGGCTTAAAGAAAAGGAGACTTCTTTTTTGATACAGGGTCTCTGTTGCCCAGGCTAGAGTGCAGTGACACAGTCATGGCTCACTGCAACCTCCACCTCAGGGGCCCAGGGGCTCAGATTGTCCTTCCATCTCGGCCTCCTGAGTAGTTGGGAGTACTCACACCACCACACCCAACTAATTTTTCAAAAAGTTTTTAGTAGAGGCGGGGTTTCACCATATTGTCCAGGCTGGTCTGGAACTCCTGGGCTTAAGCGATCCTCCTCAGCCTTCCAAAGTGTTGGGATTACAGGCGTGAGCTACCGCACATGGCCAAAAGGAGACTATTATCTCACAAAAGAATTCCTGAGGCATTATGGTTTCCAGGAGGTCTAGAAACTAAGGGGCTTTCCATCTCTGCTCTGCTAGACTTGGCTTATTGAAGGTAACTCTTCATGGTCTAAACACAGCTGAAGCAGTTCCAGGCACCACATGCTCAGCTTAGAGAGCTTGGCACTGCCTTCTCTGTGAGTATTGTGTTAGTGGATTTTACTTCAGGTCCCATTGTCTAGGATTAGGTCACATGGCCATGCTCCACCCATCTTTGGTGAGGGAGATGAAAATATCAAACCCTTGCTGGCTGGAAGCCTGTTTATTTTTATATTTCCCAGGCACATAGTAGGCACTTTATAAACATTTGTATTGATGATGATCACATGATATATAAATTATTGCAAACATCATAGAGCAATAGAGTTTGTGCATATTTCTCTTCTTTTTGAGAACTATCAAGGACTTTAGAAAACATTATAATTTTTGAAGCAGTACTTAAAGTGTTACTCTGAAATTCATTAAGAGAGAAAGATCAAGGATGGTGAGAGGAAGTCAGGAGAAAAAAAAATAACCAACATACATCTAAGGGAATATATATACACAGACTTTTTTTTTGGACTTTCACTTCCTGCTCTACTAAAATACTTTATGGTTTTTCTTGTTTTTAGACAAGAGTCTCACTCTGTCGCCCAGCCTGGAGTGCAGTGGCGTGATCTCGGCTCACCGCAAGCTCCACCTCCCAGATTCAAGCAATTCTACATCAGCCTCTGGAGTAGCTGGGATTACAGGTGCCAGCCACTATGCCCGGCTAATTTTTGTAATTTTAGTAGAGACAGGGTTTCACCATGTTGATCAGGCTGATCTCGAACTCTTGACCTCAGGTGATCCACCCGCCTCGGCCTCCCAAAGTGCTGGGATTCCAGGCGTGAGCTACCACGCCTGGCCCAAAGTACTCCTGTGTTAAGGCCACATCCACCCAAGGCCCCATAGTGAAGCATTTTTGCATTTTGGTTAACCAAGCAAATCAGTAGTGGCACCCAGTGGCTAGAAGGGTTAATCAGGGAATGGCGATTTCTCTTTGCATCTCAGTTCTACCAACTACAGTCGTATTTAAAAATTAAACCACTGAGTCAAGCATTAGAAGAAAATGTCTATTTGGGCTTAAACTCCTGGCAGCATTTTGCTTCCCATGAAAGCCTGTTGAACATTCTCCTCCTTTTCCTTTCAGCAGCGGAGTCTGTGAAGGCCCATCCTCCACCTAGGAGCCCAGGGCTGGGGGGTGAGAAAACCTCTGTAGTCTGGCGCAGTTATGGGGATTGTTAAAAGCTTATTTATTCTACGTCCTCTCTAAAATTGAACAAGTTTAATACTCTGCATTGCTGGAGTTCCAGGTATTTCCTCAAGAGGACGTCCCTGACAAAGTGGCTGACATCTGGTCCTTACCGGATTTCAGGAGGTACAGAAGCCAGAGGAAATCCAGACCTTTGACAGTTAACGGGCTAATCAATGAACCAAACCAGCGAGAGGGAACATGAATGTGTTCCGGGCCTGGCTTTTGAGTTTCATTTTCATCCTTCCAGCCTACCATTAGTAAGGGATACATGTGATTTAGGCCAGGCCAGTGATTACTTAGTCACCAGGCTTTGCAACGCTCTGAATCCTATTTATTAAGCTGTGTGGACAGTGCCTCTGACTCAGAAGGGAAGGTAGGCCCAGGTTACACACTGACATAGAGAATGAATTGTTCCTTTTTTCAAACGAGCTAGAAGAACCCCATGGCAGAGGCCATTAGCCATCCCTAAATAACTACCTCCCCATCCCCCACATTTTAATAGAATTTTAGCTGGGCACATGGCCTCCTAGAGAGAAAAAAAACCCCTATATTTCCCACCCTCCTTTGCAAGCTAGGTGTGGCCATGTGATGAAGTTCTGGCCAATAGATTGTAAGTGGAAGTCTTACATGCAACCAACTTCTGGGGAGTGGGAAGTATCCCTTTTTTTTTTTTTTTTTT
>NW_016107681.1:215816-220257 GCF_001604975.1 Cebus imitator | reverse complement strand
TTTTTTGAGATGGAGTCTCACTGTGTTGCCCAGGCTGGAATGCAGTGGAGCGATCTCAGCTCACTGCAGCCTCTGCCTCCCAGGTTCAACCGATTCTCCTGCCTCAGCCTCCGGAGTAGCTGGGATTACAGTTGCCCACCATTACGCCCAGCTAATTTTTTGTGTTTTTAGTAGAGACGGGGTTTCACCATGTTGGCCAAGCTGGTCTCAAACTCCTGACCTCATGATTTGCCCGCCTCAGCCTCCCAAAGTGCTGGGATTAGAGGTGTGAGCCACCGTGCCCGGGGGATGATGGTTCTTATGGTGGTGATGATGAGGCCAGATCCATAGTGAATGAATATGGGAAGGAAAGACATATCCTGACTCTTTTTATTATTTTCTTTTCTTTTTGATTAAGTGTACATTTGTTAGTAGTACCCATCTACTTGGCTGTTGTAAAAATTGTCTGAGATCACTCAGTATAGTGATTGGTGAGATCACTTAGCAGAGTAAGCACTCATTTAATGGTAGCCACTCTAAACGTGGTCATTGTTACTGCCATCATTATTACCTACCTGTCATATTCTGTTTAATCTTCACCTGAGAGATAATGCTCAGGGAATTCCCAGTCACAACAATACTAAGTGGCAGATTTTGAACCTGAGACCATTTGTCTTCAAAGTGCACATTCTTAGCTGTAAATGACTGACTCTGTTTAGCTGTTGGTTCTTGATTGACACCTTCCTCAAAAGCCGTAGGTAGGAAAGCCCATGATCTGCTCAGACTACTATCTTTGTCATTATTATTATTTATTTTTACTTTAATTTTTTTAAGACGGAGTCTTGCTCTGTTGCCAGGGTGGAGTGCAGTGGCACAATCTCGGTTCACTGCAACCTCCACCTCCTGGGTTCAAGAGATTCTCCTGCCTCAGCCTCCCGAGTAGCTGGGACTACAGATGCATGCCACCACCCCCAGTTAGTTTTTTATATTTTTAGTAGAGATGAGATTTCACCATGTTGGCCAGGCTGGTCTCGATCTCTTTACCTTGTGATCTGCCCACCTTGGACTCCCAAAGTGCTGAGATTACAGGTGTGAGCCACCAGGCCCAGCCGGATAATTTTTGTACTTTTAATAGAGACAGGGTTTCACTATGTTGGCCGGGCTGGTCTTGAACTCCTGGTCTCAGGAAATCCACCCGCCTTAGCCTCCCAAAGTGCTGGGATTACAGGCGGGAGCCATCATGCCCGGCCCCTTTCAATCTCTTCTAATCACTACATTTTTCCTTCCTCACGCCAGCCAAGTGAGTGAGCCACCATGGAAATATATCGTTCAGCATCCCAGCTTCAACTCCTCCAGCTAAAGCCCCAAACATTGTGAGCAAAGACAATCCATCCCTGCTGTACGTTATCTGAATTCCTGACCTACAGAAATCAAGAGACAGAATACATTGTTATTGTTGATTTGTGCCACTGCATTTTTGGATGACTTGTTATGCAGCATTAGATAACTAATACTCAGGTGAGTGAGTCCCCTCAGAGCTGTCACAGCTGAGTGTGTTGACGGAAGTTAATGCAAGCCTAGAGAGCAGATGTCTCACAGCCTCCAGGTAGACAGAAGTCACTAAAGAATCATCTGGGGCTGGCGGCGGTGGCTCATGCCTGTAATCCCAGCTCTTTGAGAGGCCGAGGTGGACGGATCACTTGAGGTCAGGAGTTTGAGACCAGCCTGGACAACATGGTGAAATCCCATCTGTACTAAAAACACAAAAATTAGCTGGGCATGGTGGCTGGCATCTGTAGTCCCAGCTACTTGGGAAGCTGAGGCAGGAGAATTACTTGAACCCGGGAGGTGGAGGTTGCGGTGAGCCAAGACTGCGCCACTGCACTCCAGCCTGGGGGAGAATCTATCTCAAAAAAAAAAAAAAAAAAAAAGACCAGGCGCAGTGGCTCACGCCTGTTATCCTAGCACTTTGGGAGGCCGAGGTGGATGGACCACAAGGTCAGGAGTTGGAGACCAGCTGACCAACATGTTGAAACCCCCGTCTCTATTAAAAATACAAAAAATTAGGCGTGGTGGCGCATGCCTGAAATCCCAGCTACTCTGGAGGCTGAGGCAGGAGAATTGCTTCAACCAGGAAGGCGGAGGTTGCAGTGAACCGAGATTCTGGCACTGCACTCTAGCCTGGGTGACAGAGTGAGACTCTGTCTCAAAAAAAAAAAAAAAAAAATCATCTATTTCCCTTGAATAAGTTCCCATTACCATGTTATTTAAGCTTACTTTAAAAAAATGTAAGTATTACAAAAGATTTTAAGATATTATCTACAGCCTGGGCAACAGAGGAAAACCCTGTTCTCTACAAAAGATTTTTAAAAATGAAAAAATTTGTTGGGTGTGGTGGCATGGGCCTGTAGTCCCAGCTACTTGAGAGACTGAGGTAGAGGATCGCTTAAGCCCAGGAGTCTGAGGCTGTGGTGAGCCATGATTTCGCCACTGCACTCCAGCCTGGGCAACAGGGTGAGATTTTGTTTCAAAAAAAAGAAAAAAGTTATTGACTAAATAAGAAAACCTAAAGATACTTGAGAACTAATTTATAATTAAGTTGTAGCCTCGGGAGACCAAAGCCCTAGATTTGTATTTGTATCAGTTTGGATTAGTTTAGGATGCAAGGGACTGGAAACCATGAATAATGGTGGCTTTTTGGCCGGTCGCAGTGACTCACGCCTGTAATCCCAGAACTTTGGGAGGCTGAAGGGGGTGGATTGCCTGAGGTCAGGAGTTTGAGACTAGCCTGACTAACATAGTGAAACTCCATCTCTACTAAAAATACAAAAAAAAATTAGCTGGATGTGGTGGCGGGTGCCTGTAATCTGAGCTATTCAGGAGGCCGAGGCAAGAGAATCACTTGAACCCGGGAGGCAGAGGTTGCAGTGAGCTGAGATCGCGCCATTGCACTCCAGCCTAGGCAACAAGAGGGAAACTCGGTCTCAAAAAAAAGGAGAGAAGTTTATTTCTCTCTTTCTAAAGAGAAGTCCAGAGTTGGCAGTCCAAAGCTGGTAGGGTGGCTTCACAAAGTTGTCAGAGACTCAAGTTCCTTCAGTCATATGGCTCTGACATTCTCAGCAGGGGCTGTAGCTCATGACCCAAAATAGTTGCAGATTTCCGGTTATTACACTTGCATTCCAGCCAGCAGGAAGGAGCAAGGGGTAAAAAAGGGTGCACAAGATCTCCATGTAAGGAAACTTCCTGGAAATTGCACCTGAAGTTTTTGCCTGCATCCCATTGGCCAGAATTTAGTCTCATGGCCACACCCTGGAATTTAGGGTCTCACTAGGCTGTTGGCTGGAGGCTGTCCTTATCTCCTTGAGGCCACATGGGATTTCCCCACATGGTCGCTTGCTTCCACAAAGCCAGCTAAGAAGAGAGAGACTCCATCTCTCCCAAGGCTGCAAGGGAGGTAGGAAAGCATAGTCTTTGCTTCGGCAGCTTTATTTCTTTCCTCTTTTCTTTTCTGAGCTTTGTCGCCTACACTGGAGTGCAATGGCATGATCTCAACTCACTGCAGCCTCAACTTTCTGGGCTCAGGTGATCCTCCCTCCTCAGCCTCCTGTATAGCTGTGACCACAGGCACGTGCCACCATACCATGCTAATTAAAAAAAAAATTTTTTTTTTTTTGTAGAGATGGGGTCTCACTTTGTTGCCCAGGCTGGTCTCGAACTCCTGGGCTCAAGTGATCCTCTCACTTTGGCCTCCCAAACTGCTGGGATTATAGACACAAGCCACCGCAGCTGGTCGACAGCTATGTTTCTAGAATGGAAACCTGGGGACTCAGAGTTCATACTCCCACATTGCATCAGTAGGGATCAGTTTCAACTGTGCATGACTGAAAACCCTAAATAACAGTGGATTAAACAAGTTAGAAATCTAGTCACATAAAAGTCTGAGGAAGGCAATTCAAGACTGATATGGTAGCTCTTCTTTACGTAATTCTTCCAGATTCAAAGTTTTTCTACATCTTTCTATCCTATCTGTGGTGTGTGTCCTCCACTCCTAAAGTGATCTTACGGTTCAGCGGTTCCACATGGCTGCTCAGGGTCCAGCCAAGACTTGCTACATAACTTGTGGGGCCTGGTGCAAAATGAAAATGCAGGGCCCCTTGTTTAAAAGATTATTAAGGCCAGACGCAGTGGCTCACGCCTGTAATCGCAACACTTTGGTAGGCTGAGGTGGGCGGATCACCCGAGGTCAGGAGTTTGAGACCAGTCTGACCAACATGGTGAAATCTACCCCCTCTCTACTAAAAATACAAAAAATAGCCGGATGTGGTGGTGGGTGCCTGTAATTCCAGCTACTCGGGAGACTGAGGCAAGAGAATCACTTGACCCCAGGAGACAGAGGTTGCAGTGAGACAAAATCGTGCCATTGCATTCCAACCTGGGCGACAGAGCAAGACTGTCTCCAAAA
>NW_016107681.1:213487-214661 GCF_001604975.1 Cebus imitator | reverse complement strand
TTGAGACAGAGTCTCGCTCTGTTGCCCAGGCTGGAATGCAGTGGTACAATCTGGGCTCACTGCAACCTCCGCCTCCCAGGTTCCAGAAATTCTCCTGCCTCGGCCTCCCAAGTAGCTGGGATTACAAGCACCCGCCACCACACCTGGCTACTTTTTTTTGCATTTTTAATAGAGATGGGGTTTCCCCATGTTGGCCAGGCTGCTCTCGAACTCCTGACCTCAGGTGATCCAACCGCCTCAGCTTTCCAAAATACTGGGATTACAGGCGTGAGCCACCGTGCCTGGCTTGTTTTTTTTTGTTGTTTGTTTGTTTTTTTTGAGATGGACTCTCTCTCTGTCACCCAGACTGGAGTACAGTGGTGCAATCACAGCTCACTGCAACCTTCACCTCCCAGGTTCAAGCAATCCTCCCACTTTAGCCTCCTGAGCAGCTGAGATTACAGGTGTCTGCCACTGCACCCAGCTAAGTTTTTGTATTTTTGGTACAGATGTGGAAGGGGGTGGTCTCTTCATGTTGCCCAGGCTGGTCTCAAACTCCTGGGCTCAAGCAAGCCACCTGCCTCAGCTTCCCAAAGTCCTGGTATTACAGGCCTGAGGCACCGTGCCTGGCCAACCTCATTTCACCTTAATTACCTCCTTAAAGGCCCTGTCTCCAAATGCAGTCACATTGGGGTTAGGGTTTTAACCTATGAATTTTAGGGGGACATAGTTCAATCCATAATGAAGTACTTCAGTATAGATTGTATGACATGTATGTGTATTTTTGTTGCTTTAATCTATACTGTCAAAGAGGTGAGTTAACACTAAAAAACCCTAATGAAGAATGCCTACCTAGCGTCTGAAAAGCCCAAAACAGAAATCCACACTTCAGAGACAGCTACCATAAGCACATTAGCTACCTAAATCTATACTATAGGGTTGCCAGGCATGGCAGCTCATGCCAATAACCCTAGCTACTCAGGAGGCTGAGGCAGGAGGATCTCTTGAGGCCAAGAGTTCAACACCAACCTGAGCAACATAGCAAGACTCCATCTCTCAAATACACAAATAGATAAATCTATGCCAGTGGGTTCACCAATAAGCGTAAAGAATGTTAGAAATAGGCCGGGCACAGTGGCTCACGCCTGTAATCCCAGCACTTTGAGAGGCGGAGGCAGGCAGATCACGAGGTCAG
>NW_016107681.1:204228-212567 GCF_001604975.1 Cebus imitator | reverse complement strand
TCTCAAGTAGCTAGGACTATAGGCACATGCCACCATGCCCAGCTAATTTTTTTATTATAATTTTTTTAGAGATGGGGTTTCAGCATGTTACCCAGACTGATCTTGAACCCCTGGGCTCAAGTGATCCTCCCACCTTGACCTCCCAAAGTGCTGGGACTACAGGCATGAGCCACCGCACCCAGCCTTGATTATGATCTTTTGAAAAATGATTTTGAACAGAACACCTGGCAGTGAGGTTATGAGGAACAGGACCAATAGCCCTTACCTTGCTCTAGACCAGGGGGCTGTTAACCTGAGGTTCAAGGATAGAAATCATGGAGGAAAATGACATTTTCATTTTTACTAGCCTCTAACTGAAATTTGGCATTTCCTTCTATTACAAGTGTAGGCAACAAGCCACAGTAGTATTAGCAGTACCTGTGAATTTGTCCCTGATCAAAATCATATTCCTGGTCAGGCGTGGTGGCTCACGTCTGTAATCCCAGCACTTAGTGAGGCCGAGGCGAGTGGATCACTTGAGGTGAGGAGTTTGAGACCAGCCTGGCCAACTGGTGAAACCCCATCTCTACTAAAAATACAAAAAAGTTAGCTGGGCATGGTGGCATGAGCCTGTGCCAACTATTCGGGAGGCTGAGGCAGGAGAATCTCTTGAACCTGGGAGGCGGAGGTTGTCGTGAGCCAAGATCTCACCACTGCACTCCAGCCTGGGCGATACAGGGAGACTCCATCTCAAAAAAAAAAAAAATCAAAAATCATATTCCCATTGTTGCAGAATCTTGAAATATCATTTATGCTCATCAACACTATGAAATGACTGTAGTTATTAGACCTGCTACAGGATCTTGTTAATGAATGATTTAATAAAGCAGCACATGTCTTTCTAATCTATCACAACTTTGTTTTAATAATTTGATATTGCTTTCAATGTCACTGATTTCCTTTGTAATCCAACGTATTTATTTACGGTTAAGCCTCCAGGATTCTGGAGGCTTCTGCCGTTCACCAGATAGTTCCAACATATGACGTACACACAAGGCCAGGCTGATTAAAATGATGGTGATTGGAAGCTCGTGTTTCAAACTGTCTTGATTTTTTTCAATTTGAGGTCTGGTTTCATCTCAGATCTGATTAGATTATGGTTGTTTTTGCCTCAATGTGGCTGATAAGGAGCTCATACGGCTGGGTGCGGTGGCTCATGTCTGTAATCCCAACACTTTGGGAGGCTGAGGCGTCAGATCACTTGAACACAGGAGGTGGAGGTTGCGGTGAGTCGAGATCGCACCACTGCACTCCAGCCTGGGCAACAAGAGTGAAACTCTGTGTCAAAAAATAAAAAATAACGATGAGCTCATAGTGGGCAAAACATCTGCTCTGCCTCCATCTTGTTCAGGCGTGCTCGTATATTACTGTGTGTGTGTATATATATATACACATATATCCATTTAGATGGAGTCTCTCTCTGTCACCCAGGCTGGAGTGCAATAGAGCAATCTCAGCTCACTGCAACCTCTGCCTCACAGGTTCAAGCGATTCTTCTGCCTCAGCCTCCCGAGTAGCTGGGATTACAGGCACATGCCACCATGCCCAGCTGATTTTTGTATTTTTAATAGAGATGGGGTTTCACCATGTTGGCCAGGATGGTCTCTATCTCTTGACCTCATGATCCACCCACCTCGGCCTCTGAAAGTGCTGGGATTACAGGAGTGAGCCACCGCGCCTGGCCATTATTATTATTTTTAACACATGGTTTCTTCTCAGGAATCTTTTTAAGCTCCATGGCTCATTTGGGAATCAAGTTAAAACTAGGTCATATGATCAGTAAATCCGCATCACTAGGCACCTATAAGCTGCAATGCGTCACAGTATGCTGATAGCAGAGGAGGAAGCAGGCTTCTAGCTCTTCTGTTAGAGTCACGCAAGTGCCACCTGTGACCACGACTCACAGTTTATGGGCCAGATAAGGGCATTTGTGAGTGGCAGTCTGCAATGGCAAGCATAAATGGAAGCTATTCACATGGATTTGAATCTACAAGTTAAAAAGGAATTAATCTCAATTAATACTTACATTACAATTGTATATATAATTCTTATACGAAATAATAAGAGAGAAATTAAAGTTGTAAGGTTGCTCACACACCTCAATGGACACCATAAGCCTTTGGTATTAGCATTTTTTTGGCATTCACATGACAGGATAAGTTCATGTGACATTTACTAAAACCCCTAGGTCACATACCCTCATGCATTTATTTTATTTATTCATTCACTTATGCATTCATTCATCAAGCATTTATTCGTCACTGTTTGATGCTAGCTTCTGTGCTAGTTGCTCAGATTCCAAGGTGAATAATGTATATTCTCCACCCTCCTTTGGCCATGGTCTAGGAGGAGATGAGCAGTGAGCAGTCTTGGAACAGTGGGAGGAGGATGCCTACATAAGTGAGTATGGGGGTAGGGGGCTGCTGGCCTGGGCATGGGCTTAGTCAGGAAGTGATCCCTGGTCTGGATAGAGGGGATGCATTGGGAGTGGGTTGGGAGGCTGGAGACAATTTTCCAGACTTACAAAAGGAACTCACAGTGGGATGTTGGGGCAGTTGCTCATTATGGCTGCTGGGTCAAGGGTGAGTGGCAGGAAGCAGGGTGGGGCCAAAGCCTGGAATACAAAGCTGTATTCTCCTTTGGAGGACTCAATTATACCATACAGCAGTGGTTCCCAACCTTTTTGGCACCAGGGACTGGTTTCGTGGAAGACAATTTTTCCACAAACAGGAAGGTGGGGCAGTGCGGGAATGGTTTTGAGATGAAACTGTTCCACCTCAGATCATCAGGCATTAGATTCTCATAAGGAGTGTGCAACTTAGATCCGTCACATACACAGTTCAAAATAGGGTTCATGCTCCTGTGAGAATCTAATGGTGCCACTGATCTGAAAGGAGGCAGAGCTCAGGTGGTAATGTTTACTTGCCCATCGCTCACGTCCTGCTGGGCGGGCCAGTTGCTAACAAGTCATGGACCAGTAGTGGTCCTCGACCTGAGGGTTAGCAACCCCTGCCATGGAGTGATGGCAGAGATTTTTTTGGTGCAGAACATAGTTTTTTGGACCATAGACAGGACTTGTTATTTATTTTAAACTGTTAAGATATTTTTCTATCTATCCCGATTGGTCATACATGTTACACCACGAAAGTGATTGATTGGGATTGCGCTACCTAATGCAAATCACTAAAGGCAGTAAATTCTACTGAAGGGAGACATATACGGTGACAGACGCTTACCTGCACTTACCAGAGCTTACGGCTCTGGGGTAGAGGTAGGGAGAGAAGAGTGGAACCACTTGCTCTCCATTTTGGTGTTATTTCAACTTCAAATAAATCACTGAAGGAGTAAAAAAATCCCTAGCCAGCAAACACATTCTGCCACGCTATGGTGTAACAGCAACAACCTTCCCTATAAAAAAAATGAACAAGGAATCTGTGGCATCTAATTTTCCTCCAGCAAGCTCTTGTTCAATAGAGCAATGACCATTGCCAATGACCAGTTTCTCTTCCACACATGACAGTGTCCAGATTTGGACATTTGAAATTTCCCACTGGGAGACTCTGACACCATTTGAAATAATGATGGGGGAGTTGGAAAATGGCTGATTCTTTTCTCTTTTTAGTATGGCAAAATTGGCCCAGGGAATTTTGTCTTCCCAAATATGCATGAGGATGTGGCTGCTGGTGGAGGAAGGCAGAGGCGGGAGCCAGGCCTTTTCATCTTTGCACAGACAATCGGAATTCCAGCCAGGTTGTGGTCACTGAGCTTTATTCTCACCTTCTATTTGCCGCTGGGTTAGAGAAGATTGCTGCAGCGCAAATTCTCTCCCAATGTACCGGGTCTCATCTCACTGTGTCCTAACACACCGGTTCTTGTTTTGGGGGATGCCTTAGCAGGAGGTTTCTGAGTAGCTCCAATCAAGGCTGGTTGCTTTTTTTTTCCTTGTTGTTGAGACAGCGTCTTGCTCTGTCACTCAGGTTGGAGTGCAGTGGCCTGATCTCGGCTCACTGCAACCTCTGCCCCCCAGGCTCAAGTGATTCTCCTGCCTCAACCTCCTGAGTAGCAGGGATTACAGGCACCTGCCACCACACCTGGCTAATTTTTCTATGTATTTTTTAAGTAGAGACAGGGTTTCACCATGTTGGCCAGGCTGTTCTCGAACTTCTGACCTTAAGTAATCCACTGGCCTCAGCCTCCCAAAGTGCTGGGATTACAGGTGTGAGCTGCTGTGCCCAGCCTAGACTAAACATGTTTTAAAAAACTTTTCTATTTCTCATCTCATTTTCTTTTCTCTACTTTTTGGGAAATGTTCCCAACTTCACATTCCAATACTTCTAGTTAATTTTTCATCTCTGCTGTCATATTTTAAATTTCTAATAACTCAATTTTTATTCTCCGAACGTTCCTTTATATTCCCTGAATGCTGCTTTTTACTGCTATTAAAATAATGCCTCTTCTGGGACGTTATTGATAGATAGGGGTGTGTGTGTGTGTGTGTGTGTGTGTGTGTGTGTGTGTGTGTGAAGTTCACATTTCTCAGCATAGTCTCTGTTTCCTACAGCTTGCTTTATCTGTTTGTTTGGGTCTTGATCATGTATGTTAGAGGTTTTCCTTAGCTTAAATGCCTGGTGACCCCCAGTTACCAGTCCACATATTACAGTACGGCACTTAAAAACTGAGGGGAAGCTTATGTGTATGGAAGAGACTTGCCGATTTCAGACTTCCCTCTAGAGCAGTGCTTTTCAAAGTGTGTTCCGGGGATGGGCAGCATCAACTGCAACTGGGAACTGCTAAGAGATGCATATTCTCAGGCGGGCTGGGATTACAGGTGCACACCACCACGACGGGCTAACTTTTGTATTTTTAGTGGAGATGGTGTTTCACCATGTTGGTCAGGCTAGTCTCGAACTCCTGACCTGGTGATGTGCCTGCCTCGGCCTCGCAAAGTGTTGGGATTACAGACGTGAGCCACCACGTCCGGCCTCAATTCTCCATCTTTAACTAGACATACTGTTATTCTCTGAAAGTGTTGTGTTTGGGGCCGAGGAACTATAAACCATCAATGAGAGAATAGGGTTTTCAAAGTTGCTCTGTGCTGCTACTGCTGTAATTGGGGCTGGGGGCTCTGGTACTGTGGCGTATTTGGGCCCCATGGGTACAAGGGCAAAGGATCTAGTGCCTACTGTCATTTTGGCAGAACAAACTTCTTAATATAAGGCTCTCATCACTTGCTCAGAATCCAAGCATTGCCACTGACATCCCCAAGCCCCTCCACAAACCACCCTGCTCTCATCTCCCTTCTCCTGACCAAAGGCACTGGCGCTCCTGCCCCTGCCTGTTCCCTCACACCTAGAAGAACACCTCTTTCCACTTTGCCTGCCCAAACCCTGCTCAATCCTTAAAGTCCCAGATGACTCATTCCCTATGTGTGCTTCGGCTTCTCTCTGACTTATGCACTCATAAGCAGCATCACATAACTTAGCCCTACAGCATCACGCCACAAAAGCAAGAGCCATCTCTGACCTTTTTTCGAGGACCAACACCATGTGGGAACACCATGGATACTAAAAATATGTTTTTGATTGATTGGTGAGGAAATACTGTTATCATTTCATATATATATATATATAAAGACCTATCTCTACAGGTCTCTATAGATATAGATCACACACACACACATATATATATACATACACATATACACAGAGAGAGACAGAGACAGAGCCTTGCTCTGTCACCCAGGCTGGAGTACAGAGGCCCGATCTCAGCTCACTGCAACCTCTGCCTCCCAGGCTCAAGCAGTTCTCCTGCCTCAGCCTCCTGAGTAGCTGGGACTACAGGCTTGCACCACCACACCACGGTTAATCTTTGTATTTTTCTTTTTGGTAGAGATGGGGTTCTGCCATGTTGCCCAGGCTGGTCTTGAACTCCTAGCCTCAAGTGATCCTCCCACCTTGGCCACCCAAAATGCTAGGATTACAGGCGTGAGCCACTGCACCTGGCCATCTCTTGTATTTTTGGTTATTAATATATATCAATTAATAATAATAAATATATGACATGACATATAATATGTATTTTAGAAGCATTCTTTTTTTTTTTTTCTGAAATGGAGTCTCGCTCTGTTGTCCAGGCTGGAGTGCAGTGGCACGATCTCGGCTCACCACAACTTCTGCCTTCTGGGTTCAAGTGATTCTCCTGCCTCAGCCTCCCGAGTAGCTAGGATTACAGGCATATGCCACCACGCCCAGCTACACAGTATGTATTTTAAAAGTGACAAGCAGTATCGTCAATTTCTTTTTCTTCATACTTTTTTTTTGAAACACAGTTTTGCTCTGTCACCCAAGCTGGAGTGAAGTGGCAACCACTGCCTCCTGGGCTCAAATAGTCCTTCTGCCTCAGCCTCCTGAGTAGCTGGGACTATAGGCTCTCAACACCACTCCTGGCTAATTTTTGTATTTCTTGTAGAGACGGGGTTTTGCCATGTTGCCCAGCTGGTCTTGAACTCCTGGATTCAAGTGATCTGTCCACCTTGGCCTCCCAAAGTTCTAGGATTACAGGAATGAGCCACCACGCCTAGCCCTCTTACACCTTTTCTCTTGGTACAATCTTGCCCCAGAAGTCTTCAGAAAAAGTAAGAAGTTTTTCTCTACTAGTTGATTAAGTCTGTTTTTTATGATAGAATTTCTACCTGACAGGTTTTTCTTAAATGCATAAAGGAATACATTGTACAAACTATGTTTCAACAAGTTTTTCAGAAACCAAAATGAATTCACCAATAGTCCCATCATAACACATTAAACAGCTTTCGTTTTTCCCTGTTTCCTTTCAATCTCCTTCTAATCCACTGTTTAAAAAAACTGAGGCAAGCTGGGCACAATGGCTTACACCTATAATCTCAGCACCCGGGGGAGGCTGAAGCAGGAGGAGCACTTGAGCCCAAGAATTCAAAATTAGACTGGGCAACACAGTCGAACCCGCCTCCACAAAAAATTAAAAAATTATCTGGGTGGGTGTGGGCAGGGCGCAGTGGCTCACGCCTGCAATCCCAGAACTTTGGGAGGCCAAGGTGGGCAGATCATGAGGTCAGGAGATGGAGACCATCCTGGCTAACACGGTGAAACCCCATCTCTACTAAAAATACAAAAATTAGCCTGGGATGGAGGCACGTGCCTATAGTCCCAGCTACTCAGGAAGCTGAGGCAGGAGAATCACTTGAACCTGGGAGGCAGAGGTTGCAGTGAGCTTAGATTTCCACACTGCACTCCAGCCTGGGTGACAGAGTGAAATTCCATCTCAAAAAAAAAAAAAAAAAATTAGCTGGGTGTGGTGACAAGTGTCTGTACTCCCAGCTACTTGGGAAGCTGAGGTGGGAGGATGACTTGAGCTCAGGAGCTTGAGATTATAGTGACCTATAATCGCACCACTGCACTTCAGCCTGGGTGTCTCTAAAAAACAACACAAAACTGAGGCAAAATTTACATAACACAAAATTAAGCATTTAAAAGTGAACAATTACGGCATTTAGCGCATGAACAATGTTGTGTGGCCATCAGCTCTTTCTAGTGCCAAAGCATTTTCACCATCCCTAAATTAAACCCAGTACCCATTAAGCTGTTACTCCCTATTTCCCCTCCCTCAGCCCCTGGCAATCACCAACCTGCCTGTCCACTTAAAAAATTAGTTTCTGATTGTAAAGGATATATAACACAAAATTTACTACCCTAACCATTTGAAGTGCAGTTTGGTGGCATTAAAGTACATTCACAAAGTTGTGCAACCATCACCATTATCCATCTCCAGAACTTTTCAACTTCCCAAGCAGAAACCCTATCCCCATTGAACACTAACGCCCCAATGTCCCCTTCCTCAGCCCCTGGCAATCACCATTCTATTTTTTGTCTCTATAAATTTGCCTATTCTAGGTACTTCATAGAAGTGGAGCCAAACAGTAGTTGCCCTTTTCCGTCTGGCTTATTTTACTTAGCACAGTGTCCTCAAGGTTCCGCTATGTTGTAGCAGGTGTCAGAACTTCCTTCTTTTTGAAGACTGAGTAACATTCCATTGCATGGCTTGTTCATCCACTCATCTGTTGGTGAATACTCAGGTTGCTTTCACCTTTTTGCAACTGTGAATAGTGCTGTATGCTTGAGTCTCTGCTGCTAGTAGTACACTTTTGACATAGCTGTGATGGTGCCTTGGACAGTTTGGTGCTCTGATATTTCATTTAATGTTATAGTACTTTTGCCTTTTTCCAATTTGCCATGCAGTCTTTATAATCATCCTTCTCAATAGCTGCA
>NW_016107681.1:202369-203858 GCF_001604975.1 Cebus imitator | reverse complement strand
TTTTTGAGCAACTCAATTTTCAGGAAGAAATGAAGGGCCCGTTTAGACAACTCTTAACAGACCTTTGCATCCACTCAAAAAGGTTTGGAGTGGAACATATTTGTGTGATTTTTTTCTTTTAAATGAGAGGGGTGTCTCACTATGTTGCCCAGGCTGGTCTTGAACTACTAGCCTCCAGTGATCCTCCTGCCTCAGCCTCCTGAGTAGCTGGGATTACAGGAGTGTGCCAACATGCGTGGATTAAAGTGGGGCGTATTTGAAAATCTCTCCTGGGAGAAGCAGTTTGAGCCCATAGCACAGACACCCCTTGCAGAGCTCCCTTCCTCTGATCCTCCCCCAGCCCCATCCCATCCCCGTCAAAGCTCCAGGAAAGCAAAAGGAGACAAAACAGATAACAAACTGAACGACAGAGGGAAGTTTTTCTGAAGTTCAATGCTGAAAATAGGAGTGGGGAAAATAGGAGGCAAGAAGAAACTTAAAGAAAAGCAGAAGTGAATTCCGATGAGTTTGCATTCAGCTTCAGTGAGTAGCTGAGAGGCTTGCCAGGGAGGTGAGCTGGGTGCCAGGCCCTTGCTATCTCTGCCTTCACCTACGCCCTTCATGCACATCCGTGGGTAGCTCCCGTAATGCACCAGGAACACCCACCTCCCGGACTTGCCTCCACCCATGTCAAGTGATATAAGCAAGACTTAGGCTCCTCCAGGTTGCAGAGAGCAACAGAGGCATACAACAGCTTTAGAGAACCCAGGGACTCCTGCTGACAGCCCTGGGTGCCTGGTATGGAAACCAAGTGTTTTGTTTGGCTTTGTTTTGTTCTGCACAGCCCACTCTGGCAGCCCGCTTCACCTTTACAGTATCACTTGAAGCAACAATGTAGCTTAATTATGCCTCCTTTATAAAACTTTGAACTAAGCAGGCTCCTTTCCTTGTGCTAAAATCCTTTCCCTCCTTTCAGAGCTGAAAGAGCTTCCCTGCTCAGTCTGGTTTTAAAACCCTCACTTCAAGCATGGAAAATTCTATAAATACCAAATGCATACCTGGAGTTTAACCTTTAATTATTCTAGCCTCCAGCTCAACCTCCTGATTCTACAATTTTCTTTCTGCACATATGCCCTCTTTAAACTCTGTCCAGAGTTTGATCAACATTAATAATAGTAAAAAAATCTCCTTGGGAAGACTTTCAGAGCTGCCTGAAGAGGAATAGAAATTGTCTAAGTGGGTGCGATCTTTGGAGAAACACTCATCTGGCAGCCTGTGGCGTTGTATTGATGCTGGAGGTTTGGCTGAGTTTGGCAGCCTGAAATCACAGCAATCCCATGCATAGGAGGTAAAGCAGACATACACTGACTTGGCTCCATTTTCCCTCAGGTAGTCTCCTGGATGACCACTGTTCTGGTTATTTAGTGCTGCATAATAAACCACCCCAAAATTAGTGTCTTGAAACACCAATCATTTAGTTTTGAAACAAACCCAATAGTCCCATAGACAG
>NW_016107681.1:199405-202079 GCF_001604975.1 Cebus imitator | reverse complement strand
CTTAAAGCTGGAAACCTTTATTTGTTTTATCTGAGTTCCTTCCTCAGGAAAGGACCTCCAGGCCTCTCAAAAAGTATCGAAGAACTGAAACTGACCAGATCATCACATTCAGACAATGAAATGCCAGGCTCCTCATTAATCATGATTGCTTTCTTGCCCCTCTTGAGTTCCCGTTTTCTCACATATAGTTACATTTCTTCCTTGCTAAACAAACCCTAATTTTAGTAGGCCAAGGAGATGGATTGTTTTTTGTTTTTTTTGAGATGGAGTTTCACTCTTGTTGCCCAGACTGGAGTGCAGTGGTGCAATCTTGGCTCACTGCAACCTCTGCCTCCCAGGTTCAAGCAATTCTCATGCCTCAGCCTCCCAAGTAGCTGAGATTCCAGGTGCCTGCCACCATGCATGGCTAATTTTTATATTTTTAGTAGAGATGGGGTTTTGCCATGTTGGCAAGGCTGGTCATCCAACTCCTGATCTCAGGCCATCCACCTGCCTTGGCCTCCCAAAGTGCTGGAATGACAGAGGAGATGGATTTGACACTGATCTCCCATCACTTCGGCACCCAATTAAAACCTTTTTCCTTGGCAATACTTGTTTCAGTGATTGGCTACCTGTGCAGGAACAGCAGGACCTAGACAGAACCCCTGGTGTTTTGGTAACAGATTGCTCCCAAATCTGATCTCGGCAGAGCCGGTGGGCCCAATCTGTCTTCACTCCATGGAGCATTCTCTGGGGTGGCTTAAAGGATCAGGAGTGCTCGAAGGCTGGAAGCCAGAATCAGCGAAAGGCTCTGTGATCTGATGTCTCCCAAGTCTGGTGTCAATGCTGGCTGTCCAGTGGGACCGCAGCTGGGGTTGTTGACTGTAGCCTGTGTATGTGGCCTCTCTATGTGGCTTCTTGGCTTCCTCATAGCATGGAAGCATGAGTGTCCCAAGGCAACAAGGTAGAAGTACATGGCATTCTCATGACCTAGCTTCAGAATTCACATCGCTTCCTTCTGGCATGTTCTATTATTGGTCCAGGCAGTCATGAAGTCTTGATTAGGTTCAAGGGGAGCAGGTGTAGACCCCACCAGTGGAAGGGCCATTGTCATTGGGGTGTCATTGTCATATTGAAAGAATAATCTGTGGGATGGGAGATTGTGGTAGCTGTCTTAGTTTGCTTGGGCTGCCACAACAAAATATCACAGATGGACCAGCATAAGCAACCAACATGTATTTCTCACAATTCTGAAGAGTAGAAGTCCAAGATCAAGGTGTCAGCAGGGTTGGTGCCTATGAGGCTTCTCTTCCTCGCTTGTAGACAGCCACTTTCTCATTGTATCCTCACATGGCCTTTCCTGTCTGTGTGCATGGAGAGAGAGATCTCTGGTGTCTCTTCTTATAAGGATACCAGTCCTATTGGACTAGGGTCCCACTCTTACGACCTCACTTAATCTGAATTACCTCCCAAAAGACCCTGTCTCCAAATACAGTCACATTGGGGTTAGGGTTTCAACCTATGAATTTTGAGGGAGACAATGAACTAAATGACAATTTAGTTCATAACTGTGGCCATCTTTGGAAAATGCAATCTGCTACAAGCCCTGAGCTGTGTTCCTCTCTTTGGATCTCTCAAGCTGATATCATTCTTTTTGAGTGATAAGCGGGTCAAAAGGATAGTGTTGAGTTTGACCTGCCTGTGGTCTTTGGAAGATGTTACTCTGTAAAGTTCTTTTTCTTCCTGAGCCAAGTCTACCTGCCAAGCCTGGGACAAAGAAATTGAGCACTAGCAGCACAGTCTTCCTTTCTAAACTAGCCATGGGGGACACTGTTGATCAGTTCACACCTTGACTCCTGTCGCGGTTTTGTATCGTGTCACCTTGCCTAATCTGGAGCAATGTTTCCCAGAATCCACTTACTTTTATGGCTCCAGATTAGAGCTGGTCAGAAAACAAACTTTCACAACATTTGGAAGGTGGGGGAGAAGCAGCTGTCACGCCTCTCTGGTCATCTGGTTAGATGCAGTGAAAGACAGAAGGTGCTGGAAAGTACTAGCATGTCATTCTCTCTTGCTTTGCATCCAACTCTTTTCCCCAGCTACCAGCCCTGCTGAGCCACAGCCACCGTAGACCACCACCAGACACAGAGCCATAGTCTCTATGGGCTTCTTTCTCCTTGAGCCCCACTCAGGCACCTGAGCATACCTGGCTTCCAGAGGGCTGGCTAATGAATCTTTTCTGATCCCCCAACTTCTCCTTTAAGACCCTTCGTCTCCCACACTCTCCCAGAATTGTGTAGAGTTGAAGTCTTAACAACTCCTCGAAGCCCCTACTGCATAATACTCACAGAATCTGTTTCCCTGCTTGGACCCTGACCGGCACAACCCTCCTCAATCCTCTCTGCCTCAGTCTCTTCACAGAAATGCCCAGGTATGGGTGGCTTCTCATGAATTTGAAGAGAATTATGCATAATGGAGACCTCAGGGGCAACCACTGTCCCCACTCCATCTGCAAACCACAAGTCCACCTTTTTGTTTGTTTGTTTCTTTTTGAGACAGGGTCTTGCTCTGTTGCCCAAGCTGGAGTGCAGTGGCATGATCGTGGCTCATTGCAGCCTCGAATTCTTGGGGCTAAGGGATTCTCCCACCTCAGCCTCCCAAGTAGCTGGGACTACAGGTGCATGCCACCATGCCC
>NW_016107681.1:188669-198890 GCF_001604975.1 Cebus imitator | reverse complement strand
ACCTTACACTTTCAGCAGTCCCAGGATAAACTTGGGAAAACGGTAACATACATGTGCCCCATGCCCTCAATAGGTTCTACCCTCACAGGGTAGACACCAATTCTCCCTTTCCTGAGGCCTGGCCATTCTTGAGCTAAGATACACACACCTTTCAATTTAAGTAAGGGTACTTGAAGACAAAATGAATTCAGCCTTGTACCGGAGAAAGGACATAGCAAGGGTTCAAGGGAGAAGGGATAGGCAAAACCGCAATTACTTTTGCACCAGGTATTTTCTGTAGTGAATGGAATGGTCAGGATTATTTGACACCTTTGTTAAGTTGGATTTGGGCATAAACTCTGGCTACCCAGTGACTAGTGC
Organism: Cebus imitator; assembly: GCF_001604975.1. NCBI lineage: Eukaryota > Metazoa > Chordata > Mammalia > Primates > Cebidae > Cebus > Cebus imitator. The sequence continues at coordinate 198,530 of NW_016107681.1, read as the reverse complement.
CCAGAGCAAGGTTTGCACAATGGATAGAAAGGAAACCAATGGCTCAGAACAGAGTTTGGGGCTTAGAGGAGGGCCCATCTCATGGTCTCCATGACCCAGATGGTGCTGCTGGAGTTGCTGCGAGGGAAGAGTGTACTCTTTTAGGACTTAATGAAGCCGGGAGGAGCCTTGGGGCAGGGAGCGCTTCAGCGCACCTTCTCTGCCACAGAGACTTCAGCTCCAGGCTCTGGATGGTTCCATGGTACGTCTTTGTTTTCCATGACATCATTCTTTCTTTCAGGCTTTAGAAACAGGTGAGGACAAAAAATTCTTCTTCTATGGGACAGGTCTTTCTCATTTTCAATGATAGCACCATAACAATTCCTCAACGCTAAACAACAACAAAAATCAATGCTCCTGATAAGTTCATAAATCTTTGAACTGGCACAGTGGCTCGTGCCTGTAATCCCAGTACTTTGGGAGGCTGAGGCGGGAGGATTGCTTGAGCCCAGGAGTTCAAGACCTGCCTGGGTGACAGAGCAAGACTTCAACTCTAAAAAAAAAAAAATCTATTTGATAGAGCGATCTCACTTTCAAGTGTTCTCAACACCAACAGTGAAACTTTTTTTTTCAAGATGGAGTTTCGCTCTTATTGCCCAGGCTGGAGCGCTACAGTGCCATCTCGGCTCACTGCAACCTCTGCCTCCCGGGTTCAAGCGATTCTCCTGCCTCAGCCCCCCAAGTAGCTGGAATCACAGGCATGTGCCACCATGGCTGACTAATTTTCGTATTTTCAGTAAAGACCAGGTTTTGCCATGTTGGTCAGAATTGTCTCAAACTCCTGACCTCAGGTGATCCACCCATCTCAGTCTTCCAAAGTGCTGGGATTACAGGTGTGAGCCACCACGCCCAGCCCAGTGAAACATTTTTTAACACTCTCTCCACTATATGTATATTTATTTATTTATAAATTACATTCATGTGCTAATGTTTTCTACTAGATCACAAGGCTGTGTGTGTGTGTGTGTGTGTGTGTGCACATGTTTGAGTTCCATTGCTAAGAATAGAGGTTGATAATCCACATTTCAAATTATCTTCTTGTTATTTTTGAAAGTTTCAAAACGCACATTTTTTCAAATCAGGTGAGATGGGCCTCATGGCGCATGTGACTTGCAGAGCTCTCACTCATCCTCATGGAACTGCAAATGTTGTCAGTTTCTTCCTTGCTTGTGCTTGCATCCACAATGTTATCTTCAAGCCACCGTTTCTTTAGAGGAACCATGTTAAGCCCTTTGCCCATTTTGTGATGATTAGTTGAGTTAGAGCTAGATAATATAGATAATCCATAAATCTGCTCAACGTGGTACTCATAGCAGGCCATTTACTGGAAGTGAGATATTGTGTGAGGGGATGCTGTCAATGCCTCCTCTAAGTCTCTGGGTCTCCCACCCTTCCCTCGGCATCCCTTGCCTGCCATACTGGATGCTGCATGCTGACACACAGCCTGAATAAGCGACCAGGGTCAATCTGCATGGTCCGTATTGGACTGTAAGAGTCAGCTATTGCTCCAATAATGCTGCATAACAAACACTCTAAAACTCAGTGGTTTACAACAATCAGCACTTTCCCCTGCTTGCTTGTGGTCCCGAAGGACTGAGGAATTTGATTGATCTTGGCTGGACTTGACTCTAGGTTGCAGGTTTTGTGCAGGTCTGGAGCTCAGGCTGATGTGACCACAGCTACCCAGGACATGTTCTTCTCCTGCTGCAGGCAGAGGCTCCAGAGGGCAGACCACAAGATGCAACTCATTTAAAGTGCCCACTTGCAAGCCTCGTCTGTGAATATTCTATGAGGCAAAACAAGGCAGGTGGCCAAGCCCAGCTTCACTGGAGTGCAGAAGACTATTCTGTTGGTAGTGGGAGGCACTGCATAGTTAAAAAGTAAAAAAGATTCATTCTATTCCTCCTGAGCAAACAATTGGGATCAATAAGCCAATCTATCACAGTGAGTTAAACGGAAGTTCTGAGGCTTTGATATTTTCTTCCTATCTGTATTTGTTTGCTGGGGCTGCCGTAACAAAATATCACAGACTGGGTGGCTTACACAACAGGCATCTACTGCCTCATGGTTCCTGGAGGCGCCAAGTACAAAATCCAGAGGTGGACAGGGTTAGCTCTTTCTGAGGGATGTGAGGAAGTGTCTGTCCAGGCCTCCTCTCCTCGGCCTGTCTTTTCCCTGCCTCTTCACAGCATCTTCTCACTCTCTCTCTCTCTTTTTTATTTTTATTTTTTTGAGAGATGGAGTCTCTGTCGCCCAGGCTGGAGTGCAATGGTGTGATCTCGGCAACCTCCGCCTCCGGGGTTCAAGTGACTCTCGTGCCTTAGTCTCCTGAGCAGCTGGGACTACAAGCACCCACTACCACGTCCGGTTAATTTTTGTATTTTCAGTGGAGACAGGGTTTCACCATGTTGGTCAGGAGTTCGAGACCACACTGCCTGGCCTTCTTCTCTTTATGCTTGTTTATATCCAGATTTTCCCTTTTTATAAGGACGCCACTCATATTGGATTAGGCTCCACCCTAATGACCTCATTTTAACTCAGTTACCTCCTTAAAGACCCTATCTTCAAATAAGGTGACATTCTGAGGTATTGGGGGTTAGGACTTCAACCTAGGAATTTAGGGGAGACACCAAGTCAGCCCCTAACAGTGCCACTCCAAGGGTTCTCTTGCGTACCACTTTGTGTGTGTGTCCCCCAACCTTGGGGACCTTCTGGCATAGTGACCAGTGCAGAAACTTTTCTTGCCTCTCACTTTCTCTTCTGCTGGGCATGACTGATACCTCTCAACCCAGGTTTGAGCAGAGGACAAATGCACCAGACTTAAAGGTTCCACCCACAGCCCATGATGGATCAGGAGAAGCCCTCAGCTCTTTGGCCACATTACACCCAAGCCTTAGGTTGAGTTCACTAACGTGGCTCACACTTGCTTTACTTGAGGGAAAAACCCTATCCTGTTGGCTATAAGGTGTCACCAAGAGGCTGGGCGAGGTAGTTCATGCCTGTAATCCCAACACTTTGGGAGGCTGAGGAGGGTGGATCATGAGGTCAGGAGTTTGAGACCAGCCTGGCCAATATGGTGAAACCCCGTCTCTAGTAAAAATACAAAAATTAGCCGGACATGATGGCGCACACCTGTAGTCCCAGCTACTCGGGAGGCTGAGGCAGAAGAATTGCTTGAACCTGGGAGGTGGAGGTTGCAGTGAGCCGAGATCGTGCCACTACATTCCAGCCTGGGTGACAGAGCAAGACTCCATCTCAAAAAACAAACAAACAAGGTGTCACCAAGGTAAGATTTGTGTGTGACTCTTACTGCGTGTGAAATGAGTAGCTTGATTCCCTTTAACAGGGTGTTGTGATGTTTAATGCTTGCCAGAAGAGCCCTACAGAGAAGGGTAGAGTAAATCCCAATGATGATTCTGTAGAACAATCCTGCTTTTCTTATTCATGCTCAGGAAGGGGTCTGGGACAAATGACTGAATTCAACACAAGTTCATGTTCCAACGAGCAGGGCTGCATGTACGCACGCAGTAAATATCTTTAACACTTTATAGGAGAGCAAAAGGAGGCAATTCTCTTAGCAGACTGCCTTGTAATGCTGGTCTGATTCATTCCTGACTGATGTGGCCCACATGTGTTCCCTGAGACAGCAGAAACAAGTGGCCTTTGTGCCCTGTCAGCGTTTTCCGTCTTAACGTAAATTAGTTACACTCCAGCCATTTCATTAAGAAATTATGTCTCTGATGTGACGTGTCAGGTTTCCAGAGGTGGTCAGAAAAGCCTGCCTGTGGCTGAGGATGGTCATTTCCCCTGAATACAATGACTGCTCCTGTGCCACCTGATCATTAGGGAGAGGGGGGAGGGACAAACAGCCCTACTAGACATGACACCACACAGTGGAGTAGGACAAGAATGCAACAGAATTACGGGAGGCTTCAACATCATCCTCCCACCCCCGTGCCTGGGGTTAGAATATTATAGACATCTGGAATTATGACTGGTTAAATGCAGTCAAACACAGATTTCTTTTTGTGGAAATATTCTGATCTAAGACCCAGGAGGGCAGGGAGATTGGGTTATTGCCATCCTTGCAATAAACATATTATGGAAGTTTATAAACTTGGCCTTTCTCTCGGCTGCTTTAGGCTTCTGGTGCGCCTGGGATGGCTTTGATTTTGAAATTACTTAGACGATAGACAGACTTTTCCTCTCCTCAAATTCGCAGCCCAATCTGATAAACACATCTGCAGCAAGTCCTGTTTTGGCTAGTTTGGGGCAGACCAAAGGACAGGGTACTTCTTAGGAAATAAATATCTAAAAAGCATTTATGTGACCCAACCGGAGTTGGGAAGAATGGAAAGTATCACAAGATATTCCATGCACATGATATCTAATTTCCCTTTTATAGAGAAGAAATTCAAATGAGCCTCTGCCATTAAAACTTTGATTATCAGAAGCTTCGTTTTAATCAGAGCTTGCCATAAACGTCACGTGCTCAGCTTACTTGTGTATTTAACATTCTTGATATTATACACTGTTCCAATTATCCAAATTTTTCTTAAACTCAATTTCCCAGGGCCTCGTGGTATTCAGCTAATCAAGCTTTAACTTTTTAAAAAAGTGTTTATCTCTGGACTCTCTCTATACACAGTGTGTATATACACACAGGGACCAGATCTAGGAGGATGCCAGGGTACATTCTTCAGGCAGCCAAATGCACACCCATGGTGTGGGACTTTGCTGATGAAGGGAAAATGCTGGACCGTTGGGAATTTAAATGCTGCCAGCTTTATTCCCGACCGCCTCAATGCCCTGCCTGAACAACTGGCCTCATATTCATATCGCCAGCCTGGACCACCTCACACTCCTCTGTGGCACCTGAAACTGACCACCGGAGGCAGATGGCACGCTCTGTGGATGCAGACGTTGCTGGCTGCTGGCTTTCCTCTGCTGTCTTCCCAGTCGCTCAGAAAGATTAGCTTTTAGGGATGTGGTTAGCACACACAGCACTCATAACTCAATCCAGTATATCACACAATCACAGGAAATACCGTGTGTCATTACAGCATGCATGCTTCTGAAGCAGTCCTCCTGCACAACACACATCGTGGCATATGCACATATTGCACCCAGACACACACACCCTCCATTCTACACCCATGATTCACTGTGCAGGCTGTTGCATACTTGGGCAACAGAGCAATTCAGGGAGAGGATGGACTTTTTTTTTTTTTAATCTTTGTGGCTACTTTGCTTTCTATTCCAGGCTCAGTCCACAAGGGTCAAGAATTGTTAAGAAAGTCCATCTTGGCCTCAGTCCATTCCAGCCACCGGAAGGGTTGGAGCCAGAGACTGTGTTCTTTCAGCTGAGGGAGGGCAGGCCAGCTATGACAGGCCCCTGCTGCCCGCCTCAGATCCAGCATGATTGCATCCCGCAGACCAGCCGTGCCAAGCCAAGCCAAATGTCCACTCAGCATCTTCTGTGCATGCCTAGCAAGTCCCTTTGCCTTTTGAACTAAGCTCTTTTTGTGACATCGGAATGTTCTTTCCCCCTTTTTCTGTCTATTGAAATCTTCCCCTTTTTTCAAAGCCCGACTAAGGCCCCACCTCTCCTAAAGAGGCCAGCTGGAAATGATCTCTCATTTCAGCTCCTCAAAGTCCTTATTCTCTATAGCACTTTTTGGATCCAAAGTAAACACTCCCATTGGGTGTTTGGGGTGTTTTTTGTATGTGTAAGAGCAGGGGCATTGCCTTGTGCTTCTCTGCCTCCTGATGGAGACTAAATATGATGACTTGCACATAATAGGCCTTCAACAAATGTTTGTGGTTGATGATACTGCTAGTAGCAGCTACTATTGATTGAACGTCTACTGTGTGCCATACACTCTCTATAGATGATTCTATTTCATCTTTCTGTTTGTTGGTTGGTTTGTTTTTGAGACAGAGTCTCGCTCTGTTGTCCAGGCTGGAGTGCAGTGGTGCAATCTCGGCTCACTGCAACCTCCTCCTCCCGGGTTCAGGCGATTCTCCCTCCTCAGCCTCCCGAGTAGCTGGGATTACAGGTGTGCACCATCACGCCCAGCTAATTTTTGTATTTTTAGTAGAGACAGGGTTTCGCCATGATGGCCAGGCTGCTCTTGAACTCCTGACCTCAAGAGATCCACCGGCCTTGGCCCCCGAAAGTGCTAGGATTATAGATGTGAGCCACCATGCCTGGCCCTTTTTGTTTTTGATTAACTAAATTTTACATGCTTGATACTTGAATATGTTCTCTTTATAAAAAATTGAAATTTAATGCATAGGGTAAAAAGTGAACGTTTCAGCTGGGTGCGGTGGCTCACACCTGTAATCCCAGCACTTTGGGAGGCCGAGGTGGATGGATCACCTGAGGTCAGGAGTTTGAGACTAGCCTGGCCAACATGGCAAAACCTCGTCTCTACTAAAAATACAAAAATTAGCTGGGCGTGGTAGCATATGCCTGTAATCTCAGTTACTTGGGAGGCTGAGGCAGGAGAATTGCTTGAACCCAGGAGATGGAGGTTGCAGTGAGCCAAGATCATGCTACAGCACTCCAGCTTGGGCAACAGAGTGAGACTGTCTTAAAAAAAAAACAAAAAACAAAACAAAAAAAACCAGTGAACTTTTCCCCCATTCCACCTCTATCTTCTTTATGCCCCCACCTTATTTCCCTCCCCAGAGAAATCCACTGTTAATAGTTTGGCCTACTGGACTTTTGCCTAATATATACAACCGTGATTCACAGTTTAAACTTCACAAAAATCTTAAAAAGCATTATTATTATTTATTCATCTTTAAATATTTTATTTATTTATTTATTTAAAGATGAATAAATAATAATAATGCTTTTTAGTTGTTAGGCAAAAGTCCGGTAGGCCAAACTATTAACAGTGGATTTCTCTGGGGAGGGAAAGAAGGTGGGGGCATAAAGAAGATAGAGGTGGAACGGTAGAAAAGTTCACTGTTTTTTTTGTGTGTTTTTTTTTGTTTTTTTTTTTTTTTTTAGAGTTGAGAAGAATTGGGTCAGAGGGGTTAATGAACATTTCCAAGGTCACACAGGTAGTAAGTGGAAGAGCCAGGATTTGAACCTGGCCTTTGCACTCACATCTGAATCACTGTGGGGCTTACAGAGCTGCCTCTGGACTGCCTATATCGTAACAATGCCTTACAGGCAATTCTGATGTATGCAAAGCTTTATGAAAATACTGCTCTAAAAGCATCCGGGGTGGTCTCCTGCCTTCTAGCACCTGTCAACACTGCCCCATCCCACCCCCACCTGCTAGAGGGACAGCCAGAGACAGCAGAGTGATGGTGTTGTCCACGTGAATCACACCATCTAGGTTCAGATCCTGGCTATTCTACTTCCAACTGTGTAACTCCGGCAAGTTATTTAACCTCTCTGGGCCTCATTCTCCCCATCTGTAAAATGGGGAGGGTAAGTAATAACACCTCACCCACAAGGTTGCTGCGAGGATTAAATTAGGTTAACAGACATAAGGCATTTAGAATCACACCTGGAGGAGTAGCAGCTGTACCCCTTGCTACTGTTATGAGAGCTGAGCTAATCTGGACGCTTTCTGTGGAGCCCCTTAGGTCTCTCAGGCCAGCATTTGACAGTAGAGTCACAAATTATAGTTATCAGTGACATTCTCAGATTGGGTCTTTTTTGAGCCCAAACATCCTGCTTATGACTGCCTGGAAAGACCCACGTGAGTGGAGGCCTTTCCCTGTCCAATCCCTTCCAGCGACAGGCAGCTGGAAGGAGCTTCAGAGCATCCCGTGGCCTCCAGAGCTGTTTCTTATGTCTATCCTACTTCTCTTCTGCTGTCATTTGAGAGGCCAGCCCTTTGTGGGTGCTGCTGGTGTCCAGTCAGAGTCCCTGTACTGGCCGGTGCGTTCATTACCAGACCAGAGGCTCCCGGCATCAACCTTCTCTGGGGAATGGCTCTCAGTCTCACCTGGAGATGACCACTTGGGCTTAGGTCCTCCTTTTGCCCTCATGGGCAGCCTGGCTGCCTTCTGTCAAGTGTGGGGAGGAGTGTCGCTATGATGCCTTCTGGCCCCCAGCCCCAGGCTGAGGCTAGACTTTGGCCAAATTCACATCTTCACTTGCCTTCCTCAGCCCTGCTCTGCTTCTCTCCATCCTCATCTTTATCTCCTGAGAGCCCTCCCTCCTTTATCATTCACTTGCACAAAAATCCCTGTCCAGGGCTCTCTGCTTCCAGGGAAGCTGACCTAAGACACCACTGGTCACCATGGCCTGCAGTAATGACCCTCGCAATGCACGGAGCTGTTGCCAAGCCATTCCTTGGCCTCTCTGTCCCCCACTTAAGTAATTAGTTCCCTCCCAGGGCTTATTTTCTAACCCTCTAATCAGAAGCTGGCATCAGAGGGAGAGGATGATAAATGAAATAGGGGTGGTGGTGCCGCATGAAGCCGAGAAGCACAGTCACCTGGGAGCCAGGAGCAGCAGGAAGCTCCTACTGAAACCCGAGTGTCAGGACCACTGGCTGAAGACACTAATTTGCCTCTCCTTTCTGCACATTTGCACCCTGAGGTCAGGAGCCTTAATGCCAAGAAAATAACATTAGTTAATACTGCTTGCTGCAGATACATTAAGGCCAACAGAGAGAAGGCTGGATATGTGGGAAATACAAAGAGACTTTTCAACCTGTTCATGTCGCGCATCGTAGGTTTGGAGGGGCAGGAAGGCGCTGAGGTGCACACAGGTGAGGGATGTGTGTCTACCCTGGTCTATCACAGTATCACAGAAACAAAGTGGTTGCCAGGAACAGCTGTCCCGCCCCACTGCCTTTTGGTCGAACACTTTCTCGATAAATATCTGTTGACATGAGAGCCTTTGTGTTTCTCTCTACAGTGCAGTTCCCTGAACAATATCTCTCCAGAAATTGTTTTCTTTTTTTTTTGAGACAGTCTCGCTCTGTCGCCCAGGCTGGAGTGCAGTGGCACAATCTCGGCTCACTGCAACCTCCACCTTCTGGGTTCAAGTGATTCTCCTGCCTCAACCTCCTGAGTAGCTGGGATTACAGGCACCCACCACCACGCCTGGCTAATTTTTGTGTTTTTAGTAGAGATGAGATTTCACCATGTTGGCCAGGCTGGTCTTGAACTCCTGACCCTAGGTGATCCACCCACCTTGGCCTCCCTAAGTGCTATTAAGAGGTATGAGCCACCATGCCCGGCCCAGAAACTGTTTTCTAGGGAGCTAATACTGCTGTAATGGTGGACGTTTTCCTTTTCCCTTTCCTAGTTCTCCAAAAGAAGCCAAGTGATACATGGCCTATTCCTTCCCTTTGGAGGTCAGGGTCTGCCAGTGGCTGGGGGACTCACAGCCAGATTTGCAGCAATAGGGTAACTGACATGGCCTAGAAAGGGGACAGCAGATATCATATTAAGGACACTTTCTGGTTCTCTGAAAATTACTTAAGATTTAAATACAAAACATGATACATTAGGGGGAAACATAAAGAAACACAAACACACACCTAGGAGCAAATTTAGCAACTTTGTGCATAAATTTTAATTCACAAATAAATGTTTACTTGTCCTCTAATTTTTTGTTTTGTTTTTGTTTTTGTTTTTTTTAGCGACATGGTCTCACTCTGTCACCTAGGCTGTAGCGCGGTGGTGCAATCATGGCTCACTGCAGCCTTGACCTCCAGGGCTCAAGTGATCCTCCCTCCTCAGCTTCCCAAGTAGCTTGGAGCACAGGCACATACCACTACGGCTGGCTGATTTTTAAAACTTTTTTATAGAGGCGGAGTCTCACTGTGTTGCTCAGGCTAG
>NW_016107681.1:185347-186539 GCF_001604975.1 Cebus imitator | reverse complement strand
TTTTAGTTTGATGCAGGGTCTCACTCTGTTACCCAGGCTGGAGTGCAATGACGCGATCACAGCTCACTGCAGCCTTGATCTTCTGGGCTCAGGTGATCCTCCCACCTCAGCCTCCTGAGTAGCTGTGACTACAGGCATGCTCCACCACTTCCGGCTAATTTTTGTGTTTTTTGTAGAGACTGGATTTCACCATGTTACCCAGGCTGGTCTCAAACTCCCAAGCTCAAGCGATCTGCCCACCTCAGCCTCCCAGAGTGCTGGGATTACAGGCATGAAAAACTGACCATCTTAACCACTTTAACTGCACAGTTTAGTGGCATCAAGTACATTCATATTGTTGTGCCACCGTCACCACCATCCTTCTCCAGAATCTTTTCTTCTTCCCAAACTGGAATTCTGCACCCATACAGCACTAACTCCCCATTCCCTCCCTGCCACCCCCTGGCAGCCACCATCCCACTTCTGTCTCTGCAAGTGACTGCTCTAGGGACCTCAGATATGTCAGTGGAATCCTACAGCATTCGTCCTTTTGCTCTGTTTTCCATGGCATTTCCACCATTTTACATTTCCACAAGCAATGCACAAGAGTTCCAATTTCCCCACATTCTCGCCAGTACCTGTTATTCTCTGTGTTTTTGTTTGTTTTGTTTTGATAACAGCTATCCTAATGGGTATGAAGTAGTATCTTGTTGTAGTTTTGATTTTCTTTTCTTTTATTTTTTATTTATTTATTTTTTTAAAGATGAGGTTTCACCATGTTGGTTGGGCTGGTCTTGAACTCCCGACCTCAGGTGATCTGCTCCCCTTGGCCTCCCAGAGTGCTGGGATTACAGGCGTGAGCCACTGCACCCGGCCAGTTTTGATTTCTTTAGCTAAACTTTTTTTTTTTTAAACAGTTTCGCTCTGTCGCCTAGTCTGGAGTGCAGTGATGCAATCACAGCTCACTGCAGCCTCGACCTCCCAGGGTCAAATGATCCTCCCACTTCAGCCTCCCCAGTAGTTGGGATTACAGGCATGCACCACCATGCCTGGCTAATTTCTTGTATTTTTTATAGAGATGGGGTTTCGGCATATTGCCCAAGCTGGTCTTGAAGTCTTGAGCTCAAGTGATCCACTCACCCTGGCCTCCCGAGCGCTGAGATTATAGGCATGAGCCACTGGCCCTCAGCTAAACTCTTTTTTTTTTTTTTTT
>NW_016107681.1:171927-185017 GCF_001604975.1 Cebus imitator | reverse complement strand
CACCATGTTGACCAGGATGGTCTCGATCTCTTGACCTCGTGATCCACCCGCCTCGGCCTCCCAAAGTGCTGGGATTACAGGCTTGAGCCACCGCGCCCGGCAGTTTTTGTATTTGCAGTAGAGATGGAGTTTCACCGTGTTAGCAGGATGGTCTCGATCTCCTGACCTCATGATCTGCCTGACTTGGCCTCCCAAAGTGCTGGGATTACAGGCATGAGCCACCGCACCTGGTCTAAACTCTTATTTTCTGGGGCAGAGGTTGGCAGTCCTGATGCCTGTACAGGATATGAACTGTGAGCGGACTCAATTCTGCCCATTAGAGGCCAGACTTCCCACCTTTGACAGTTCACCTGTGGGGCCTGTCACATAAAATATGGAGAAAATGTTAACATCTCTTCCCCACCCCTCCCTGCACTGCAGCCTCTTTCCCCAAGGGTTATGGATCGTATCTGTTCATGTGTAAAACGTTCTTCTAAATAGTTAAATGCACACATATACTGGCATATAGTTGTGTCATATCTTTTGTTACTTCATTTGTAAAATGGCAAGCAAGTCCAAAATACAGGGGCCCCAAAGCAAGAGTTGGGGCAAGGACTGTGCAACTCCAGCAGAAGAGGGCTGGGTACTGGTGGGGGTATGGCAGTTGGGGGATGGGAGTGAGCAGAGGGCCTCAGAATTGGGAGCCATTCTTCATGTTTTCCTTTTTCTCCCACCTCTGGTAGCAAGATTTTTTTTTTTGTTTTTGCAGCTCGTTCCAGTGTCTATGGTCAAGCACATACAAGACAAGGTGAAGCTGAGACCAAGGCCTGGGAGATCCGGCTGCTAAAGACGCAATAGCCATTTTTACATTCCAACAGTCATTACTCACATAAACAGTGAAAGGAGGCCAGGTGCAATGGCTCACGCCTATAATCACAGCCTTTGGGAGACTGAGGCAGGTGGATCACCTGAGATCAGGAGTTCGAGACCAGCCTGGGCTACATAGCAAAACCCCGTCTCTACTAAAAATACAAAAATTTGCCAGGTGTGGAGGCAAGTGCTTGTAATCCCAGCTACTTGGGAGGCTGAGGCACAAGAATTACTTGAACCTGGGTGGTGGAGGTTGCAGTGAGCTGAGATGGCACCGCTGCACTCCAGCCTGGCTCAGAGTGAAACTCCATCTCAAAACAAAACAAAACGAAACAAAAAAACAGTGAAAGGAAGATTAGCCAAAGGTGCCGGCTTTCCTGGGTCCTTGTCCCACACCAAAAAGGACGACCCTGACACAAAAGGGACAGGATGCCTGCCACAGAAGTTGAGGGCTGCCCCCTCGCCAAAGGGCTCATTCTAGACTGGCTGTATCCAACTAGCCAACTTGATAGGCCTGCCATGCTATCGGGTGGTGGGGCTGGAAGCCTCAGACCTCCTCAGAACCCAGGTGAAGAGAGACTGTCTCCTGATAGTCCCTAAGGAGAGATTGCGAGGTGTTGGGAGCTAAATTGTGCCCCCTCCCCCATTCATTCATAGTTGAAGTCCTAACCCCCAGGATCTCAGAATGTAACTGTGTTTGGAGACAGGCTTTTTACGGAGGTGATTAAATTAAAAATGAGGTCGTGAAGGTGAGCCTTAATACAATCTGACTGGTGTCCTTACGAGAAGAGGAAATTAGGACGCAGACACACATGCAGGGAAAACCATGTGAAGACACAGCGACAGCCAGGAAGAGAAGCCTGGGACAGATCCTTCCCTCACAGCCCTCACAAGGAAGCAACCCTGCCAACACCTTGATCTCAGACTTCCAGCCTCCATAACTGTGAGACAATAAACATCAGTTGCTGAGGCTACATGGTGCATGGTACTTTGTCACGGCAGCCCAAGCAGATGGCTCCAGGAGGCGAGTGGAAGATATCCTCTGAGCAATTCCTCACAGGCCTCCTGTCTTCTTGTGTTCTGCCAAGGCTCAGATTAGCTGCAGGTCAAGCCTTTGCCTGCATGGCCCACGTGGATATGTGCAAGGTAACGGGGGTGCCATGGTAGAGCCCTTCCCCCAGGTGTCACCAGCTTTGTGGATAGTGAGAGATGTTGTGCTACCCGGCTTCCAAATATTTCATTGCGAATGTGTGTTCAGTCATATTATTTTAACTTGGTTTTGTTTTTGAGACAGAGTCTCACCTGGTCACCCAGGCTGAGTGCAGTGGTGCGATCATGGCTCACTGCAGCCTACACCTCTCAGACTCAAGCAATCCTTCCGTCTCAGCCTCCCAAGTAGTTAGGACTATAGGCGTGCACCACCACACCCAGCTAATTTATTTTGTGTAGAGATGGGGGATTACAGGCAAGTGCCACCACGCCTGGCAAATTTTGTATTTTTGGTAGAGACAGGTTTCACCATATTGCCCAGGCTGGTCTCAAACCCCTGGGCTCAAGTGATCCTCCCACCTCGGCCTCCAGGCATAAGCACAACACCCAGCCTATTTTAACCTTTAAAAATTTATTTTTAAAATGGGATCATACAATGCCTCGTTTTGTGCAAGATACTTTTTGCAGTTGACGCTGTATTGTGGACAGTCTCACCATGGCCTCTTGACTCCTGGGTTAGAGTGTCAATGGTGTACTCTTGAGGCCAGTATTTCCATGGGCATTCCTCAGATTGTCTTCCGCCTTGCTGATGGAGGTAGAGATGACTTAAGAGGTGAACCAGAAGCTTCATGTGATGGCTCACACCTGTAATCCCAGCACTCTGGGAGGCTGAGGTGGGGAAATCACAAGGTCAGGAATTCGAGACTAGCCTGGCCAATATGGTGAAACCCTGTCTCTACTAAAAATACAAAAATTAGCCAGGCATGGTGGCACTCGCCTGTAATCCCAGCTACTCAGGAGGCTGAGGCAAGAGACTCGCTTGAACATGGGAGGTGGAGGTTGCAGTGAGCCGAGATTGCACCATCGCACTCCACCCCGTGTGACAGAGCAAAACTCTGTCTCAAAAAAAAAAAAGAAAAAAAAAAGAGGTGAACCAGTAGCAGACCATTGTGTTTTCAACACCAGAGGTCATAGTATGGTGACTTAATACAACACAGTGGCAATGAGGACAGTGAAAAGTAGTTGAGAGTGAGATCTGTGAAATACATGTAAAGTCTTACTCCTCTTCCTCCCTCAGGCCTTCCGCTTCCCTAGACCCTATGTGAACAGGTCTTTCAAATAGTTAATGCTTGCAAATGTCCACATCCAAAGTTCTGCTTCAGCTTTTGTTTGTTTACAACATTGAATCACACCATACCTATATATATTTTTTTGAGATAGAGTCTCGCTCTGTCACCCAGGCTGGAGAGCAGTGGAACCATCTCCACTCACTGCAACCTCTGCCTCCTAGGTTCAAACGATTCTTGTGCCTCAGCCTCCTGAGTAGCTGGGACTACAGGAGTGTACTACCACACCCAGTGATTTTTTTGTATTTTTAGTAGAGATGGGATTTCACCCTGTAGTCCAGGATAGTCTCGATCTCTTGACCTCGTGATCTGCCCACCTCAGCCTCCCAAAGTGCTGGGATTACAGGTGTGTGACACTGTGCCTGGCCTGACTCCACCATTTTTAATGTTACAATAAACACCCTTGGACATGTATTCTTTTTTTGTGTGTGACAGTTTTGCTCTGTCACCCAGGCTGGAGTGCAGTGACACAGTCACATCTCACTGCAGCCTCAACTTCCCAGGCTCAAGCAATCTTTCCAACTCAGCCTCCCAGTAGCCGCAACTACAGATGCGTGCCACCGCATCCAGCTAATTTTTTTTTGGGGGGGGGATGAAGTTTCACTCTTGTTGCCAAAGGCTAGAGTGCAATGGCATGATCTCGGCTCACTGCAACCTCTGCCTCCCAGGTTCAAGGGATTCTCCCGCCCCAGCCTCCAGAATAGCGCCCGCCACCACACCTGGCTAATTTTTTTTGTGTTTTTAGTAGAGACAGCGTTTCACCATGTTGGCCAGGCTAGTCTCCTACTCCCGACCTCAGGTTATCCACCCACATTAGCCTCCCAAAGTGCTGGGATTACAGGTGTGAGCCACCTCTCCTGGCCTCATAATATTTTTTAAAAAATATTTTTTATATTTATTTATTTATTTTTTAGATAGGGTCTTGCTCTGTCGCTGCAGTACAGTGGTGCAGTCACAGCTCACTGCAACCTCAACTTCCCTGGCTCAGGTGATCCTCCCACCTCAACCTCCTGAATAGTTGGGACTAGAGCTGCTTACCACCACACTTGGCTAATTTTTTATTTTTATTTTTTGTAGAGATGAGGTCTTGCTATGTTGCCCTGGCTGGTCTTGAACTCCTGGCCTCAAGTGATCCACCCACTTCAGACTCCCAAAGTGCTGGGACTACAGGCGTGAGCCACGGAGCCCGGCTAGAACTCATAATGTCCTCCGTCTTGAGCTATACAATGATTACATGAGTGTGTTCACTCTCTGAGCCACACACACTTAAGATTTGTATACTTTTATATATGCATGCTGTACTTCAATAAAAAGTGTATTTACATTTCTTTAAAGGTATATATAATTCAAATAATGACTGGAACTGCCAAATCATCCTCCTAAAAAGATTGCACCAGTTTTCATGCTCACCAATAACACACACAAGTTCTCCTTTCCCCACATCCTTGCCAATAGCGGATGCTGGAAAGCGTTTTGATTTTGTGCCAATTTGATGGCTTTTTAAAAAAAAAAGTCCTCTCAATTTAATTGGCATTTTTTGGTCACCAGCGAGTTGAGCATCTCTCCTGTTTATTGGGCATTTGGATTTCTTTTTCTATGACTCCGTTTACAGTCTCCCCTTCCCCATGTTTCTGTTGAACTGTTTGCCTGTTTCTTGTTTATATATAATGGATATTCACTTTTTGTTGGATGTGTAGCAAATGTGGTCTCCTAAACTGTCTTTTGTTTTCTCCTTTTGTTTATGGCAAATCTTGGGCAAGCAGTACAAATAAGTGAAGCAGGCGTGGAGGGCATCTCTGAGATCGGGAGCCCCTCTGGGCTCCAGCCAACCACTGCTGGGTGGGAAGGTAGAAACATGTGTGCCAAATCTTCTGATTTTTCAGGAGATGCTACAGATATGGATTTTTACAGGAAATTTTCCAATTTAGTTTATTTTTATTTTTTGGGGGATAGAGTCTAGCCCTGTCACGCAGGCTGGAGTGCAGTGGTGCGATCTCGGCTCACTGCAACATCTGTCTCCTGGGTTCGAGTGATTCTCCTACCTCAGTCTCCCGAGTAGCTGGGATTACAGGCGTGCACCACCACGCTCGGCTAATTTTTGTGCTTTTAGTTTCACCATGTTGGCAGCTGGTCTCCAACTCCTGACCTCAGATGATCTGCCTGCCTTGGCCTCCCGGAGTGCCGGGATTACAGATGTCAGCCACGGCACACAGCCAAAATTTCCTATTTAAAAACGCTGGCAACTCGTTCAAAAATTTGTAAGCACTATAAAAGACACCACCTGTTTGGGCTGGGTTGCATTTGCAGGACACCGGTTTGCAACCTCTGGTTGATGGCGCATTTTTGCTACACAGGTTTCTTGAGACAGAGTCTTGCTCTTGTCACCCAGGCTGGAGTGCAATGGTGTGATCTTGGCTCACTGTAACCTCTGCCTCCCGGGTTCAAGCAATTCTGCCTCAGCCTCCTGAGTAGCTGGGATTACAGGTGCCCGCTACCATGCCTGGCTAATTTTTGTATTTTTAGTAGAGATGGGATTTTGCCATGTTGGCCAGGCTGGTCTTGAACTCCTGACCTTGAACTCCTGACCTTGTGATGTGCCCTCCTTGACCTCCCAAAGTGCTAGGATTACAGTTGTGAGCCACCAAGCTCAGCCTATTTTGATTTTTTAAAGAGTGGTCTTGCTATATTGTCCAGACTGGTCTCGAACTCCTGGCCTCAAGTTATCTACCCGCCTCAGCCTCCCAACGTCTTGGGATTACAGGCATGAGCCACCACACTTGGCTGCAAAGTTTTGTGTTGTCACATCTGTCCATCTTTTCCTTTATGACTTTGGAGCCCTGTGTTATTCTTTTTCTCTTTCTTTTTTTTTTGAGACAGAGTGTCACTCTCTTGCTCAGGCTGGAGTGCAGTGGTGTGAGCTCGGCTCACTGCAACCTCTACTTCCGAGGTTCAAATGATTCTCCTGCCTCAGCCTCCTAAGTAGCCAGGACTAGGAGCACGCACCACCATGCCCAGCTAATTTTTTGTATTTTTAGTACACACAGGGTTTCACCATATTGGTCAGGCTGGTTTTGAATCCCTGACCTCAAGTGATCTGCCTGCCTTGGCCTCCCAAAGGGCTAGGATTACAGGTGTGAACCACTGCACCTGGCCCTTTCTACCATTTTAGCACTTAAAAAAAAACTCTTTAAATCCTTCAATTTTAAGGATACATTAGAGATGCTTTCATGATTGTTATTCGTGTCTCCTTAATGAGAAACAAAAGCAAGTCAACACATTACTGGGCTTGGAGGGTAGGGGCAGTCCTGACCTTGGGGACTTGGGTGGCTAAGCCTGGGGATGGCTGAAACACCAGCATTAGAACTCCTCAGGTGTGGTGACTTGTGGCTCATGCCTGTAATACCAAGACATTGGGAGGGTGAGGCAGGAGTTCGAGACCAGCCTGGACAATATAGAAGACCACTCTTTAAGAAAAGAAAATCTTCCCATTTTCTTTTCCTTTTCATTTTTTTTTTTTTTCCTTTTTTGAGACAGGATCTACCTCTCTCACCCAGGCTGATCATAGCTCACTGCAACCTGGAACTCCTGGGCTCAAATGATCCTCCTACCTCAGCCTCCTGAGTAGCTGGAACTACAGGCATGCATCACCATGACAAGTTAATTTTTTTTAAAAGTATTTTTTTTTGTAAAGATGGGGCTGGTCTTTGTTTCCTAGGCTGGTCTCAAACTTCTGGGCTTTAGTGATCCTCCCACCTCAGCTTCTCAAAATGCTGGGATTATAGGTGTGAGCCACCTTGTCTGACCTCCTTTTTCTTTTTTTTCTTTGTATTATTATTTTTTTGAGACAGGGTCTTGCTCTGTTGCCCAGGCTGGAGTGCAGTGGCACAATCTCAGCTCACTGTAATTTCTGCCTCCTGGACTCAAGTGATTCTCCCACCAAAGCCTCTGAAGTAGCTGGGGCCACCATGCCTGACTAATGTTTTTCTATTTTTTTTTAAGTAGAGACAGGGTTTCACCATGTTGCCCAGGGTGGTATCAAATTCCTGAGTTCAAGCAATCCACCCACCTCAGCCTCCCAAAGTGTTGGGATTACAGGCATGATCTACAATGCCTGATCTTCCATTTTCTTATTTAAGGCCAAAGACCCCCCACGTGGTAGCATTTCAGGGGAAAAGAATAAAGCTTTTCATTCCAGGATGAAACCAGAGGCCTTGGGACACTTGAATTCATACTAAAGTGTAAATGACTTACCTCGAACTCTTTCCTGGGAGTAAGTGTGTGAGGTAGAGCAGGGAGAGAGCAACTGGACCCTGTAAGCCTGAAAGTGCAAGAGGGCAGAAAAGTTCAATTCGAGCCCCACTCCTCTGCCTGGGGGAACGTCCCCATTCCCAATTGTGCGAGGCCCTTCCTGCAACACTTGGCTTCCACTCTGGATTGGTGCTGGCATAGCTCCAAGCAGAGTGGATGGGAAGCAAAACAAACACCCCCAACCATCTGGGGCCATTTAATGGCCTTTGGTGGCATCATCTGGACATTCGTCACCCATCATAATGCACAGCTTGCTTTGGCCAAAGCAGCCCATCCTAGAAACTCCTCCAAGGGTAGGAAAAAATGTATCCAGCTATGTAGAAGGTAGAATCTGATGAGGGGCAAGACAGGAGATCACTGGCTGGGAATGGGGCAGGGCTCTTTCCTTTTGCTGGCACAGGATGAGAGAGGTGCTGGGCTCACCCAAGAGAGTTGGTGCTGATGGGCATGCATTTATTCCTAATGATGATAATTGCATTTATTGAGCACCTAGTATGTGCCAGGAGCTGTACGAAGCACTGCATATGCACCACCTCAACTCCTTTGATCCACACTCAGATTTTGAGGTAAGACTGCCACTATATGTGA
This sequence comes from Cebus imitator, assembly GCF_001604975.1. Taxonomy (NCBI): domain Eukaryota; kingdom Metazoa; phylum Chordata; class Mammalia; order Primates; family Cebidae; genus Cebus; species Cebus imitator. The sequence continues at coordinate 176,936 of NW_016107681.1, read as the reverse complement.
TAGGGCCCTGTGTGAACCCAGGAAGCGTGCATGAGCCTGGCCTCTCAATGCTAATTCCAGCCCAGGGCTTCCTGTCGTCCCCATCCCATGCAGGCAGTGGTGGCCCTCCATCCTAGCAACCTCTCCAGCCCAGAGGAGCGTGGGAACAGCCCTAGGTACTCACTGTGCAGGCTCCAGCCTCGCTGGCCCCACCCTTTTTGCCTTCCTGGTTGTGGTAGCTCCCCGCCCATCTCTCCCCCATCTCTCCCCTCTTTGAGGACTAATGTGTCCTGAGCCACTCGCTGACAATCCAGGTGTGAACCAAAAAGGAAGGTGCTGGGTGGGAGGGGTTTTAAGGTGTGACTTTTCTAAGCCTCTTGCATTTGTAAAAAGCAGGACAAACGGCCGGGCGTGGTGGCTCACACCTGTAATCCCAGCACTTTGGGAGGCTCAGGCGGCACCTGAGGTCAGGAGTTCCAGACCAGCCTGGCCAATATGGTGAAACCCCGTCTCTACGAAAATACAAAAAAAATTAGTCAGGCATGATGACGGGTGCCTGTAATCCCAGCTACTCGGGAGGCTGAGGCAGGAGAATTGCTTGAGCCTGGGAGGTGGAGGTTGCAGTGATCTGAGATCGTGCCACTGCACTCCAGCCTGGGTGACAGAGCGAGACTTCACCTCAAAAAAAAAAAAAAAAGCAGCACAGACAATAACAGTTTATGTCCTGATTATGAAAGCAATTCATGCCCTTCATAGAGAAGTCAAAGATAAAGAAAGATATAAAGAAGGAAAACCCACATCCTACCACTTGGAGGTAATTATCGTCAATATTTTCGGGTGGTTCTTGCCAGTTATTTTCATATATTTATATATAAATATATAATTTTAAGCAAACATGAGATCATTCCAGCAATGTACTTTAGGGTCAGCTTGTCCCACAAATCGTATCTTGTGCGAGCACTTCTGAAAGGGACCCCTTGAAGGTGAAAGTCATTTGGGGACCGGGAGTGGTGGTTCACACCTATACTCTCAGCACTTTGGGAGGCTGAAGTGGGAGGACCCTTAAGTCCAGAAGTTTGAGACCAGCCTGGGGGAGACACTGTCTCTACAAAATAAAAATACAAAAAATTAGCTAGGCATAGTGGCACATGCCTGTCGGCCCAGCTACTCTGAGGATCACATGAGCTCAGGAGTTCAAGGCTGCAGTGAGCTAAGATTGCACCACTGCTACATGCCTGCCTGGATGACAGCGAGAGACTCTGTCTCTTAAAAAAATTCTTCCTGGGTCAGATGGGTAGAATCAAGGAAAGGAAAGAATGTGGATTAGCTGGGGGACTGATGTGGATCTGTTTGATCAGCTGGGGGGTCCCCACGTCACCTACACCCTGAACCTCTGCCTAGGGTGGAGAGTGGAGAGTGACGCCATCAGCTTGGGGTAAGATTGAGGGTGAGGGAAGAACCCCCTGCCACCCTGTTCATTGTCACTCACCGGTTCTGGGCAGTTGGGGGGCCTCCCTGTAACATTCAGCTGCCTGTGAGGTAGGGGCCTCTGGTCATGCCTCACACCCACCCTATTGTAAGCCAGGCACCCCCTCCCGCCACACAGTCACTGCCTCCCTCCCCTCCCCTCGTGTGTGTGTGTGTGTGTGTGTGTGTGTGTGTGTGTGTGTATAGAGAGAGCTGTGTCACAGAGGGACAAATGGGCTGGCTTCTGGATCCTTGAGGCACTCCAGTGGTGGGGGCAGGGCACCCTTGGCCGAGGCACTTCCTGTCTCTTGAGAAACAAGCTGCCTTTTGGCTGTGAACACAGTGCTACTGATCCCCATTAGCTGTTTTCCTAGAACTGAAAATGGATTTGCTCTGAGTTCTGTCATCCCTTGTGATCCAGGGCTCACAGAGGCAGGGCCAAGAGCACGGGACTGACCATCCCATGGAGCCATGTTAATCCACCCTCAAGGGGACCTGGGCTTGATGCCAGCCTTATGAGCATGCCTCCTGCCTCCTTCCTCTAAGCACTTGACAATGACAAAGCTCTAGAAAGGTGTGACTGTTTGGTGCTTCCCTGGAAGGTCATCCATTCATCGGTGCCAATAGAAGATGCCCTGCTAGGCCATAGTGGTTAGAACCCAAGAGACCTGGGTTAGAGTCCCAGCTCTGACCCTGGCTGGGCCACCTTGGACAAGTTACTTAACCCCTCTGAGTTCTGCTCTAAATGGCATACATATCACATCTCCCACAGTACCTGAAACACAGCAGGCGCTCCATAAATGATCGTTATTGTGTCTTAAATTTACACCTAACTTTTGGCAGCAAGTATTATCTCCCCATTTTGTGGAGGGGCCACTGGGGCTCAGAAAGGTTCACCAGCATTTCAGTTCTTTTTTACTGTGCAAAAACCACCCCAAATCTTAGTGGCTTAAAATGACAATGAATGATAATTTCTCATGATTCTGTAGATTAATTGAGTAGTTCTTGGGCTCCGTGTGGTGTCAACTGGGGTTCTCATGAGGATACAATCAATTAGCAGCTAGATTGGGCTGGAAGGTCAAAGAGGGCCTCTCACATGACTAGGGCCTTGGTGCTGGCTGTTGGCTGGGTGGCCTGAGCTCTCTTCTTCATGACCTTTTCATCTGGCTGGCTTGGACCTCTTCAAGCATGGCAGCGGAGCTTCAGGAGGGAGTGTTCCCAGAGGACAAGCCTCAATATGTTAGCACTTATCTTTCCTCTGCTTTTCATCATGCTCATTAATGTTCCACTGGCCAAAGAAAGTCACACGGCCAAACTCAGAGTCAACACATGGGACATGGGAGGCATGGTTCTTTGGGGGCTGCCTATGTAACAGTCTAGTCACAAAGGCTTGCCTCGGATGCCATGGCCACTGAATGGTGTAGGTGGGATTTGAACCCAAGCCTGCCTAACTCCAGATCCATGCTCCTTCCTCAAGCATTGGCTGAGGCCGGCGTCTGCATTTCCACTGCCTGAGCCTAGTGGTTGGGTGATTTTCCATCTTGTCTCCAGCCCACCCCTGTCCCTGGTACTCTCTGTGATGTTGTCATCGTACCTGTCCTGCTCCGGACAGAGGGGTGTGAAGCACCCTTCTTCTGCTGGACTCCCCCTGCCCTTTGCTCCCCTACCCTTGAAGCAGAGAGCTACCCCTGCTTCCTCCAGAGTCCCAGCCAGGTTGTGGTGGCCCCATCCCTTCTGACCCTCCTGCAGCAGCAGCAGCCTGGCTCTGCGGGCCTCATGACCCCCCATGCCCTTCTGTGCCTCAGCTCAATTTTCAAGGGTACTTTTATTGGGAAAGCGAGGGATCACGAGAACAAAGACTACGTCCTTGAGATAAGCCCAAGTTTACAAGCTGTTGTTATCCCAGTGGACTTCCGGTCTGCCTACAGGCTGGGCTGTCCCCTGAGATGGGCCCCCTCCCCTGACCCCTGTCTATACTCTGCCAGAAGCCGATTTGAGCTGGTCCCACGGTGCTGCCTGTGGGAACCCAGGCCCTTTCTGCTCCTATCTGCCTCTGACTGGATGAAGCCTCGGGCAATTCCACCCACTGGTTTGATCCCAGGCCCCAAACGTAGGTGAGGAACGCCCTCCTCAGAGTCCTTCCCGGCTCCTAGTTCAGTGTTGAAAGTGAGCAGTGCTGGCTTTGCTCCGGCTAGGCCCTCACTCTCCTCTTTTTTCAAGGCCCCAAGAGAGTAAGCCATTTATTCACACCCTATCTTGACGGCAAAGCCCTGGCCTTGAACCTGGGGCGCTGCTTTCAGCCATTATTCTTGCAGAGGCCCCAGTGCCCCCAGCCTGCATTTTTGCAGGCTGAGCAGGGCCCACAGCTGTTTTGCCTCAGCCAGGAGTGAAGGCTGACAGAGAGCAAGGTCTCTGGAGAAAGCGGAAATGTTTTCTGGATGCCAAACTGGTGACTCTGGGGAGCTGTGGGGGTTGGGGAGGGAGGGGCTGTCACTTGTGCCCAGGGAAAAGTCATGGTCAATGAGAAAGCCTTCTATGGGGAGAGTGTGAGATAGGGCCCAGGAGCGTCACCATGCAGCTGTCTGGGATGGATGTGGGACCCTCTGTCAGACCACGCCAGTTCTCTTAAGATCAGCAGGACAAGGTCCTGGGATAGGGGAGCTCCCAGGAAGTGGACTGGGATGCCTGAGGGATCCAGGAATTAGCAGTGTCCTGTGTGGTCTTGCTGAGGGAAGCCAGGCAAAATCTAGTGGCTCAGCTGTAACAGCTAGAGTTCTTGGCTCCAAGCAATAGGAAACAATTCTGGCTTCTTTAAGCAGAAAAGGACTTTATCAAAAGGATCTTGGGGAACTCACAAAATAACCAAGAGGGCTGAAGAGTCCAGTTCCGTGAGCAAACCAAGGAGGCGGCACAGCAGTCAGGACTATGACCAAAGTCAGGCCAATCTAGGGACGACCTCGCCGCCAAGTCCAGGATGCCCTGGCATACACTGCCACCTTGGGACGTGGATATGGTCCCTGCCACCCCAGGAAATGGAATGCCATTGCCTTGGTGACTGCCACCATCCACCAGAATGGACTTCTATGCTCCTTGCATCTCTGTATTACCAGCTTCCAACTCCAGGCCTTTGATGGGGGCATCTGATGGGTTGAGCCTAAGGCAGGAGCCCATGCCAATGGCAATGGCAGCTGGGAAAGTGCCTACCTGGCATTTTCAGCTTCTCTGCTGGGAGGCAACTAGAAAGAGAGGATTCTCCAAACGTGGGAGGAGAGGTTGGAGGCTAGATACCTCATCTGGAAAAATGCATGGCTGCTGAGCATGGAAGAAAACACATCTCCAGAGACAGCCTGCGTGTATCTTCCCTCTCCTCCACATGTCAATGTCGGGGGGCGGGGGGTGAGGACAGGAAGTAGATAACATGGGGTTAGGAATCCTGGGTTCAATTAAGAGTCTCCTGGCCGGGCGCGGTGGCTCACGCTTATAATCCCAGCACTTTGGGAGGCCGAGGAGGGCTGATCACGAGGTCAAGAGATCGAGAACATCCTGGCCAACATGGTGAAACC
>NW_016107681.1:169900-171697 GCF_001604975.1 Cebus imitator | reverse complement strand
CTTCTCTGTTTGTCAACCTGAGATAAGCTATTCACAACCCTGGGGCCTCAGTGCCTGCTGTCCGCCTTTGAGCACGCAGAAGGTGTGTGCTAGCTTCTGCTGTCATGTGAGCCATCTGGCCGAAGTACGCCCCAAGACTGCCAAAGCCCTGAATGGAACAGGGCTGTTGGTTCAATGTAATGGTTGAAAGTAAAGGGTTTGGAGTCAGAGAGATTGGGGTTTACCAGCCATACGCCCTTGGACGTGTTCTTTAACCTCTCTGAACCTTAGTTTTCTTATCTGCAAAATGTAGGCACGGTGGCAGGCACTCAGCCTCCCTTCCAACCTCATCCTGTGGTGCCCCCGTGGACTGCAGAGACTGGAAGGCTAAAAACTGCATTTCCCAGACACCTTTGCAGCTAAGACTATGGATGAGAACTCAGTTTTACCAGTTAGATGCACTCGTGTGAGATTAGGATGGCAGATGTGAGGCAGAGAGAGACTACAATTCTTGCGTGCTGCTCTGGCTGTACCTGCTGGAGGGGCGTGTGTGTGTGTGTGTGTGTATATGAAACAACATTCTAGTGTTTCCTCGGTTACCAGCTTTGTGGGTGTTGAGAGGGGTTGCGGTGCAGTGGCTTCCTGATTTTTGGATCGCAGCTATGGTAGTGTACTCAAGAAATTTACATTTCCCGAGGTGGGCTCCCTCACACCCCACCTTTCTGATAGTGGCAGAGATGGCAGCAATCTTGGTGGACCAGTTCAGTGGGGTTGTTTGGGGAGCCCAGAGACTGCTCTCTGCACCCTTCCAATAATTTTGTCAGCACCTAATTTCCTGTGTTAAATCGCATCTTGCTTAAAATACCTGGAGAGGTTTGGCTGAGTGTGGTGGCTCACGCCTGTAATCCCAGCACTTTGGGAGGCTGAGGTGGGCGGATCACGAAGTCAGTAGTTGGAGGCCAGCCTGGCTAACATGGTAAAACCCAGTATCTACTAAAAATACAAAAATTAGTCTGGTGTGGTGGTGCATGCATGTAATCCCAGCTACTTGGGAGGCTGAGAAAGGAGAATCGCTTGAACCCAGGAGGCAGAGATTGCAGTGAGCCAAGATCATGCCATTGCACTCCAGCCTGAGCAACAAGAGTGAAACTCCGTCTCAAAAAAAAAAGAAAAAATAGCTGGAGAGGTTCTCTCTTTCCTGCAGTTGAACTCCAACTGCTATCAGGGTAACCCCCATTTGCTCACAAGGTTATTGATGCAATGAAACGAGATGGTAAAGTCCTTTATGTATATTAGGTGTTTTTCAAAAATGGGTATCTTTTTTCAGAGGTGACTGAATGTGATAGAAACCCTGTGACAAGCCACCCTAATTTGTATGAGCTCTCAGCTAGTTGTTTTACATAGAGTTGCTGGGGCAGGAAACAACGTGAAAGAATTCAGGTTCTTTGGGTGGTGGGTCGCCTGCTTTCAAAGGCTTATCAGGTCCTTGTACTTATTCGGGGGAGTTCTGCCTTCCTGCCTACCATTAGAGCAATGACTGGCACCACAGGCATGGCACAGGCAGCTGGGAAAGATGATGGACTTCGTGGTGTGAGCCCAGGTCAGCTGCCAGAGATCCTCCCCTGTCTGTGACTGTGCTCCACCGTGATCACTATTAGTTCATGTTAAAGCACACTGTTTAGGCTGGGCGTGGTGGCTCACACATGTGATCCCAGCACTTTGGGAGGCTGAGGTGGGCGGATCACTTGAGTTCGAGACCAGCCTGGCCAACATGGTGAAACCCCATCTCTACTAATAATACAAACATTAGCTAGGCGC
>NW_016107681.1:141410-169405 GCF_001604975.1 Cebus imitator | reverse complement strand
AAAAAAAAAAAAACAAAAAAACAAAAAAACAAAAAAACAAACAAAAAAAAACACTCTTTAATTCCTGACTCCTTCTAGTTAAATCTCCACAAGATATTTACATCACCTTCCCTTCCCCTCCCATCAGATTTGAAGAACACGCTGACAAAAGATCTTGCTTTCTGTGGTGAAGAATGTTCTCATGGTCGGGGCATTGGTCTCCTGAGTTAAGAGTTTCCACAGAAAACAACTGAGAGTATGTAAATTCTACAGGGACAGGTTGCTTGGGAAGAAGTTCAAAAGACAAGGCTGGGCTTGGAGGACTGGGTCACCCGTGCTGCAGGGCTCCGGGTGCGGAGAAAGGAGAGGAACACAGAATCGGAGAAAGTGCATGAAAGTAAAGGGGGCTCCTGGAAAGCCCCCACCCTGTTCAGTGGACAGAATGCTTCTGTCCCCTTGTAGATCCAAATCCTTCAACTCCCCGTCTCTCACCCTCTTGCTCTCTGCCATTCTATTTCCTACCACAAAATGGGGACACTTTGTGGAGTGTGGAACCAGGCAGGTGGCCCTGTGGACCGCCAAGCTGGGTGGAAGCTGGGCTGGGGTTGGCTGCCAGAACAATCCAGGCTCCACTCCAGTCCATCGAGGGCTTGAGGCTGGGTGGGCGAGACAAATTGTTTCAGTGGTTTTCAGGAGCCCTAATCAATTGCGAAGCAGAGCAAAGCCCTCTGGGGACAGATAAAGCCAGCCCCGCGCTCGGTGCCCAGTTGGAGTTTATGTGGTTTGAACTTCTGTGTGGTTTGGACAAGTTCGCCAGGCTTTGCTAGGGCGCTTTGCTCTGTTTCCAAACTGCAGTAGAGGGAGGCAAACGATCCTTCAACCCTACAAGCCACTCCTGAAATGCGATAGGTGGCCTGTCCTCTCTCCCGCATGGTCCCAAAGGCTCAGGGAGGAGAGGCTGGGCAGGTCCGGGCCATACCCCTCGCTCCTGGTTCCAGCTGGTGGCTCCGGGCGTAGACATTTCTAGAAACGCTCCCCCGCCCAAGGCTGGCTAGACCTTCGCGTTGGGGAGTTGAGCTGCTGCAGGTTTGATTGTCTGCTCCTGCTTCAAAACTAGAAAGCTGAATTCCCACTTTCGGATTCCATCTTCTGCCGCAGACGCCTCCAGGACGCACAGCCGCCCGGCGCGGAGGAAGCCCGGGACGCTGGGGACACCGCCTGGAGCCTCCGCGCATAGCATCGGGGCGTTTTTTCCTTCCAGCTGGAGGCTTCCCATTTAACCTCTAAGGTGCCAGAAGATCCGGATCGCTCGCGGGCAGGCCTTTGGCTGGCTCCGGGCGAGGCTGGGACCCCAGACCCGAGTGCCGCTGGCAGGCACCTGGCGCGCAGATGTCTGGGGCTCTGTGCGCGGGAGAGAAAGTCTGCCCAGCGAGGTGGACAGACGCTGGGCCTGCGGGGACCCATCTGACAACGCCCGGTCCCCAGGGAAGCCTGTGTGAACCTGCAGGGGGCCAGGGCAAAATAGAACCAGGAACATGTGTTGCTTGGGAGGGAAGCCGGGGCGCATGGCATGTCTCAGTAGTGCTGGCACCCTCCAGGGACCTTCCTGCTTCCACAGAAGGTGGGGACGGGGAGGCGAGCATGGAGAGAGAGAAAGGGAAGTGGGAAGAAATTGGTCACGGAGGAAGCTATTTTTATGCTTTGCTACAGCTGCGTGCGTTTTTCTGACCAGCTAGGCAGCGAAAATTAGACCGGCTCGGGCTGAAAACAGGCCCTAAACTTCACGGGGGGTGGGGGTAGTGGGACACGCGCAGGAAAGGGGAGGAGAAGGGGAAATCCCCATGGATCTGGCAAACCCCAGTGTCCCAGAAGCTCTCACCGTGCAGAGAACAAGCCCCTCTGCTCTCCTCAACTCCAGATGCCCCAGCCTTTACCTTGGGTGTCAGAGGCATCCTCTCCACTCTGTGTGACATCTTGGGCATGACACAGCCAAGACTGGGAGTTAGCTCATCAGTGTCTTCTGCTTTTAGGTCTCGGAGGACCTTATCCCTTTTGGCAGGGGTTCCAGACCTCCTGGGTGGCCTCCGGCACCACTAAGTCACTCGGGCACCTGGAGAAATGGCAAAGGTCCCAAACAGGAAACCAAGACTGGGAAGTGAGGGCCCTAGAATTAGAATCTTTTGGGGTCTATGATTGTATAGGTCAGCAGTTCCCAAAGTGTGGTCTGAGGATCCCTGTGGTTCCCTGAGCCATTTTCAGACTGTTCTTTTCTAACTGCAAAGCTCCATTAGGCTGGATTTTCTTCAACAAAAACAACATATCACAACACAGTGGATGCCCAAGCCACTACGAGGAAGCAGCTGTCTTCGATTACGCCAGATATTAAATAGGTTTGCAAAAACGTAAAACGATGCCACTTTTCTCCCGAAACTTGTTTGTTTGTTTTGGAAAATATGGTTATTTTAAAATAAAATTGTGCTATTGATGTTACCATGCCATTTTATCCATTGCTGTGTAACAAGTTACCCCCAAAATGTAATGGCTGAAAACAACAGACATTTATTATCTCACACAGTTTCTATAGGTCAGGAATCTGGGAGCAGCTTAGCTGGGTGGTTCTGGCTCAGGGTCTCTTAGGAGACTAGGCAGGGTGTGTTCCAGGGGTGCGATCTTCTCAAGGCTCAGCCGGGGAAAAATCCACCTCCAGGCTCACTCATGCGGCTGCTGGCAGGCCTGGTTTTTTGCTACGAGGGCCTGTCCACAGGGCTGCCTCGTGACAAGGCAGCTGGCTCCTCCTAGAGAGAGAAAAGAGGGCACCCAAGACAGAAGGCACAGTCTTTTTGTAATCTAATTTTGGAAGCCACCTCCCTATAGGACAATAGATCTATTAGGAGTGAGTCTATAAGTCCAGCTAGCGTTGAAGGGGAGGGACTTACTCAAGGGTGTGGGTGACAGAAGGTGGGAAATTACTGGGCACCATCTTAGAGGCTGCCCACCACACATGTAATTTATTCGTGATTGTTATTTTTAGATCAATTAATGTATAAAAATAAAAAATGTTCCTGTTTTCATTTTTAATTTGGGAAATATTTATAAGACCAATATAACCAAAAGCATTTTGGAGTCCTCGATAATAAATAAAAGTCTGGCTGGGCGCAGTGACTCACGCCTGTAATCCCAGCACTTTGGGAGGCCAAGGTGGGCAGATCACAAGGTCAGGAGTTTGAAACCAGCCTGGCCAATATGGTGAAACCCTGTCTCTACTAAAAATAGAAAAATTATCCGGACATGGTGGCGCCTGCCTGTAGTCCCAGCTACTAGGGAGGCTGAGGCAGGAGAATGGCTTGAAACTGGGAGGCAGAAGTTGCAGTGAGCCAAGATTGTGCCACTTGCACTCCAGCCTGGGCAACAAAGCAAGTCTCAAATAAATAAATAAGTCAAGGAGTTGCAAGACCTAAAGGTTTGAGAACTGCTGGTCTAGGTTTGTGATATTTACAGGAGAAGTACCTTGGTACTATGTGGGGGCCAATCCATCCACCCACCCCTCCACCCACTCATCTACCCATCTATCCATCCAACCATCCATCTATCCAACCATCCATCCAACCATCCATCTATCCATCCATCCATCCAACCATCCATCTATCCATCCATCCATCCAACCATCCATCCAACCATCCATCTATCCATCCATCCATCCAACCATCCATCCATCCCTCCCTCCCTCCATCCTTGTATCCATCCATCCACCTACTCAGCTATCCACCCATACGTGCAATCAAAAGGTTCCAAATACTGGGCCAGGGCTGGTGCTTTACCAGTAAACAAGATGGCCAGTGATTGTCCTATGAAGCTATAACTGGTTAACAGATGATGCAATTAACAAATAAGATAAATTTTAAAACAGTAACTTCAAGTTGTGATAAATTGGGCCCCCAAAGCCTAGACCCTAGAGAAGCAGACACTCTTGAATTGACACCATTTTGGGGGGCATCATCATAGGTGACCCACACTGGGGGTGGGGTGGGCCAGATGCATGGTCCAGGGAGAAGGGAATATGTCTCAGCTGTGACCAGATAAATGTAAAGCCGTGGTGAGCCAGAATAATCTGGTATCTCCCAGGTTCTTCATGCCTAGTTAATTTTTGGGCCCCCACCTGCAATGAGTTTTTCATAAAATCCAGCCTCCTTTAAGTCTCTAGGGCAAGTCTGGGAGGAAATCATCCAGGTTTGTCCTGGAAGCTAGGGTACTGGTGACTGTGGGACTTAGGGTGAGAGGTCCTCAAATGGAAGATGCAACCCATATGAGTGGAATAACTGGGGCTACAGGCCCGTGCCACCACGCCTGGCTAATTTCAAAAAAAATTTTTGTAGAGACTCAAGCTGCTCTCAAACTCCTGAGCTCAAGTGATCCCCCCACCTTGGCCTCCTAAACTACAGCTAGTGCTAGATTTACGACCACGGTCGGGACCGCGGACCGGTCGTAGCACAATTTGGTCGTAAGTTGAGTAGGCTATATGTACAGTTGAAATGGTGCACGCGGAGATGGTAGTGCTGCCAGAAGCTGGTCCGCACTGTCATACGCCCAGCTGGGCAACGTTTGCACTGCCAGATGCGGAGCAGTCGTGGCTAGAGATTGTGGTCGTAAAGTCAAATGGTCGTAAGTTGCATAGGTGGTAAATCGATCAATACCTGTATTGGGATTACAGGCGTGAGCCACTGCTCTCCACCTGATAGCGTTTTGATAGGAGGAGGTAAGGGTAGTCTGGGGCAGAGACAGGCAGTGATCCCAGGCTGGAAACACAAGGAGGCCAGGCTGTGGGACAGGAGAAGCAGGGGTGAGTGGCTGGGATGGGAATAGAGCATAAATGACAAGTAGTGGCTGGGTGCAGTGCTCATGCCTGTAATCCCAGCACTTTGGGAGGCCGAGGCGGGCAGATGGATCACTTGAGGTCAGGAGATCAAGACCATCCTACCCAACATGGTGAAACCCTGTCTCTATTAAAAATACAAAAATTAGCTGGGCATGGTGGTGCTTGCCTGTAGTCCCAGCTATTCAGGAGGCTGAGGCAGGAGAATTGCCTGAACCCGGGAGGCGGAGGTTGCGGTGAGCCGAGATCGCGCCATTGCACTCCAGCCTGTGTAACAAGAGCGAAACTCTGTCTCAGAAAAAAACAAAAACAAAAACAAACCACAAAATACAAAACTTAGCCAGGTGTGGTGGTGTATGCCTGTGATCCCAGCTACTCAGGAGGTTGAGGCAGGAGAATCGCTTAAACACGGGAGGCAGAGGTTGCAGTGTTACAAGATTGTGCCATTACACTCCAGCCTGGGAGACACAGCCAGATTCCATCTCAGAAAAAAAAGACAAGTAGTGATCATCCCTACTTCAAACCCTTGCCTAGGCCAGCCGTGCTCTGAGCATCAGCTGAAAGACTGAGCATTTTTAAAGAAGAAATGTGCCCCCTTCTGCTCCTCCCACCCTTCGTGGTTTCACAGTGTAAATTGTGCTTCACAAGGGCCGGCTCACCCCCTCAGGGGACACAGTAGCTTTAATCAGTTACACCTGCTTTTCGTGACCAGGTCCCAGCCCACAGCAGGCTCCAGAAAGACCAGGCCAGGCTTCTTTGGAATGACATAGGGCAGGGATACTTTTTTTCTAAGGTGAGTGGGTCTTTGCCGACCAGGCACAATTCTGCTTCTGGAGCAGTCTTCTCCATAATGGTCCGTTGGTAGCTTCGGCCATGTGGGCTGCATCGCAGCAAAATGCCGGAACCTTGTGAATATTTGTGTGCAAGTTCAAGCCCTATTTGGCTCTTGACCCCTTTTAAGAGAGAATGGGGTGTTGCCATTGGCTTCAGGCCTCATCTGTGGATTAAATTTGTGTGCTAATAATAACCAGCTCAATTTTCCCTGATATCAGTGGTTCTGGAAATATGGTCCTGGTCCAACAGCATCACTGGGAAGCTTGTTAGGAACAGATGCTGGGGGCTCACACCAGACTGACTGAGTCATACTCTTTGGAGATGGGCTGAGACCTGTGGATCTGTGTTTTAACAAGCCCTCCAGGTGATTCTGATGCCCATTCAAGTTCAAGTTTGAGAGTCACTGTTTATTAAGTTTATTATCCCTATTTAACAGATGAAGAAAATGCAGTTCAGAGGGGGATAAGTAGCTTTACCAGGACCAAGCCACCAGCAAGTGGAGTGCCAGGACTCAAATCTGGGTCTTTTTTTTTTTTTTTTTNAGACACTGTCTCACTCTGTTGCCAGGCTGGAGTGCAATGGCATGGTCTCATCTCACTACAACCTCCACCTCCCGGGTTCAAGTGATTCTCCTGCTTCAGCCTCCCGAGTAGCTGGAATTACAGCTGAGCACCACCATGCCCAGCTAATTTTTGTATTTTTAGTGGAGACGGGGTTTCACCATGTTGGCTAGGATGATCTCGATCTCTTGACCTCATGATCTGCCCACCCAGCCTCCCAAAGTGCTGGGATTATAGGCGTGAGCCACCGTACCAGGCCAAAACTGGGTCTTTCATTAGAGGAATTATGTGGGCCGAGTGTGGTGGCTCACGCCTATAATCCCAGCACTTAGGGAAACTGAGGTGGGATGATCTCTTGAGGCCAGAAGTTTGAGACCAGCCTGGCCAACACAGCAAGACCGCCCCCCCACCTCTAAAAAAAGGGGGGAAAAAAAAAGAGGAACTGTTTTTTCTTTTGTCTCTTCCGCTCCTCCATCTTCTTTTAGCCTCGATTCTCTATCCTGGGGTTCTCTACTTGGCTACATATTGACAATCAGTTGGGGGGCTTTAAAAAATAATACTGATGCTAGGGCTTCACCCTAGAAAACAGCATCTGCAGGGAGTGGCTCCAGCATTTGTACTTTTTTTTTCCCTGCTCACAGGCAGCATCACCCAGGTTCCGCTGCCATTTAAAATGTTTCTTGGCTGGGCATGGTGGCTCACGCCTGTAATCCCAGCACTTTGGGAGGCCAAGGTGGGTAGATCACGAGGTCAGGAGTTCAAGACCAGCCTGGGCAACATGGTAAAACCCCGCGTTCACCAAAAATACAAAAAATTAGCCAGGCGTAGTGGCAAGTGCCTGTAATCCCAGCTACTCAGGAGGCTGTGGCAGGAGAATCCCTTAGACCCGGGAGGCGGAGGTTGCAGTGAGCGGAGACCTCGCCATTGCACTCCAGCCTGGGCCACAGAGCAAGACTCCGTCTCAAAAGAAAAAAAAGTTTCTGATGAATGCATTTGCACTAAGGTGTGAGTAACTGAAAGGTGTGAGTAACTGAATGTGTTACCTTTCTGGAACATCTGCATTTGAAAAAAGAAACCAAGGACATAAAATAATGAATTGCATAAGCATCCCAGCAAGTGGGAGAGGCCGGCTTTTGATCCCGATTGCACTTGCAGTAGATTGATTGCTCTTACACACCCTGCTAGGAATCTACCCGGCAGACCTCCTCCTACCCAGCCTTGTTTGAGGTTTCTGAATATGTTGTGTCTTTTTGAGGGGTGTTTTGGACTAGAAGAAATTGCATGAATCATTCTTGAATGCCCTTAAGCCATCAGCCTTGCCCACACAGGGCTGAGTTCCCCAAACCCGTAGCGCCGGCCAGTTCCATTCTAACTAGCTATCAAAAGCAAAATCGTTGTTAAAAGAATGTTATTTTTAAAGCATTCCAGAGTGAATGCTAAGGGCCTCTCTCCTCAGGCCTCTTCCCATGTCCATCCAAACATATTCTGCCACCGAAATCGTGGCGGCACCTAAGTCATAAGTTAGAGAAGAGTAATTCTCCAGACCCCAATTCAAACAAATTGTATGAGGCCCATAGTGTGGCTATCTGTAGTACTTGAAAAGATTTCGATGTTGACCTAGGCTGCAGGCTTCCCCCGCCCCCTTTCATTTTAAGTTGTGATCAACCTTTGGTTTTTAAAAGCAAAGAGGAAGAAAAGCCCGCCCTGAAATGATTTGTTTTAAGTGGCAGCCACAGTCTCTACCCTGTTTCCCCCGCACCTGGCAGGGGACACAGAAACACCTCCGCCCTTCAGGAAACAGCCCACTTGACAGCAGCTGGGCTCCCAGGAACAAAGGCCTAGGTTCATTACCACAGTATCGACCCTGACACGTTCCACCTGGGCCACCTCCCCCAGAGTTCCTCAATTCGCACCCCAAATGAAGTGTAATTGGACCTGGACACCTTTGAAGTCCCCTAGCAGATTGCCAGCATTTTGAAATGTCCTTGATTTGCATGGTGCAGACCTGGTTGGAGGTGACATTTTCTTCCCCTCATCCCACAGTTTTAAAGACAGAATTATTTTAAATGACATTCTCCAACGAGGAAGAGTTACCATGGAAGAAAGAAAAATTCTCAAAGCCAAAAAAAAAAAAAAAGGAAAAATGTCCAATGATTATGATTTCATTAATTTCTAATTCACACTTTGGCCCAGTCCTGATTCTAGGGGTACCACACAGGGAGCCATGGTTTCCTTTCTGATTTCTCCCCAGGTCTCCAACCTGGGGGATGACAAGGACCCAGGAGACTTGGCTAGGAGGTTCTGACGGCCAGCAGGCCACTTGTCAGACCTGAAATCAGAAAACAAGCACAGCTGCAGGCCCTTGGGTTGGTGAGGGAGGCGGTGTGTTGATTGCAGACCATCTATCTTCCTTCCCAGCTGAGCCAGGGCTGCTCTGCGGAAATCACGTGCACGCCCAGAAATAAGCGTGCCTGTGTGCACCATGAGTCTAAAGCTTGATGGTTTTCTGCAGACCAGAGGAGGAAGAGCCTGCCTGATGGAGTCATGCCTGCAGACACGTGTCGAGCCCATGAGGGGCCAGCTTGGCAGTCCACTTTGTTCTGGGAAGCGGCCAGCCCTCAGTTTGCAGCCACCCCCCAACTTGTCTGCTTCTGAGAGCTTCCTCGGGGGCAGCCATCCTCTGAAGCAAATGACCCACTTTCCCCCAGAGCAGTGCTGTCCTATAGAACTCTCCATGAGCACGGAAAGGTTTTCTATCTGTGCTGTCCAATAGGGGAGCCACCAGCCACATGTGGTTACTGAGCACTTGAGATGTGGCTGGTGTGACTGAGGAACTAAATTTTATATATATTTTTTGAGATGGAGTCTCGCTCTGTTGCCAGGCCGGAGTCCAGTGGCACGATTTCGGTTCACTGCAACCTCTGCCTCCCGGGTTCAAGCGATTCTCCTGCCTCAGCCTCCGGAGTAGCGGGGACACAGGCACATGCCACCACGCCCAGCTAATTTTTGTATTTTTGGTAGAGAGGGGGTTTCACCATATTGGTTAGGATGGTCTCGATCTCTTGACCTCCTCGGCCTCTCGATCTCTTGACCTCCTCTCCGCCCACCTCGGCCTCCCAAAGTGCTGGGATTAGATGCATGAGCCACTGCTCCTAGCCTATTTATATTTTCTTTAACTTGAATTGAAGTAGCCACATGTGGCTAGTGAGCAAGTGGATGGCACAGAGACAGATGAGCAAATAAAACCCATAAGAAGGCCAGGCACTATGGCTCACTTCTGTAATTTCAGCACTTTGGGACAGTGAGGTGGGAGGATTGCTTGAGGCCAGGAGTTCAAGACCTCATCTCTACTAAACATTTTTAAGAAGTAGTTGGGTATGGTGTCGCACACCTTTTGTACCAGTTGCTTGGGAGGCTGAGTCAGGAAGATTGCTTGAGCCCAGGTGGTTGACGCTGTAGTGAGCTATGATCGAGCCACTGTACTCCAGCCTGGGCGACAAAGTAAGACCCTGTCTCTGAAAACAAACAAAGAAACAAATAAACAAACAGAACACCCAAAAGTGGACATCCCAGTTATCAGGGTATATAATGTTTACTATCAACTCCCCAAAAAAGACCCAGAAAAAAATCAAGCAGTGCTAAGTTTATTAGACCTGCTTTAGTAAGAGAGAGCCCCCTTGACAGAATGTTACTAGTGTCTCAAAGTGGGGAAAGCGGAGACATGTATTTATAGTGTTTTAGAGCCCAGACTGGGTGATTTGCAAATTAGGTCTTTCAAGGCAAGAAGTTTGGATTGGGGAGAGTTTATGAAGAAATAGCTTTCGGCTGGTGAACACAGCAAGGCAAAAGTCCTGTAGTAAGTCTTGATTGGCTAGCTAGCTGGAGGTCTTGACAAGTTATTTTAGTTGGTTCCATCTTATCTTCCAGAAGCAGATATTTCTTAGGACAAGTAGCTAAGCTATTTTTGCTTGTTTTCAGTATTATTTAAACATGGGGACAGGAATGTATGCTTGGTCCCAGTATTGTTTAACATAGGGACAGGGAATAACAAATCACCCCAAAACTTGGTGACTTAAAATAATAAACATTTATTATCTCACAGTTTCTGAGAGTTGGGAATTTGAGAGTGGCTTAGCTGGGTGGTCCTGGCTTGGGATGTCTCATGAGGTTGCAGCCAGGGTATTGGCCGGCACTGCCAACAGTCATCTGAAAGCTTCCCTGGAGCTGAAGGATCCACTTTCAAGGTGGCTTGCTCACGTAGATCGTCCAATGGTGTTGGCTGTTGGCAGGAGGGCTCAGTTTCTTGCCATGTGGGCCCGTCCAATGGGACTGCTCGAGTGCCCTTATGGCATGATAGCTGGCTTCCCTGAGAGCAAGTGACTGAAAAGAGAGACAGACTGAGCCAACAATGTCTTTTGTCACTTAACCTTGAAGTCACAGTTTATCATTTCTACACTATCTTATTGGTTATATAGGTCAGTCTCATTTCATGTGGGAAGTGATTGTGCAAGGAGTTCATATGGGGGGGTGAGAATCCCAGGGAGAGGGAATAATGTGGTTTCAGTTCTCAGTGGTAAGTGGGGACAGTAATATAAGGGGGATAAAGGTTTCTGGGTTTCGGAGTTGAGAAGCAGTGGTGGCAAGTCTGAATATGTAGATTGGGGGGACCTACTGACTGACATAACCTTCCACCCATTTCTTATGGTATATTGTTTCAGTTACTGTTGCTATGTAGCAAGTTACTCCAAAATTCAGTGACTTCAAACAAACATTTCATTATGCTTATGGACTCTTTGGGTCAGGAATTTGTGCAAGGCACTATAGGGGATGGCTTGACTGTGCCCTGCAATGTCTGAGGCCTCAGCTGGAAAGACTTAAAGATCAGAGATGATGTGATGGTTAGGAGCTGGGGTCATCTGAATGTTCCATTATTTACATGTCTGGTGCCTGGACTAGGAGGACTTAAACACTTGGACTGTGGATTGAAGAGTCTTCAGGTGGCCTCTCCATGTAGCTTGGGCTTCCTCACAGCATGGTAGCCTCAGCATACTGGGAATTCTTACATGGCAACTCAGGGCTTCAAGTCTGATTGTTCCAGGAAACATGGTGGAAGCTGCATGGGCTTTTATGACCCAGCCTTGGGAACTTCCACTGTGTTGATTGAAGCAGTCACAAGCCTGCCTGGATTCAAGGGAAAGGGACACAGATCTCATTTCTCCATGACAATGGAGAATGTCAATATCACATTGTAGAAGAGCACATGGGGTGAGATGATATTGTTACAGCTATTCTTGGAAAATACATTCTGCTACGTATGCCAATTTCCTAAAGCTTTTGCTTTTGATGGGTGGGAGCAGTGGGGGTGGGAGGAATTTGGGCCCAGGGCACCCATCCTACAGAGCTATCTTCGTTAGACAATGCTTGCTCTGTCCTAATCATAGCTTGCTGGCTGCAATGGTATAAACGTTTGTGTCCCCCCAAAATTCATATGTTAATACTAATCCCCAGTGCAATAGTATTAAGAAATGGGGCCTTTGGGAGATGATCAGTTTGTGAGGGCTCTGCCCTAACGGGATTAGTGTCCTTATAAAAGAGTTCCGAGGGAGCTTATTTGCCCCTTCTACCATGTCCTCACACATAGAAGGCATCATCTATGACACAGAGGGCCCTCACTAGACACTGAATCTGCTGGTGCCTCAGTCTTGGACTTTCCAGCCTCCAGAACTGTGAGCAATAAATTTCTGTTGTTTGTAAGCCACCCAGTTAATGGTATTTTTTATGGAAACTTGAATAGACTAAGACACTGGCCCAAGCCTAAGCTGAAGCGGACACACAAGGAGGAAGAGATGAATCTAGGAGAGGTGGTTCTTCACACAGACCCATGGGACAGTGTCCCAGAGGGTGGTGCCAGAGAGAGTTCTGCCACCTACTGACTGTGTGGCCTTGGACAAGTGGCTTGACATTTGTGTGCCCTATCTCTAAATTGGGAAGGATAAGCTCTGTCTCAGGATCTTTGTAAGGAACAGGTTATGTACAGTGTGTCAAGTTATAGTAGAATGGCTGGCACAGAGTGGGCATTCAGGGGATGGTAGCTGCCATCATGATATCACGATGACTTCTCCACACCTTATCCAACCTGAGTCCAATTATCTGTGGCACAGTACTAGATGTTGCTGGGTAACAAATCACCCCAAAACTTAGTGGCTTAAAATAATGAAAGTCTTAAATAAAAAACAAAAAACAAAAAACAACTCCCATTGTTCCTGTGACTCAGAATCCAGAGCTTGGCTGGGCAGTGTGGCTTAGGATCTCCCAAGAGGTTGCAGTCAGATGTTGGCTGGGGTGCAGTTCTCTGAAGGCTTGGCTTTAGAGGTGGTTCACTCATTTGGCTGTTGGCTGGGGGCCTCTGTTCTCCTCATGTGGGCCCTCCGCAGGGCTGTGTAAGTGTCCTCCAGGCATAATGGCTGGTATCCCCTAGAGCGGGGTTCTCCATGATGGCAGAATCTGCATCTGTTTTAGTCCTGCTAAATCTCCAGAGCCCAGCCTGTTGCCTGGCTCAGAGCATTCTATGAGGTTTCGAAGACTGAGAGCTGCCTTAAGTATTCTGTCCTAGTTCTTTACATTCTTCTGCAAGGTCTTTTGGTGACTCTGCCTATGTTGGCAATGACCTCAGGTTTGTTTTTGTTTGTTTGTTTCTGGTTTTTTTTTTTTTTTTTTTTTTTTTTTTTTTTTTTTTTTTTGTGATGGAGTCTCAATATGTTATCCAGGTTGGAGTGCAATGGCATGGTCTCAGCTCACTGCAACCTCTGCCTCCCAGATTCAAGCAATTCTCTGCCTCAGCTTCCCAGGTAGCTGGGACTACAGGTGCATGCCACGACACCCAGCTAATTTTCGTATTTTTAGTAGAGACAGGGTTTCACCATGTTGCCCAGTCTGGTCTTGAACTTCTGACCTCATGATCTACCTGCCTCGGCCTCCCAAAGTGCTGGGATTACAGGTGTGAGCCACTGCGCCCGGCCTGACCTCAGGTTTTAAAGAAGATCCACATACCTCTGATTTGGAGAACCTGATTGGAAAGAGAAAACTCAGGCCTGCCAAGTCTCAGGTCCCACTGCCCCTCCTTTCCAGACACTTTCTTTCTAGAGCTCAGCTTTGGCCTTCTGAGTGCATTCTAGAGAGTCCACATTCATAGGAACCCAAATAACTGTTCCACAAGGCAGAGAGCTGTGCGTGCCCTGAGAGAGAGGAGAGAGCATATGGGAAGGAACTCACATCATGCCAAGGGTAGCTGAGGGGCCTAGTGTTCTAGCCAGGCCAAGAAGGACTGGTCAGAGTTGCTGTTCTGGTTAAGTAGCAGGTGCAAAGGCCCTAGAGTGGGAAGATAAGGAACAGGTTCTGGGGCTGCTGAACAGCAGGGATGGGCTGTGAGGGCAGGGCCAGGTGAGGCTGGGTTAAAGCCAATCGAAGGGCAGTGGGATAATTGAGGCAGCCACAGAAGGACAATGGGGCTGGAGGGAAGAAAATGAAGCAGAGAACTGAACCAAAGCCACAGCCCTGAGAAAGAGATGGTGTAAGGGAAGGAAAGAGGCACTGGGGAGAGATATTTAGATGTAAATCTGACCAGACTAGATGTCCAGATTAGATTAGAGGGGAGGAGATGGGACGGGTGGGTGAGTGGTTTTCCCTTTGAATGTTTAGAGGCAGCTGTGTTTAAGGAGGCTTAAGGTGTTTACTCAGTGCCCTGGGACCAGAAAGAGACTCCAGAAAGCCTGGGGCGCGACAGAGTTTGGACCATGATGTCATTCACACAGGGAGTCCGGCTGCAGCCTGTCTGGGTGAGGTCCCCACTGTGGATTGTCTCCTAGTCAACCGACTCTGCTGAGAAACACGCAGTAATCTCTCTAGATTTGCAGGTTACCAAGCACTTGCACATATATCTTTGTCTCATCTAATTGTCCCAGTGGGAATTATCCCCATTTTACAGATGAAGCCACTGAGGCCTCAAGGCTCGGAGAAGTCAGGTATCTTCTCTCAGGCCAAGGAGATGGCAGAACCAGGCCTGGAATCCAGTGGTCCTAACCCCTAGCTAGTCAAGTCTTCTCTCCAACACACTTTCCTGCTTACTAGTCTCATAGCTCCCTTAACAGCTATTTCTATTGAATCCAGTTCACAAGTATTTGCAGAGCTCCTCCGTGAGGTGGGCAGGTGTGGCAGGCTTCAGGTGAAGTTGCAAGTATCTTGTTTTCTCGGGTGGGGGATCCTGAGAGAAGTGCGTTAGGAGTGTGGGTAGCATGATGGGCTGAAAGTGGAGGGGAGGGACAGCAAGATCAGAGCCATCAATCAGAAACAGGTCCCTGAAGTCAGACCATCAGGACGACAAGGATCTTGGGCAAAGGCCCATCAAGGCAAGTGTCAAGTTCACAGAGAACTTGATAACAGGCCTCTCTGCTTTCTCCCTCTTCTGGTGCCAGATGTTCATGAACTTGACCTCACCTTTCTGGTTTTGTCTTGTTTATTGCCCTCACTGCACTGCAAGGGCCTCCCCTCCCCCTACCATGCCCCTCTTTCTTGGTTTCCTCTTCCAGGAATAGTGGCCAGGGTAGTACCAAGACCCAGAGAGGAACTATGAATTCCAGCCTCTTACTTCCTTCCCCAGCTCTCTTTGCATCCGGAACACCTAAGCACTTTCTGCGACAAGCTCTCTAAATGATTGGAACTTTCTCCCAAATCAGCACTTTTTCATGCTACATTAGCATTTATTGGTTTGATATTTACATTTGGCAAAGGAGCACCCAGTTCCTGGGTCCCTAGGAGCACACACCATCTACTGAAACAAGCACTAATTGCCATTCATTCCCCTTCCTTCACCCCCTCAGCCCCGCCCCCCATCTGCCATCTGCTTTGTCCTCCCCCCACTCCCAGTCCAGTAAAAGCAAGTTCTGAAGGGTTATCTTTACAGACCAGAAGTTCTGCTGATAAACAGGGATCCTGCAGAGATGAGAGAGGTATTTCCTACACAAAAGTCCTGGCAGGACCGATCTGAATTTGCATTCCAATAATGCATATGCATGATAGCTCTCCTTTGGAGTATAATTTCCTTGAGGGCAGGAATCTATTTTGGTTCTTTGAATTTTTCCACATTCCCCTCAAAGACCAAGGATTCAGCTGTCAGAGGCGTTTGAACCAGAGCAACTGCATCTTGAATAGGGACTGGGTAAAATAAGGCTAAGACCTGCTGGGCTGCATTCCCAGATGGTTAAGGCATTCTAAGTCACAGGATGAGATAGGAGGTCAGCACAAGATACAGGTCATAAAGACTTGCTGATAAAACGGGTTGCAGCAAAGAAGCCGGCTAAAACCCACCAAAACCAAAATGGCGACGATAATGACCTCTGGTCATCCTCACTGATACATTCCCACCAGCACCATGACAGTTTACAAATGCCATAGCAATCAGGAGCTACCCTTATATGGTCTAAAAAGGGGAATCATGAATAATCCACCCCTTGTTTAGCATATATCAAGAAATAACCATAAAAATGGGCACCCAGCAGCTCTGGGGCTGCTCTGCCTATGGGGTAGCCAGTATTATTCCTTTACTTTCTTAATAAACTTGCTTTCACTTTGCTCTATGGACTTTCCTCAAATTCTTTCTTGTGTGCGATCCAAGAACCCTCTCTTGGGTCTAGGTTGGGACCCCTTTCCCGTAACAAAGTTAGTCAAATAGTAGATTCTCTAAGAGCATTTTTCTACTCTGAAATTAGTAGAAAGTTTCTCCCTCCCTCCCTCTCTCTGGCAGCTACAGTGAAAGAGTCAAGGAATTATCCAGGGAATCACAAGGAGAATGGAGACCACATGGAAAGGAGATGAGTTCTCCCTTTTCACTTTCAAAATCCTCTACAGATTGACCCAGGAGACTAGCCCTGCAAGGTTCTGGTGGAGGGAGGAAGCTGTGTGTAGTGTGATTAGAGCTCAGCTAGAACTGGCTCCAAAAGTCGGCGTTGCTATGTGACTAGTGCTGGGCTGTTTACACTACCTCTCTGGGCCTCAGTTTTCTTTGTGGTAAAATCATGCTTGAGATCAGGCATGCGGTGGGCTTAGGGCTTAGGAGCTGGTGGTTCCTGGTATTTCTTCAGACCTTTGGGCCCCATGCCGTGTGAGAGTGGAGTCCTAAGTGTAAATGATAATTCCCAAGGGTGTCTCAGCATATTTATGCTGTCCCCTGTGGTTTTTGAAGATCAGGCTCTTACATCAGCCTCAGAGCCTTGCTACTGAAAGTAGGGCCCACAGACTGGCAGCAGCAGCGTCACCATCACCCAGGAGACTGTTAGAAAGGCCCACTCTAGACCTGCTGAATCCAAATCTGCATTTTAAGAGGATCCCCCAGTGACTCATATGCACATTAAAGTTTGAAAAGCACTTTAGAAACCCCCCTGTGAGATATGCAATGTGGAAATGACTACTCCCAATTTGAGGATGCAAAAATTTCCTCAAAGAATTGATGACTTACTTTCCCCAATCCCATGAGCATGTAGAAGAGAGAAGATGGTTTGTGATTCCTGTGTGTCCTGGAAACTTCTCTCTACCCGTGGTTTTTCCTTGAAGGCTCAGCACGCTCCAGTGAAAGGCAGAGATGAGTGGGCAAAGAGACTAGGGTTTCATCTGCAGCCACATCTCCAGGATGGGGGCAGGGATGCTTGCCAGCTGTCTGTATCTGGAGTTCATTGGGAGGAGTGTGGGATATTGGCCTATGGCCTTGTGTTGGCATAACAAGAAGGCAGGAGAAAAATGTCATGTCAACAGACACAAACATTCTTTTGTTAAAATAGAATTTTCAAAAGGTTTAAAAAACTTGACTCTCATGCAAATACACAATGACCACATGTCAAAGATTTGATTTAGCGCATTAATTAATGAAGAAACCTGTAAGATGTTAAAACTTATCCCCATGAGAATGGGAGAAACTAGTATTTATAGGCAATTTAACAGAAGAATGTTAGGATGAGATGGCCCGGTTGGAAATTATTTGCATTTCTATCAGACAAATATGTAAAAGTTAACCTCTGCCCCTACAGGTCAATCAAGAGTGCAAACCCAGCTTTGCACTGGAAGAACACCCAATAATCTCTTTTGTCTATTTCCAATTTGGGCTAATTTTTTTTGACTCTACCCTCTACTATTCCTTGAGAATCCGGAAATAGCTGTTGCTTGAGAATTACCCTTGGAATGGAACGTGGGCCTTGGAAGAAAGGGAGAAAGAAAAGATGAACAAACCCCTCTTCTACCAGATCTGGAGTGTGCTTCCCTGTATACCTTCCCTGTGTCCTTCAGAGCATGGTACAACTGCTCCCAGAGGGCATGAGTTGGCATCATACGGAGGGGAATGAAGGGTCACAGGAGGGAGACAAGGCAGCCTGCTCCTGGCTCCTAGTCTCTGTAACCTTGGCCATTGCGCAGAGGGAGATGATGTATCTGCAAACATATGCAGCCTTGTCCAAAATATTTTCCCCTCCTATGTAGTTCTTGCCAATATTGTTAATCTGTGGGTTGACTTCAGACCAAAATAAATCTCCGGGCCCTGGCCACCAGCTAGCTAATTTTACTTTGTAACCAGGGAATAGAAAGTGCGGGCCCTCGGCCGACCATTCTGTGTTTATTTTGTTTTTTTCTCTGCTGCAGTTTAAAAATCACATTTGGAAAAGTAGACCCTTTATGCAAAAGAACAGACACTGAGAGAAACAGCAACAGAGATGGATGGATTAAAAATGGCAAGTTCTATCATCGCTACCCCTCCCCCTACATTTTTCTCTCTTTGCAGGATTCTGTTGGTGCCTGTTGGCTGCTTCCGTGATGTCTGGAGTTGCAAAATGTGCCAGAAAGCAGGAGGATACACCGCCATTCAGAGAGGATTTTCTTAGGGACTTGAAGAAATTGACCTCGAAATTTCAGTAGATGAGAGGGCTGTGGCTGGCCTACGTCTTTGGCACTGGGTATATTCTGTCATTCTTGTTGTACCTACATAAGAGAATTTAACTCTGGGTTCTCCCTGACTAATTCCAGAGGAGGTAAAGGGGTAGATCCTTAACATATCTGTGCCAGAAGGGACCTTGGAGGGCATCTAGCTCAACCTTGCCAGGTGAGAAGCAGGATTACCTAGTGATTGGGAGCATGCACTTGAAGCCACATAGGCCCAGTTTGAAACTGACTCCATTGCTTACCATCAGTATGACCTTGGACAAGTTACTAACCTCTGCCTCAGTTTCCTCATCTGTAAAGTACGGATAGCAATAATTGTCATCGCATCATAGGACTCTAGTCGGGGACTAAATGAGTTAACACATGTAAAGCACTAAGGACAGTGCAAAGCATACAATAAGCCCTTGATAAGATAAGGAAATGAGGCTCAGAGAGGAGGAGCAACCTCCCCAAGGTCACTCAGGGAATTGGCAAACTGAATTGGATTGGATGAAAAAAGAAAAGAGGTTACTGCCTCTTGGAAATTTTGACTAATAACTGTTTTCTTTGCCTGTGTTACATCATCCTCGCTGAACACTTGGAGGGAACCCTAATGTAGAAGTCAGGGCGGTGCATTCTGGTGCGGGCACACCTCTCACTGATGGTGGCCCTTGTTTTGGGCTGGATGGTCTCTAACCATCCAGGGATTCCTGTCGGTACTAACATCTTGTAATTCAAAATCAGGGTTTGCACCCTCCATTCAAGCCAAGCCTGTGTTTTCCTACAACACTCTTTGCACTCTGTTTTTTTTTTTTTCCCATTTCCCTCTGACATTTTGCCCAATTGTATCTCACCGGTATCAGCAACCAGTTTCCCCTTGGCTTTCTGACTCTGCTCCCCTCCTCATTATTCCCTCCCCTTCTCTCCGCTGCTAGGGCAATTATGGTCCTCAGCTGCCCCACACCTTAGCCCTGCGGTTGCCATATTTAAGTTGATTGTACATGATCAGTCTTGTAGGTTCTATGAAAGTTACCATGTTGGCCACTTGAAAGTAGGGACTTCATTTATTTCTTATCATGACCCACTTTGAGGGCCTGATAGAGTGTCCTTGGCAGGGTTATCATTTATGGTTTGTTGACTGACTCCAAACGATTTGAGATTTGGATGAAATCTTATATTGTCAAGTCTCTCTCTAGTATATTCAGTACAGCTGTCACTGGGATTCAGATGTCCTTTGTTTGCAAGGAAGCCAGTATTGTCAAACTCTAAAACCCAATAAAAAGGATATTTTAGAACAATTATAATTTAAAACTTGAAAATGTCCAGCTGGGACACAAGAGTATGTTAGATACTTCTGCCATCCTCGATTCTCAACCTCATGCCATTCTCCTCTCCCTAATATTCAGGCCCAGGTCAAATGTTACGTTACCACTTACTGGTGAAATGAGGCATTGCGACCCAGCTCTACAAGACATTGTAAATGCCTGAGTAGCAGTGAGTGGTGGAGGTGCTTTCATGGTTCTTAAGTATGTTGATTACGTTTTCATGCTATTATGTGAGATGTATCTCGCTCAAACCTTGTTACAATGTCAGCACATTATCCATCTGATGTGAAAAAAAAGGTGAGTGGACATTGAAATTCTGGGAGCTGAGAAGATAGAGTCAGGTGTGGCCCACAGAAATATCTTTTGGATTAGGCTGATCCCAAGAAAAGAGTGAGGGCTAATAGCGGAGGGAGTCCTAGAGTACAAAAGAAATGAGTAATCCACTTTAGGGGCTACAGAGAAAAAGTAAATAGTTATTTGGGGACACCAACTTCTGCACTGCATACTACTACTACTAGTGTAAATATAGCAAGGCCCAGTGTATACATAACAATGCAGATATAGCTGGCTGACCACCAGTGTAATCCTGCCTTTCCCAAATCTTTTTCCTTAAACTTGTTGGAGCTCAATTAAAAATTCTACATTGAAGACTAAGGGAAAAAGAGGTTTCATTATGAGCTGGAACTATTGCATTTTCAAAAGATGGCTGCAACAATATCCAACACACTTTTCTGCTGCGTAATCTGCCACTCCTCCATCAAGTAGAGGAGACAATTTTTCCACTCCCTTGAATCTGGGTGAGTTCTGTGACTGTTTTGACTGGTAGAATGAGGTGGAAGAGAGGCTGTGTGATTGGAAAGGCGAGGTCACAGAAAGCCTTGCAGCTTCCACCTGGCCTGTCAAGAATGCTTGCTCTTGGGATACTCCCTCTTGGAACCCAGCCACCTAAGAAGCCCAATTTACATGCAGACACTACATACAAGGCATTGTCGTCAACAGCCACAGGTAAGTTCCCAGCCAGTGGCCAACATTAACTACCCGTCTTGTGAGTGAGCCATCTTGGATGTCCAGCTTGGTTAAGGCTTCAGATGACTCCAGCCCCAGCGGACACCTGACTGCAACCACATGAGAAACCAGGAGTGAAAACCCCCCAGCTGAGCCCAGTCAACTCACAGAACTGTGAGAGATAATAAGTTGTGCTACTAAGCCACTAAGGATTGGGGCACCATGCAATAATAGGTAACCAAGACAGTAGCAACTTTGGTTAGACACATGAGCCACAGGATGACACATAATTAGGTATGTTTTTAAAATCTTGGATTCAGTTTTAGGGCAATGCATCCCTAACATAGAGAGGCACTATTTCAGTTCACTTCTGCTGCCTCTGATTAAAACACTATCTTGCACTTCCAGAGAGAGACAGCGCAAGTGTGTATATTGACTGACAGGTGTCCCCTTGTGTCCTCATCTGTGTGACTGTGGAGCTCAGTCTCTCTTACACATTCTATCATGATACTTGGTGCCATATTTGTAGGTCCTGAGGGAAGAACCCATGCTGTTGTCTTCAGAGAGTTTCATGGGTTGGACTGTGCCATATATGGCAAAAATCCACCCACACATTTACTTTCAATCACCTTTATGGATGTATGATTTACATATATATTTTTTTCTTTTTACTTTTTATTTATGTAATTTATTTATTTTTTGAGACAGGGTCTCACTCTGTTGCCTAGGCTGGAGTGCAATGGAGTGATCATGGCTCACTGCAGCCTTGACTTCCTGGTATTAAGCAATCCTCCCACCTCAGCCTCCCGAGTAGCTGGGACCATAGGCACATGCCACCACTCCTGACTAATTAAAAAAAATTTTTTTTTGTAGAGATTGGGTCTCACTATGTTACCAAGGCTGATCTCAAACTCCTGGGCTCAAGCGATCCTCCTGCTTCAGCCTTCCAAAGTGCTAAATTACAAGCATGAGCCACCATGCCTGGCATCCTTTATGGTTGTATAATTTACATATGTACAATAATACGTACCTATTTTAAGTATGCAAGTTGATTAGCTTTGACAAATGTAGCCCAGGTAACCACCACCATAATCAAAGTATAGAACTTTTTCTTTTGAGACAAAGTCTCACTCTTGTCACCCAGGCTGGAGTGCAATGGTGCCATCTCAGCTCACTGAAACCTGTGCCTCCTGGGTTAAAGTGATTCTCCTGCCTCAGCCTCCCAAGTAGCTGGGATTACATGTGCCTGTCACCACACCTGGCTAATTTTTGTATTTTTAGTAGAGACGGGATTTTACCATGTTGGCCAGGCTGGTCTCAAACTCCTGACTTCAGGCGATCCACCCGCCTCAGCCTCCCAAAGTGCTGGGATTATAGGTGTGAGCCACCGCACTGGGCCTATAGAACATTTTAATCACCCCAGAGAAGTGCCCCCTGTGCCCTCAGTTCCCTCATCTCACCCCCAGCCCCTGGCAAGCACTGATTTGCTTTGCCACTATCGATCAATTTTTGTCTTTTCTGGTATTTCATATGAATGGAATCATATAGGATGCACTTTTATGTGACTACAATCTATTTTAGCATAATATTTTTAGGGTCTTCCATGTTGTTGTATATTTACAGTTAATTTCTTTTTCTTGCTGAGTCGTATACCACTGTATTGTATGTCACAATTTGTGTATTCATTCTCCTGTTGGTGGACATTTGGATTGTTTATTGTTAGGGGCTATCATGAATAAAACTGCTATGGATGTTTATGTACAAGATTTTATGGACATACGTTTCCATTTCTTTTGGGTAAATATCTAAGAGTGCTGTTACTCGGTGTGTTAGTACTCATACTGTTATACAGTATTAGTTTTCATACTGTTATAAAGAACTGCCTGAGATTGGGTAATTTATAAAGGAAAGAGGTTTAATTGACTCACAATTTAGCATGGCTGGGGAGGCCTCAGGAAACTTACAATCATGGCAGAAGGTGAAGGGGAAGCAAGTCACCTTCTTCACAAGGTGGCAGAAGGAGAACTGCCAAGTGAAGGGGAAGAGCCCCTTATAAAACCATCAGATCAGAGTTCTTCGCCCAGAGTCGCCACAGTATCGTGCTTCAACAGTGCTTGGACAGAATCTGGCGCTCGTCCCCCACCCCGGCCAGCCGCCCACAGCCAGCCCTCCATCACCTCCACACCGCGTCCTCGGACCGCCCCAAGGCCCCCGCCGCCTCTCTAGCACCGCGCAGCCACCGCCGCCACCGCCTCTCCTTAGCAGCCACCATGACGACCGCATCACCTTCGCAGGTGCGCCAGAACTACCACCAGGATTCAGAGGCCGCCATCAACCGCCAGATCAACCTGGAGCTCTACGCCTCCTGTGTTTACTTGTCCATGTCTTACTACTTTGACGGCGATGATGTGGCCTTGAAGAACTTTGCCAAGTGCTTTCTTCACCAATCTCATGAGGAGAGGGAACATGCCAAGAAGCTGATGAAGTCGCAGAACCAATGAGGTGGCCGCATCTTCCTTCAGGATACCAAGAAACGAGACCATGATGACTGGGAGAGCGCGCTGAATGCGATGGAGTGTGCATTACATTTGGAAAAAAATGTGAATCAGTCACTACTGGAACTGCACAAACTGGCCACTGACAAAAATGACCCCCATTTGTGTGACTTCATTGAGACACATTACCTGAATGAGCAGGTGAAATCCATCGAAGAATTGGGTGACCACATGACCAACTTGTGCAAGACGGGAGCACCCCAATCTGGCTTGGCAGAATATCTCTTTGACAAGCACAGCCTGGGAGACAGTGATAATGAAAGCTAAGCCTTAGGCTAATTTCCCCATAGCCACGGGGTGACTTCCCTGGTCACCAAGGCAGTGCATGCATATTGGGGTTTCCTTTACCTTTTCTATAAGTTGTACGAAAACATCCACTTAAGTTCTATGTACCACTCCTTCAAATAAAGAAATTTGGTAACCCCCCCAAAAAAATAAATAAAATAAAATAAAACCAACAGATCTCTTGAGAACTCACTATCATGAGAACAGCATGGGGGAAATTGCCTCCATGCTTCAGTTACTCTGCCTGGTCTCTCCCTTGACATGTGGGGATTATGGGAAAAATGGGGATTACCATTCAAGATGATACAAAGCTTAACCATATCACTGGGTTATATGATAAGTGTATATTTAATGTCATAAGAAACTGACAAATTGTTTTACATGCCCACCAGCAAAGTATGAGAGTTCCAGTTACTCCATATTTTTATCAACACTTGACATCATCAGTCTTTTTACTTGTGGCATCCTTGGAGAGTGTAATAGCACCTCATTTGCCCACAGATTTTTAACTGCCTACCCAACTAGGATGTCAGCAGGGATTTTTTTTTCACTGTTACATCTCCAGCCCCTGGAATAGCATGTAATAAATATTTTGGGAATAAAGGGGTTCATGTCTCTCTGAGCTTCTGTGTTTTTCTGAAATATTGATTTCTTTAGAGTGTATTGTGCGCAGAGGATTTATTTACTTATAACTGTGAGAGATATTGTCAAATTGCTTGCTTTTTAAAAAATGCTGAACCAACTTATTCTCTCACCAACACTGGTTATTGTAAATTGTTTACATTCTTCTGCCAATCAAATAAGTTAAAAATAGTATTTCATTTTGGTTTTAATTTTGCATTCTCCCTGTCATTGGGCAAAATCAAGCATCTTTTTGTATGTTTATGGGTCTTTTATACTTCTTCATCTGTGATTTGTGTTTCTATATTTTGCTTATTTCTTATTAGACTATTTTTCTAATTAATTTGTAGAAACTCTATGCTTATTGGTGATATTCACATTTTGTTTGTGCTGTATGTTGCGAACATTTTGTACAGTGACAAGCAAAATGGTCCAGTGATGACTCCAGAACCCTTCTCATGTTGCCTGCTTGAGATGAGAGCTCCTTCTTCCCCCTAGTTGGAGTGGCTGTGACAAACCCAAATTTGCTCTGGATGGAGGGCTCCCCTTTTTCCAATATGTTTGCTCCCATGTTCTGACTGTTTATTTCCTGTATGTAAAGCCACTCCAAGCTTACACAATTAAAAGATGATGAACCAGGGTGGGGAGGCCTGGGCTGCTTCCCTGGATCACAATGGGTTATGCCTCATGCTGCCAAGTGTTTACTTGAAAACTTCCCCAATAAAAGCTGCTCCTTATACATGGTGACGTTTACCTTTATCTTCTCTAGGCAGTTTCTTCCAGTCTGTCATTTATTGCAGACATTGTTTATGCTGCTTTTTTCATACACAAGATTTTCCTTTTTTTTTTTTAGAGACAAAGTTTCATTATGTTGCTCAGGCTGGCCTCAAACTCCTGGGCTCAAGCAAGTCTCCTGCCTCAGCCTACCACGTAGCTGGGATTGCACACACATGCCACCACACCCAGCTTAAGGTTTTGCTTTTATATAGTTAAATCTGTCAGTCTTTTCCATGACTTCTGGATTTCATGGCTTGCCTAGGAAGGCTTTTCACACCCCAATAATGTAAAAACTTATTTTGTATTTTTCTCTAGTACTTTTTGAGGGTTCTAATGTTTGGCTTCTTCATCTGTCTGGAATACATTATTGGATGTGGGGATGCCCACCTTCCAGGAGTCAATAGCAATGTTTCTGTCCTTGGAGCTGATTATAATGTTACTGTACTGTACTTGTTGTTTATTGCTGTATGACATATTATATCAAAGTTTAATGGCTTAAAACAAAACAAACATTTATTACCTCATAGTTTCTGTGGATTAAGAACTCAGGAACAGCTTAACTGGATAGTGCTAGCTCAGAGTCTCTCATGATATTGCAGCCAGGATGTGGGCTGGGGTTGCTGTCATCTGAAGACTTGACTGTAGCCAAAGGATTCACCTCCAAGATTGTTCACTCACACAGCTCTTGGCAGGGGGCCTCAGTTCCTTATCACATGGGCATCTCTGTAGGGCTACTTGAGCATCCTCTCAATATGGCAGCTGGCTTCTCCCAGATAGGTTGATCCATGAGAGAACAGGGCCAAAGCCACAAAGTCTTTAATAATTCAGCCTCAGAAGTCATACTCACTATTCCCACAACATCCTATTGGTCAGGGAAGGGATACACAAAGGCATAAATAACAGGAGGTGGGGATCAGTGGCCATCCTGGAGATGGGCTATCATATGCCGTCACATACATTGTCAGGCCAACGTTCTTGACTCTGTGATTCTTGGCTGTGGGTCCAAAGTACACTCAAGAACGTGAAGAGCTATCAGATAACTACTCTAAATGTCTGAAGAGGAAATCGAAAATTCTGGCTATGAACATATGGGCCTCAAAGAATCTTAAGTTTGCTGTTTTTGAACCAAGGAGAAAGTCACATTTTTCAAAGTGAATCAATCTGAGTGACAGATGGGGCCAAGGCTTGATCCCAGGGTTTCTGATACAAATTCTATGATCTCCTCCACTCTCCTGCAAGCACTCATTGGTCTTTGCTAATTACATTGGTCAAAGTCCAGTCCAGAAAACAGAAACTACTCTAGGTATTTTGAACAGATGGGAGTTAATGCACAAAATTATTTACACATATGATAGAAAAGCTGAAAAGGCAAACAGGAGACTGTGAGACAACCCAGAGATAAGTAACTGCAGGAAGCTTCAATCGCCCTAAAGCTGGAGGGATTTCATGAAGAACCAGGTCACTGGAGCCCAGCAGCTGGGGTCAGCAGGCAGAAGCTAGATATGCTGTGAGCCTGTCCACTGGGGTCTGGGGTCACAGAGGAGCTCCAGCTGCTGAGGCCGAAGGCAACGAGAAGAAATACCCTGGCTTTTCCCGTCCTCCTGTCTCCAGTCTCCTTCTAGTGCCTTCAGTTGTTGAACGCAGTTGGATGCCAGGAAACATGTAGACAGAACAGAGAATGGGAAGAGCAGGGAAGGGGCATCTGAGGGCATGAGGCCCAGGACTGGCGTGCTGGTGTTGGGCTTGTGGCAGATCTTATTTCTCCAAAATGGCCACAACAATATTTCCAGTCCTACATGTTCTTTTAGAACCATGACATTCTCCCATTGTGTCAGGCCATTACTGAATTGTTATAAAGAAATAGCTGAGACTGGATGATTTACAAAGAAAAGAGGTTTAATTGGCTTGTGGTTCTGCAGGCTGTACAGGAAGCATAGCAGCATCTGCTTCTGGGGGGTCCTCAAGAAGCTTCCAATCATGGCAGAAGGGAAAGGGGAAGCAGGCGCATCACATAACCAGAGCAGGAGTGTGGGCGTGCACGGGAGAGAGAGAGAGAGAGAGAGAGAGAGAGAGAGGGAGAGAGCGAGTGCACAGAGGTTAGATGCCACACACTTTTAAACAACCAGATCTTGTGAGAACTCACTATCACGAAGACAGCACCAAGCCATGAGGGATCCGCCTCCGTGACCCAAAAACTTCCCACCAGGCCCCACCTCCAGCACATTGAGGATTACAATTCAACATGAGATTTGGGTGGGGACAAATATCCCAACTATATCACATATCAACAGGTGGAGTCTGAAGCCCCATCCTTCATCCTCGGTGGGACTTTGCTATTGCCAAGATGAACAGAGTAGGGCAGAAGTCTTCCTCTGTGACTCCTGAGGCTGTCATAAAAAGTGATTCAGGGCCAGACGCGGTGGTTCACGCCTGTAATCCGAGCACATTGGGAGGCTGAGGCGGGTGGATCACGAGGTAAAGAGATCAAGACCATCCTGGCTAACACGGCGAAAACCCGTTTCTGCTAAAAATACAAAAATTAGCTGGGCATGGTGGAGTGTGCCTATAGTCCCAGCTACTCAGGAGGCTGAGGCAGGAGAATCACTTGAACCCAGGAGGCAGACGTTGCAGTGAGCCAAGATCGCACCACTGCACTCCAGCCTGGCAACAGAGTGAGACTCCATCTCAATAAATAAATAAATAAATAAATAAAAGATGATTAAGCTTCCGTCTGGCTCTCTCTTGCTCTTGGGATGCTGTCCGTTGGAACTCAGCCAAAGCCACCACTCTGTGAGCAAGTCCAGATCAGTCCAGCAGGCAGTACACGTGGAGAGGTAGGGCATCACCAGGAGAAGAACTGAGGCTCCAGCTGATAATCCACATAATTCTTCAGCCCCCAGCCTCCATGTCTTCCATCTGAGACTCCAGATCTCACAGAATAGCTGTCTCTGACAAGCTGTCCCTGTCACTCCCTCTGTGAGTTGGTGGCCATAACTATTTTTATCCTTTTGCCACGAAGTCTTGGGAAAATTTGTTACACAGCTATTATAACCGGGACAGCTAGGAAGAAGGGTAGGAGGAGTTTGGGTGAATAGTTGGGGCTCAGAGCAATATCAGCCTCCTCTTGGATCTTCTCTGTTGGGGTAGAATTGCAACCGATAATTGCATTTGGTTGGAGAGCCTGTGGAGGCCAATGTCACCCCTCTGCAAATTCTTTTTTTTTTTTTTT
>NW_016107681.1:130670-138625 GCF_001604975.1 Cebus imitator | reverse complement strand
TTTTTGAGACAGAGTCTCACTCTGTTACCCAGGCTGGAGTGCAGTGGCATGATCTCAGCTCACTGCAACCTCTGCTTCCCGGGTTCAAGCGATTCTCCTGCCTCAGCCTCCTATGTAGCTGGGACTACAGGCACACACCACTATGCCCGGCTAATTTTTGTATTTTTAGTAGAGACAGGGTTTCACCATGTTGGGCTGGCTGGTCTCGAACTCCTGACCTCAAGTGATCCACCTGCCTCAGCCTCCCAAAGTGCTGGGATTACAGGCATGAGATACTGTGCCGGGTCTGTAACACACTTTTAAAAGTTAGCAAAAAAAAAGATTTCAATGAAATTTTTCATTGAAAATGGCAGCTGGATATACATACATTAAAAAGTGTTTACCCACAAGAAACCAGAGATCATTGAGTGTTTGCAGGGAGACACATGAAAATTTCGGACTCCCTCCCTCAAAGAATGCTCAGCTGTGCCAGTGCATTGAGTGTGCCGTAGAGTTTTAGGGGAATGACTCTTAGTCCCTGGGAGCCAGGGACTGCAGGTTTTTGGGTATGTGTGGCTGGTCTCAGCTGTGACCTCTTTCCAGAAAGCAAGCACAGTGGAATTGTCTCCAGGGAAAGAGAACGAGGTTGGTGTTAAAGGATGCAGGTGGGGCCAGGTGCGGTGGCTCACGCTTGTAATCCCAGCACTTGGGAGGCCAAGTCGGGTGGATCACTTGAAGTCATGAGTTTGAGACCAGCCTGGCCAACATGGCGAAAACCCATCTCTACTAAAAATACAAAAATTAGCCAGGCATGGTGGCGCGTGCCTGTAGTCTCAGCTACTCAGGAGGCTGAGGCATGAGAATTGCTTGAACCCAAGAGGCAGAGGCTGCAGTGAGTAGAGACCATGCCACTGCACTCCAGCCTGGGCCATACAGCAAGGCTCTGTCTCAAGTTTTAAAAAGAAAAGGATGGAAGGGGATAGAGAGATGCCGCACCTGGTACTCCCAGGGGGGAGGACTGAGCTGCAGAATGTGGACAAGTCCAAGGAGCAAGTCAGGTCCTCCTCAGAGCCACTGTGCCATGCTCTGAGTCTGTCAGTCACCGCTTAGAAAGACGGAGGGAGAGCGCTAGTTGCAGCAGTTCCCTTGGGGAAAGGCGCAGGTTTGAGACCATTCCTGAGGCTCTTGATTTCTGTTTCACCAGTGAAGGAGGCTTCCTGTGGAGATGGACCTGAGGTCTTTACATCTGATGTCTCTCTTCACAGGACCCTCTTGCCTGTGGTGCTGTCTGGTCAACCCACAGTAACCTCACACATAGCACTCTTCCAATTGCAGTCCAAACGTAGACTTGATAGTGGACACTAATGGTTCGTTATTCCTCCTCTTCTGCTAGGAGTGGCAATGGTGGCTGCTGATGCTGCCTGCATCCCCATAGCCTGGCACCTAGAAGATGCTCCCTATATGTTGCTTGCAGAGATGTTTCTCAAACACGAAGCCAGACTTTTAAAGCTGCAGTCCTGCGTCCCAATGCTATGAGGAACACCCAGGACTCTTGCAATAGATAGGAAAATAAGGGTGGGAGGCTTTGAGCCATGGCTGCCTTGATGGTGCTGCATGGGCTCACTTCTGGCTCACTCCATCCAGGTGTGACCCCTACTCTGATGATTCCCTCCCCAGAGATACGAAGACCAGACTTACAATGGATGATCAGCTCAGGCAGGGTGGCCCTTAACTTTGTTGGGGTCCAGGCCAAAAGTACACCCAGAAGCCCACATACCATATCTGTGAATATTTAAAGACTAAAATCAAGCTTCCAAACCATCAAGCCCAGTCTGTTGATGAATATAATTTCCCAGTGATGGGAAAGGCCAGGTTTGAATGTAGACTTCTCGGATTTCCCCATGGTTCTGTATGGGAGCACAGCAGTGTGGGAAGAGCTGGCCCCTGGTCCCTGTCTGTTCCCCTTTCTTGTCCTGCCTCTGAGGCTCTGTCCCCCACTGGGAGAGGCCTTGTGTGCATACATGCAGCCCCTGCATCAGCCCAATTGTCTCCACTCTGTCTGTTTCCCCCTGTCTACCCCAAACACTCCCCCTCTAAACAGTCATGCCTCGGCTACCACTCTGATCTAAGGGTGCGCTGTGGTCTGAATGTGTCCCTCTCAAAGTCATATGTTGAAACTTAATCATCAATGTGATGGCATTAAGAAGTGGGGTCTTTAGGAGGTGATTAAGTCTTGAGGGCAGAGCCTTCATGAATGGGACTGTGACCTTATGAAAGAGGTGTGAAGGAGCTGTTTTTCCGTTCTGGGAGGCCAAAGCAAGAGGTGCCATCTTGGAAGCAGAGAGCAGCCCTCATCAGATACTTAATCTATGGGTGCCTTGACCTTTGACTTCGTAGCCTCCAGAACTGTGAGAAAATAAGATTCCATTCTTTATCAATTACCTTGACTCAGGTATTTTGTGTTACAGCAGCAGAACAGGACTAAGACAGGGTGTGAACAGACAGTGACATATGCCCTTGGGACATGGGGAGGCCTGGGAATCCCCTGATAGCAGGCTTAGGGCTGTCACGCAGGGATTTTGGGTCCTAGGATCCCAGAGCATGTCCAGAGGGGAAGATGGGCTCCAGGCAGGTGTCCTTCTGGTCCTGTAAACTGCTTGCCTTACTAGAGTGGCCAGAGCAGGGCCCTCTGGAGCATGGGACCCAGTTCTTAGGGTTGCTCTTGTCATAGAGATCAGACCAGGCCTTGTTCAGTAGAAGTGCTGTGTTCTTGAGGTATCACTCATTTCCTTTCCCTTTTTTCCTGAGCAGCTGCTAGAAACCATCATTTGAGCTGTTCACTTGCCTGGAACCCATTCTTCCAAAGGTGATGTTTCAAATATTTCGGCCCTGTATAGTACAGGCAACAGCCCATCAGAGCAGATGCCTGCTTAGAGCTGAGCCCTCTTCCAGGCCTGACATTCATCCTTCTGTTGCTGGGTCATGGGAAGATAAAGGAGGGGACTGAGCCACAAGGAGAGATATTGAAGGAGAGGCTTGGGGAAGGGGCCATTAATCATCAGTATAAAAATATTTCAATATTTTAACAACTATCCCACTATCCCTGTGAATGTCAGCTCTGCATTCTCTGAGTCCCCTATGGATTTTGTTAGGGGCAGCACTGTGTTTAGCGGAATGACTATACCCCCAGCCTCACTTGAAGCTTAGTAGTGGCTGGCGATATATAAGGGCAGATCTTCAAAGAGGCTCCTTCAGCTGGAAGGATCCCCTTTGCCCTTTGCGTTCTCCTTCTTCCTAAACCGGTCTTCCTGGAATGATGATGGCTAAAGCTCTAGCAGCCATCTTGTGATCTTGGGGATGGAAGCCGCATGCTAATGAAAGCAAAACAGAAATACCCAAGGAGCATGGGTCCCTGGTGACTACCATACCAACCCCAAACTGCCCACCTCTGGACTTCATTTTATGAGAAACATTAAACCTCAGATTTAGCCAGGCACGGTGGCTCACGCCTGTAATCCCAGCACTTTGGGAGGCCAAGGTGGGCAGATTGCTTGAGGTTAGGAGTTTGAGGCCAGCCTGGCCAACATGGTGAAACCCTGTCTCTACTAAAAATACAAAAGAAAAAACAAAATTAGCTAGGAATGATGGCGCATGCCTGTTGTCCCAGCTACTCGGGAGGCTGAGGCAGGAAAATCGCTTGAACCTGGGAGGCAGAGATTGCAGTGAGCCAAGATTGCGCCACCAAACTCCAGCCTGGGAGACAGAAAGAGACTGTCTGAAAAAAACAAAAAACAAAAAACAGAAAAAACAAACAACAACAACAACAAAAACAACCTCAAGTTTGTGAAAGCCTCTGTAGTTATGTCTCTGTTAGTTGCCCCTGAACTCAAGTGCTAATTCATTTCCATGCCAGTCCTCAATGCCTATGTCTCCTCAGGGCTGGTCCAGAGTCAGGGATGCAGATGGAAGAGGAAACTTCATTTGGCGTGCACCTTCCATGGGCTCCATGTGTTTTGTCAGCTAATCCTGAGTGTTACTCTCCACAATTTAACAGGTGAGAAAACTAGTCTGAGAGGTTACATGGCTTGACAGCATGGAGGGAGCAGAACTGGGGCCAGGGCCTGGGTCTCACAGCCCATCTGCTCCACCACAACTGAGGTCTCCTTCCTGTCCCTGAGGGTGTGCCTGGGAGACTCTCAGAGGCTGGTCATTGTTGGCTTGGACTGATCCTCACTGGCACCCAGGTGGATGTTTGTTTGTCCAGGAAAACAGGGGAAATGGAGTGTCAGAAAAGAGCATTTATCGGGTGGATCAGGAGGACAGGACTTTGAGACCAGCCTGGGCAACGTGGTGAAACCCCGTAAAGATACAAAAAATTATCCAGGGGTAGTGGCCTGCGCCTGTAATCCCAGCTACTCAGGAGGCTGAGGCAGGAGAATCACCGAGATCAGGCCATTGCACTCCAGCCTGGGTGACAGGGCGAGACTAGTCTCAAAAAAAAAAAAAAAAAAAAAGTTAAAAAATATAAAAAGAAAAGAGCCTTCATAAATCTCCTGTCTTTTCTCATTCTTACTCATGAGAGAAAACTTCAATGAGGATACAGGCCAGAGGGTAGGGAGGAGCTGCCAGGTAGGCAGGCAGTCTTCTGCCCTCCGTGCTCAGGGAATGACAAATCCCTGGGCAGAGGAGGAGGAGGAAGGGGGCCATCTCTGAGGCAGGGGCCCCTCAGGGGCCTGAGAAGGTGCTCGAGCTTTGAAGGTTTGGAGGCTGAGGTGTCCTCGGCCCGGAACACTTGCTCCCTGTGAAACCTGAAAGTCCACCTTCTCCCTGACTTCTAAGGGCAGCTGCGGCACGAAGATCATTTTCTGAGGCAGATTTATTATCTCAAAGGTCACTAGTAAGGACCGGTGAGCCCAGCACCTGAAGACGGTCCTACCGTCGCTCCGCCTGACTCACTTCCATTTCTAGTATATTTTGAGAATAGGGAGAATTTTCCAGAAGCCCGAAACCCTTCCTTTAGAACTCCCTGAGTTCCCCATTTCCCGTTTTTCTCTTCGGGGGCCAGGGCCTCCCCTTCCTCCTCCTCTCCATTTGCCCAGGAACTTGCAGAGCCCAGCCCGACACCCCTGCAGAGCGCGGCCCGAGAGGAGAGAGGAGAATGCATTCCTGAGCACTGGAGAAAGAACCAGCCAGACACAGGGCAGGAGCACAGGCTGGAGGCTGAGAGGACCTTCCCGGGGCCCTGGCTGCGTGTAACAGCCTCTCCCTGTCCCTGACTCCCCTCGGAAAATGTGACCGGCCAGGCCCTCCTGACAAGCCCCCGACCCGCCTCCCCCTTCCAGGCTCCCAGGCGGAGGAGATGGAAAGCAGACCCTCGCGAATGTTTAACTTCAGCGGAGATGATAATAACTTTCCCATGGACGCAACTGTATCCTTTCCCTGTGTTCCTTCGGGGATCCCGAAACTCCATACGGTTCTCATTTGCAGCTCGTTCCTGAGGAGGCCTCATTTCCTCGCCACACACCCCTGATGTGGTCAGGGTCTCCCTCCCACAGCCCGGGCGGGGGCGGGGGAGAGGGGGAAGGGTGGGGGAGGGGGCTTCCCTGAGCTTTTCTCTAACGCCTGCCCTCACCCCACTTTTCCAGCCCTGGCCTCCCCAGATCCCTCCGTTGGCCTCTGCACTTTCCCTACCACGGCCCCCAGCCCCAACACCTCAGGCCTTTCAGTGTCTGCTCCCCACGCCCAGGGGCCGCAGTCGGGGCTGCAGCTGTTCCCTAGGCAGAAGTGTCCTTTCTAGAAGTTTCTCGCACCTAGTCCAGTGGGACTGTGGAATGACTCCGGGAGTCACCATTAGCACTGTATCCTATGTGCATGGCGCCTCCTGGAGTTAGAAGACGAAGGGTTCCCCTGCTAGGTCCTAAAAAGAGAGTCGCTTCCCAGCCCCTTCCTAGCCAGGAAAAGGCCCCAGCGCCTTTTCCCACACCTCAAGCCCCTCTCGCCCCCCAGCTCTGCTCCTCAAGCCACTCCCACCACACCCCTCTCATAACTTTGATTTTGCAGTAAGCCAAGAGGAGTCCGAAGAGGAAAGAAAAAAACAAGAGACTCTCACTTTGCCGAGCACTTTGGTTTGGGGGTTGTTACTAACACTTTCACATTCTCTGTACCTCTCCAGCTTCAAAACACCCCCGTGTTGGGGGCTTTGGGGCGGAGGTTTGTTGTCACATTTGACAAAACAAATGGGCACGCAGACACCAGCGAGCTTTAGAGGAAGAGCGAGTCCATTAGGTCCTGTTTCTGCCCCTCCATTTCAGAGGTCAGGGAGGCAGGAAAGGAGGAAACGGAAGGTGAAGTCTGCTTCAGCGTATGTCAGCTGCGTAACCGCGCGTGAGTCACGTAACCTCTCAGTACCTCAGTCTCTTCATCTGTAAGATGGGCATGATGATGGCATAGCTCTGGGTTAATAAAGGGGAAGTGTTAAGAACAGTGCCAGACATAAAGTAAGTGCTGTTACTGTTCTTGCTGCTGGTATTGAGATGTGAATGAAAGACCTAGGAACTCTGCTTCTCTTTTCCTCTGTCCCCAGTTCCCAATACCCACAGTCGGAGGCCTTTGACGACAATTAAGTCCCCTTGATGGTACTGCTGTCTCCTCTGCATCTGCCTGTCACTTTCAGGTCTGGCCATGATGTTTGGTTTTCCAGGCCTGGTTCCAGTGTATTCGATCCCCCTTTGGCAGGTCTCTGGGTCCCTGGACCTCAGGGATGCCAGATTTGCCTTGTTGGTTGCCCAAGGTCTCAATAACCCACTGAGAAGCCAGCTTGGAGCTTGGAGCTTGGAGCTTGGAGCAGTCTTCAGGAGCCAGGCTTGCCCTCAAAGGCCAGCCCTTCAGGGTGGTTCTTTTGTCTCAGGCTGGACCCAAGATAAATAGATGTGATTAGGAGATCAAAGCCCTTTCCATGGGTTTGGCCTGAGGGGGCCCTTTGATCGGCCAGCCATCCCCTCACCGCCATCCCCATCACCCCCACCATCTCTGCAGTCCTCTATGCTCAGAAATCCTTCCTTGCTCTCATTCCTGCTCTGCAGCTGCTGCCTCTGCTCCCCAGGCTGGGCCAGGCAAGTCTTGCCTGGTGAAGGGGAGCTGGGTTCCCCCGGCTCAGGCTGTTTACTAAATCACCAGCTCTCAAAGCTGAAGCTGAAGCCAGCACGCTGCAGCAGGTCTGTGAAACCCAAACAGTTTCATTTTGAGTCTCAGTTGCAAAACCTGAAATCTTGATATGCTTGTAAGTGATGGGCGGTGAATCACGCTCTTCTGGTATCTAATTAGATGCAGGTCCTGCCGGGTTGCCTAGAACTTCACCCAGTGAAGGGAGGGATGATTAAGAGCATTCTTTCTTGTTCCTTTGTAAAGGGTAGGCATTCCCATGTAAGTGCTTATTGTGAACCTGTGGAATTTTCCTTCATTGCTCAGAACGTACCCTCTGCCATTGATGAGCTCCTCTTTAGGCTGTGCAGGCAGCAAAGCCCCCAAACTAAAAGGGAGGTGATTTTATTACTGGGGACACTCCAGGACAGGACATCTCC
Source organism: Cebus imitator (assembly GCF_001604975.1). Lineage (NCBI taxonomy): Eukaryota > Metazoa > Chordata > Mammalia > Primates > Cebidae > Cebus > Cebus imitator. Next base: position 131,066 of record NW_016107681.1, on the reverse strand, counting down.
TTGCCATCAATACAGGCCATGGGGGTCTTGGCTGGCCTGTTCCTGGGGCTGTCGTCCCTCTGTCTTAACACCATAGTTCTCCGGGCTCTGCTAGGGAGTTGATGATGTGTGACTGTGAGGGAAGAATTTCCTTGTAAGAACACAGTTGTCATGGCCAGGCGCGGTGGCTCACGCCTGTAATCCCAACACTTTGGGAGGTCGAGACGTGCAGACCACGAGATCAGGAGATCGAGACTATCCTGGCTAACATGGTGAAACCCTGTCTCCACTAAAAATACAAAATAATAAAAATAATTAGCCAGGTGTGGTGGCACTTGCCTATAGTCCCAGCTACTTAGGAGGCTGAGGCTAGAGAATCACTTGAACCTGACAGGTGGAGGTTGCAGTGAGCTGAGA
>NW_016107681.1:123072-129675 GCF_001604975.1 Cebus imitator | reverse complement strand
ATAGTGGTTCAGGCAGGGGAACTGCGGTGCAAAGGCCCTAGGGCAGAATTGTCTGGAATGCCTCAGAAATAGCAAAGAGGTCAGTGTGGCTGGGGCAGAGGGAGAGGGAAAATGGGAAATGCAGGCGCAGAGGTGAGGGCTGCGGCGGATTATTATACCATCTTGGTGGCCATTGCCAGGACTCTGGCTTTTACTTTGAGTAAAATGGGGTGACGTGATTCAACTTAGGTCTTAAAAAGATTACCTTTCTTTTTCTTTTTTTTGAAACAGACTCTCGCTTTGGCACCCAGGCTAGAGTGCAGTGGGATCATCTCGGCTCACTGCAACCTCTGCTTGCCAGGTTCAAGCAATTCTCGTGTCTCAGCCTCTCGAGTATCTGGGATTACGAGCACCCACCACCATGCCAGGCTAATTTTTTTTTTTGTATTTTTAGTAGAGACAGGGTTTCACCATGTTGGCCAGGCTGATCTCGAACTCCTGACCTCAAGGAATCCTCCCGCCTCAGCCTCCCAAAGTGCTGGGATTACAGGCATGTAAAAGGATTATCTTTCTAATACATATGTTTCAAATTTCTCATGCAGAATAAAAGGGGAATAAGCAATATTAAGTTTCAGCACTGAGTTTCTAATATGTGTTAAGTATTGTGTGTTCCAGATGCTGCAAGTATAGCAGGGTCTTCATTCAAGGAGCTCACTGTGTTGTTGTGGGGGAGGGTGTCCTATTGGAGAGAAGAAACAAATTCAATTACAACACTAAGTGAAGAAGCACAGAGGTGACAAGTGGAGGGAGTAAATTACTTCCTGGGATGGGAGGAGTCAAGGAAGGTTTCCTGAAGGGATATCTGACATGGATTTTGAAGACCGAATAGGAGTTTACCAGGTGGGCAAAGAGTGAAAGGTCATTTCAGTAGAGAAAACAACCTGTGGAAAGGAATGGAGACTTGAAAGAGCAGAGAACTATAAGTAATTCAAAGAATGAATGGGCATTGTATTGTGGAATGTGCTGGAGGGAGTGGCAGAGATGAAGTTGAAGAGATAAAGGAGAGTGAGAGACAGAAAGAGTGAAAGAGAAGAAATGCCCATCTCCTTTTCCATGGCAGTTGAAGATGCATTCTCTGCTCAGGTGATATGGTTTGGCTTTGTGTCCCCACACAAATCCCATGTTGAATTGTAATCCCCACGTGTCAGGGAAGGGGCTTGGTGGGAGGTGATTGAATCATGGGGGCGGACTTTTCCCTTGCTGTTCTCATAGTGGGTGAATTCTCATGAAATCTGGTGGTTTGAAAGTGTGTGGCACTTCCCTCTTTTCTGTTTCTCTCTCCTGCTCGTCCATGGTAAGACGTGCTTGCTTCCCCTTCACCTTTTGGCCTGATTGTAAATTTCCTGGGGCCTCCCAGTCATGCTTCCTGTTAAGCCTGCAGAACTGTGAATCAATTAAATCTCTCTTCTTCGTAAGTTTAACCCAGTCTCAGGTAGTCCTCTATAGCGGTGTGAAAATGGACTAATACACTAGGCTTCACATGTCAACAACCATGTATCTAGTTTCTGAGATTTCACCGGAGCAAGTCTAATTTGTTCTCTGTGCTGTATTTCTTCCTAGTGTGGGTTCCCCGAGAAGCAGACCCTGAATGCAAGGAGTTTGAGATGTGATCCCAAGAGAGACACCAGCAGGGGCACAAGGGACAGAGATAAGGAAGGGAAGCAAAGCTGTAGAGGGCGAGTGAATGGCAGGTGGGAAACAGCCTTAATTCTGCCAGGGTCCCCTGGGAATCAGCAAGGAATTTGGCCCAGAGTTGTCTCACTTGAGGGGTGAGGGGCTGGGGCATTTATCCTCCTGTCCCATCAGTCATGAGTTAAGGGCTGTTGCCTGGTGTTGGTGATTCCTTGGCCCTCCCAGCCTGCCTTGCAGCCAGGGCCACCCCGATGCAAACAGCTGGAGATGTGGAAGTGAGTATGTAGGGTGTATGCTTAGGCACCTACCACATCTGTCACAATTTTTTCAAGAATCCACTGTGTCTGTACCACTGTGTCAGAGGGGCCTTGGGCCCATCTGTGGCCAAGGAGGATGCTGATATGAATCAAAGGGAAACCAAGTGATTCCCACCCTATTGAGACTCTGTCTCAAAAAAAAAAAATACCTCTTTTAAAGCGTTGTTAAATATATATAACATAAACATTCACATTGTCCTACAACCACTGGCGTCATCCATTTCCAGGGCTTTGTTATCTTCCCAAACAGAAACTCAGGACCTTTAAACAGAAGCTCCCTGCTGCCCCCTTCCCCCAGGCTCTGGTAGCCTCCAGTCTATGTTCCATGTCTACTTGACTACTTAGGTATTTCATATAAGTGGAATCACACAGTATTTGTCCTTTCATGTCTGGCTTCTTTCTTTCTTTTTTTTTTGAGGTGGAGTTTCTCTCTGTTGCCCAGGCTGGAGTGCACTGGCGCAATCTTGGCTCACTGCAACCTGCACCTCCTTCCCAGGTTCAAGCGATTCTCTTGCCTCTGCCTCCCAAGTAGCTGGGATTATAGGGACACATCACCACATCTGGGTAATTTTTGTGTTTTTAGTAGAGACAGGCTTTCGCCATGTTGACCAGGCTGGTCTCCAACTCCTGACCTCAGGTGATCTGCCTGCCTCAGCCTTCCGAAGTGCTGGGATTACAGGCGTGAGCCACGGTGCCCAGCCCATGGCTTCTTTCACTTAGTATATTGTCTTGAAAATTCATCTGTGTTGTAGCATGTTTCAGAATTTTCTTCCTTTTTAAGGCTAATATCCCATTGTATGAATATACCACATTTTGTTTGTTTATGGACATTTGGGTTGCTTCCACCTTTTGGCTATTAAGAGTAATGCTGCTATGAACAAGAGTGTACAAATATTTGTTGGAATCCCTGCTTTCAGTTCTTTGGGATATATGCACAGAAGTGGCATTTCTGGATCATATGGTAATTTTTTTTCACATGGTAATTCTCTGTTTAACTTTTGGAGGAGCTGGCACACCATTTTCCACAGTGGTACCTTTTCTCATTCCCAGCAGAAATACGTGAGAATCTCTTAAAGACACTGGTGCGGCTCTCTACGCCAGCTGGTGAGGTGGGGACAGGATGAGGACCACCCTCCACCTGGAGAGATTTTGGCAGAGTCACACAAGGACACACCCAGATTGACGAGGCAAGACCTAGTGACAGTGAAAGGGACCCTTTTGGTCTTTGAGTTTCTGGTTCATTCCATGCATAGCTGCAACACTTTGGTTGGATGATGTCATAGTGTTGGACATCGAGAAGGACATGGGTTTAAGTCCTGCCTTGACTGTGGTTGTGCGACCTCAGGCAAAGGACTTCATCTTCCTGAGCCTTGGCTTCCTTCTCTGTACAAATAAATCAGAAGTGTAACAGGGTTAGGGTGGGCACTCAGTGAAGTGGTGCAAGCACTGGGCTTGGTGCAGGTCTTGGCAGATGGCATTGCTCAGTCAGGGGGTGCCATTGTCACTATGATCTATTCCTGGGGAGTCCTCTGAGGGTGAGCCTCTTGGTGGCGACTTATGCACCTAAAGCCCAAGGTTGAGGACCTATGTGGTGTTCATTACTGTGCTAGGGTTTGAGGCTGGAGTGCTGCAGGAAGAGCTGTGAGGCGTCGCTCAGACCCGCTTCAAGGAAGGACTTGCTGTCCCAGTTTGCAGGGATGCTTTCAGGGGCCCCCTCCAATTGTCGGGACCTTAAGGGTCTGCCTCATCTACAGAGAGTGTCTTCCTGAACGTCATACCCTTCCAGTGACCTTGTAATATGGGGGAATAAAGGCTTAGTCACCTCTGGACATACCTGGACAACTCTGGCGGGCTGAATAATTTCTCCTCCTTCCCCACAAGATGGCCATGGCCTAGTTTCCAGATCCTGTGAATATGTTTGTTACCTTACAGGGCAAAAGGGACTTTCTAGGTGTGACTAAGTTAAGGATCTTGAGATGGGGAGGTTGTCTGGCATTATCCTGGTTAGCCCCATGTCACCCCAAGGGTTCTTATAAAGGAGAGAGGCAGGAGGATCAGAGTCAGAAAAGGAGACATGAAACAGAAGCAGAGGTCAGAGTAAATGTGATGGCTGGCTTTGAAGGTGCAAGAAGGGGCCACGAGCCAAGGGATGCAGGTGGTTTCTAGAAGTTAGAAAGGGCAAGGAAACGGCTTCTCCCCGAGAGCCTCCCAAAGGAATCAGCCCGGCTGATGCCTTGATTTTAAGCTTCTGGCCTCCAGAACTATAAGAGAATAAATGTGTTGTAAGCCCAGAAGTAAGTGGTCATTTGTTCCACAGCCGTAGGAAAAGAACCCAACTCTGGAGGGTCATTCTAGCTGCGGGGCTCCCCAAGGTCTGGCGGTCAGCAGAGGCTGTCCTGAGCCTGCCTCACAGCTGTCAGCTCCCTCTGTCCAATCCTGCTCTCTTCCTTCCCTCCCCCAGGCCATTGTGCCAATCTCCCTCCTACCCCCCCCCCCCGCCCCTTAAACTCCACTTCTGAGTCTGCTTCCTGAGGAACCTGCCCTGAGATAGTTGGCATTTTTTTTTTAGGGCTTTATTATGGAAAAGTTAGATGATACACTTAAGTAGCCAGAATAATGTTCTGATCTCCCATGATCCCGTCATCCAGCTTTGACAATCGTGTTTGCTCTACATGGCAATGGTATTAATAGTTTAAAGAGAGAAGCAGAGCTCCTGCCCTGGAGATGATGATGGTCTAGGTGGGGAGTCAAGATGCTGCAGACATTTCAGGGTCCAAGAGTGCCCGGCAGCAGCGACCACACCAGCAAGGACCGTCAGGCCAGGGGAGCAGAGAAGCATCCTTGTGGACAGGCAGCAAAGGAGAGAGCCGGCAGGGCGGGCCACGTGGTTGTGAAGGAGTGGCTCCTGTGGTCCTGGGCCCACCTGAGTCTGAGGCAGGGGGCGCAGAACTCTTGGAGAGAGTAGGCACGGCATCACCCGCTTTTGTGTTTCGTTCCATTGTCTTTCTAATCTGTTTTTGCTTCATTTTAATGGCCCTCCATCTGTTTCTCCGGACTGTGTTAATAACAACCATGCTAGAATACTGTAAGGTACTGGGCTAAGCACTTTCCACTGCTTATCTCCCTAATCCTCCCAAGTGCCCAAGGAGGCAGATACTATTTTTATCTCCATTTCACTTATCCCCATTTCACTGAGACTCAATGAAGGAAGGCCACTTGGCCAGGGTTTCACGGATGGTGCATTCATTTCCTGGGACTGCTGGAGCAGAGTACCCCAGATTGGGTGGCTGACAACAGGCATGGATTCTCTCACTGTTCCCGAGGCCAGCAGTCTGAAACTGTGTCGGTGGGGTCACACACCCTCTGGAGGCTCTTGGGGAGGATCCTTCTGTGCCTCGACCAGCTTCTGGGGGTTCTAGGTGTTTCGTGGCTGTGGCTGCATCACTCCAATCTCTGCCTCCATCTTCTTGCCCCCGGGTTCTTTCTCTGTGTCTTTCCTCTGTGTGTCTCTTGTAAGGACCTCTGTCATTGGATTTAGAGCCCACCCGAATAATCCAGGATCATCTCATTTCAAGATACTTAATTACATCTGCAAAGAGCCTTTTTCCAAATAAGTACACGTGCACAGGTTCTGGGATTAGGACACGGGCATAGGTTTTGCAGGGCCACCATTCAGCCCACTACAGGTCCCATGAGGCAGAACAGGGGTCAGAACCCAAGAAAAAGGATCAGTTGTCACTGCAATGTGATAGGATCTTGCCGAGAGGAGCTGCACCAGTAGGAATTCCTTGTGGTAGTTTTAAAACCTCACAAATTCTTTAACACTCCTCCCACCAAAATGTGGCATCTCTGCCCCTCTTCTTGAATCTGGGTGGGCTTGTGACTCACTTGTAACCTAGAGAGCATGGCAGAGAGATGCCACGTGTCTTCCAATGGTGGGTCAGAAACTGTGAGGCAGTGACTGCCTTTTTTGTGGAAACATTTGCCTTTGAAGCTCTGAGCTACCATATGAGCCATCTGACTGCCCTGCGGCCACCACGCTGGGAGGAAACCCAGGTCACATGGAGAGGTCACTTATAGGTGTTCTTTCTTTCTTTCTTTCTTTCTTTCTTTCTTTCTTTCTTTCTTTCTTTCTTTCTTTCTTTCTTTCTTTTTTGAGATGGAGTCTTGTTCTGTTGCTCAGGCTGAAGTGCAGTGGGCACGATCTTGGCTCACTGCAACCTCTGCCTCCTGGGTTCCAGTAATTCTCCTGCCTCAGCCTCCCGAGTAGCTTCTACTACAGGTGCCCACCACTGCCCAGATAGTTTCCCTGTAGGTGTTCTGATCTGCAATTCTAGCTGGGGTCCCGTTAACAGCCAGCATTGCGCCCCCAGGCCTGTGAGTGAAGAGACCTCCAGATGATTCCAGCCCCACCCTCAGCCATAGAGTCTCCCAGCTGAGACCCCAGACATCATGAAGCAGAGATAAGCAGTCCCTGCTGTCCCCTGGCTGAATTCCTGACACACAGAATCTGTGAGTCTAATCAAATGGTTGTTTTCTGCCACTTTGTTTGAGGGTAGCTTGTCACCCAGCAACAGTAACCAGAACACCCCTCCTTTTTGGGAGAGAGAAAGCC
>NW_016107681.1:109508-122987 GCF_001604975.1 Cebus imitator | reverse complement strand
GAATGATCTCTTGTGTGCAGACCCTCCCCTCACCCCACTTCCCAGTGGTTCTGAGGGATGAGGTGGGGAGGGGGGCACAGAAAATAGAAGCAGTCCCTCTCAGCATGAGAAAGCATCCCTTGGGCTTTCTACAGCTGTCTTCTCTCCAGCCCTGGCCTGAGGGAGGCTCACAGCCCCTGAACATGGGCTTCGGTGGAGCCCAGTTGCAGCCACAACTTCTCACGCAGCTGTGGCCGACTAGAGGCTCCGGCCACATCCCTCCCCAGGTCCTGGCCACCTGACTGACCATACCGTTCCCAAGGTCCAGGCTCCCCTGCAGCAGGGGCTGGCTGCCCCTCCGTCCTGTCTTTGCCAGGGCCCAGGCTTGTCTGCAATGCTGGCCGCCAATTACAGCGCAAGCCCGTTCATTTGCTGGATTGGATTTTTTGGATTTTGTCATTTGCTATGCGAAGGTTTTCTTTCTGACTAATTTGTTTACCAGGTTTAATTCTTCAATCATGTTTTCATTTTAGGAGATTTCAGGGTAATTATGAACTTTGAATAAATCCATCTGAGGCACCAAAGTGCTCTGAGCACAGCTCTGTCAGGGCCTGCCATTTCCTTGCTACATTGAGACTTGGTGGGAATAGGACCTTTTCTGCCCACCCCCACCTCAGCTCCTGCAATTGGAAACAGCTGGGCCTCTAGGAGGGGCCAAGGTCAGGATTTGGGAAAAGCCCCAACTGAAAACCACACTGGGGCTGTGGAGAGATGGAATCAGGCTGGTGTGTGAGTGAGGCTGCAGAACCTTCGAGAGAGTCCGGGGGCACCACTCCACCCACCTTGCCCAGGCTACTCCCCAGGACAGGGAGCAGAGGGGGTGGAGACTGGGGCTGCCTCAGCATTGCCAGCCACGTGTTTGTTGAAGCAGGGTGCAAGGCATTGTCGGGGAAGGAAAAATGCTTCCCTGCACCCATCTAGATTTTTTTGCTGGGTTATGAATTAAATTGACATGAAACAGATTAGCAGGAGAAAAAACATTTTAATTACAAACATTTGCACAGGAGTCCCATAAAGCTATGAGACCCAAAGGAAGGCCAGATGATGGAAGCTTGTATCATATCATGAGCTACAGAAAGGAATAAGGGTTCCTGGCTTCTGGGGGGGGGGTGCTGGAGACAAATTTTGGGTGAGTGAGAAGAAATGTCCGGAGAATAAAGGTTGCCTTGTTATGCAGATAGAAGTCTCTCATGACATAAAAGTTGAGCAGCTCTCTTCCTGCTACAGATACCATTACTAATGAAAATGTCCTTTACAAAATGGGAGTTTTTCAGAGCTACTGCTATGTCTGCAGTTTCTCAAAATAACCGTTTGAAATAATCAATATGCCAAAGAGGTATATTTTGCGGTGGCATTTTCTGGTTTCCTGCAGTCATGTTTTGGGGTGGTGTGTCCTGATGGGAGAGGACCAGGTGTAGACACCAGAGGCTACAACTCTAGTTTCAGTAACATAGCCCCTGAGCAGTGGGGCAGAGAGAGTTTCTGAGCCCTGAGGGGTAAAATAGAAATATATCAAGGATGATGATGTGATGATGACAATTTCTGTTCCATCAGTTTGCAGGCTTATCACAAAGGAGCTGAGACAGGAGGAGACATTCTGTAAACTGTATCATGTGGCACAGTTGTGAAGTGGTGGTGGTGGTGCTGTGGAACAAGGTCTCTTGGTCATATCAGCAGGGTCACACTGGCAGGCTAGGGTGAGGTGACACCCAACCAACCAATATAAAGGTAGGAAATGCCACCAGGCCCCCAGATGTCTTGACTCTGTCACTGTTTCTCAACCCAGTGGCTCTGGCTCCTGACTGTGCTGGGATGGTCTCTATGGGAGTCTGTGAGCGTATAAATTGGGCTCTGGTCTCAGCACCTTATCAGCACCACACAGGATGGCTGTCTGTGTCCAGCATCTTATCAGCACTAACAAATTAGGGTTGCTTAATCTGCATATCCATATCAAACCTACGGCCAGCTGGGTGGATGTGTGGTGCAGAACTGGCATGTGCACTAATCATAACTAGGATCAATGCATTAGGCTTAGCTAATTTACATGTAGCCAATCATAGCAAAGGTGTGAAGAGCAAAACTGCCAAGAGACCCAATCACATACAGGGAATTCTTTACTGCAGAGTATAAGATGCCTGAGCTCCTAGAGCTTCATGGCACTTGTTCCCAGCACAGAGTATAGGCCGTATGGGAACTCCAGACTTACACTGAGGAGAATCTGGTAGTAGATCTGATCCACAGTGGCAGTGACAGCCTAGGCAGGGGCAGGTGCAAGGGAGGCAGTGTCCATACTGTCTTTATTTGGGTTTTCCCGGAAGCAAGCCTGGGAGAAAGAAACACCAGCAGGGGCATGGGGGTATAAGGCAGGACAGCTAATGAAGGGTACACGATCAAGCCAGGTGCCCCATGTGGTAACTGCTATGGCTGATTTCTGTCCCTCTCTCAAATTCATATGTTGAAGTCCTAACCCCCAGGACCTCATGTCATCTCATTTGAGAACAGGGTCCTTAAAGAGGTAATTAAAATGAAGTCGTTAGGTTGGGCCCTAATCCAATCTGACTGGTGTCCTTATAAGAAGAGATTAGGACACAGACACGCATAGAGGGAAGACCATGTGAAGACACAAGGAGAAGACAGCCATCTACAAGCCAAGGAAAGAAGCCTCAGAAGGAACCCACCCTGCTGACACCTTGATCTTAGACTTCCAGCCTCCAGAGCTGTAGGAAAATACATTTCTGTTGTGAAAGCGCCCCAGTTGTGTGGTACTTTGTTATGCTGGCCCTCGCAGACTAAGACAGCGAGTACGACTCCTTTCCTTTGAGGGTGACAGTGTAAAACACAGGCTTCCGAGTTATGCCACCTGAAGGGTAAGGAGGCTGGGGTGTTTATCCACCAATTTGTATCAGTCATTCCTTGGGGCGGTTCTCAGGGGGCATTAACTCCCACACTTTCAGCCTGCCGCAGGGGCAGGCAAAGTGGTTTGGCAAGCGGTGGAAGCCCCCAGATGAAGAAATGCAGGGGTGGCCACTGGGAAGCTATGCCTGAATGCACTCAAAAAGTAAGAGCAAGGGGTTTTGTAAGAGGCAATGATGATGATGGCATCTGCTACACAGACCTATGAGACAGTGATGGACTATCTTAGGTACCTGCCCAGAGGCTAAGGTGCTGTGGACTTTTACCTCGAACCCAAAGGAATATGCATGTGTGTGGTGTGTGTATTACTAGGGAGATTTTGTCTAGATAGAATACAGACATTTATATTGGATAATCCTGTGGAACGTTGTACAACCCTATAATAAATGTCATTTACAAAGTTTACCTCTGGTTAGTTTCCATGCCAAAGCTGGTGAATTGAAGGGAACATGTACTAGGGTTCACTGTGGTCTTGGACCCCGGTAACTTTGATGGTTCCCCCAGTGAGGCCTGGAGTAGTTCACTGCCTCTTGCTAATTTTAGACTTGTGTCCTGGGCACAGCTAGGATGAGGGTGCTTTGAGTTAGGGTTCTTGGTTTCAAACAGCTGAAACCAGCAATAGCTGACCTCAATAGGAAAGGGATTTCTGGACGGCTTTCTTCACAGACTTGAGGGAAGGTAACAGGACTCACAGCCAAGAACAATCGGGTGGAGGGGTGCATGGGGGGCGGGTACTTTTTAGCATAGTATCTGTAGGATGCTGTCACTACTGGACCTTAGAGGTTGCCAGCATGGTGACATTGTCCCTGCTTCTTTATGATGTTCAGTGTTGGTGGGGATGGGGATCTTAGCTGCTGGGAATGGGGGATTTAAGGAGAGGAGCTTGGCCATGAGCTTCTCTAAGCAGGGATCAGAGCATGTGTTTACCCCATATTACCCAAACTAGGACATGCCTCCCAAATGGGATAGACAGTAATCTCTGGCACATAGGTGGGGGAAAATTACAGAAGGGAGGGAAGAGTAGGGCGAAGACTTGTTCCTGTGACTCCTGGCTCAGTTGCTCAGTTTCAGGTCAGGCTAATGGAGACAATGGATAGATCTGAGGTTTGGCTGGATGTGGGGTGGGTTCACTTGACCAGGGATCCCTGTGGGTCTCAGTTGCCACCAAGAAGCAGAAGCAGGAAGACTGAGGGATGCTGGGTGGCCTTATCTACTACTGCACAACAAACCACTCCAAAATAGTGGCTTAAAATCGTAGCAGTCACCTACATTTCTTACTAATCTGGGCATTGACTGGGAATTCTCACTAGGGGTCTCTAGGGTTGCAAAGTCCTGGTGGCTGGAGCTGGAGTCATCTCACTCACTTGTCTGCCTCCTGGGCTGGGAAGACTCAAACTGCTGGGAGTGGAACCAGATGGGGGCTCGTTGGGCCTCCTTCTCTCTGTGTGGTCTTGCCACATGGGTTTTCCAAGATGGCAGCTCAGGAAAACGGAGCTCGTTACCTATCAGCTCAGGGCTTCCAAGAAAGAGAATCAGACAAAAACTGTATCACCTTTTATGACCTAGTCACTTCCAAGTGATACACTGGAAGCAGCATCACTTCCACTGTATTCTGCTTGTTCCATGTGAGTCAAGAAGGCCAGCTTTGGGGGAGGGGGAGGGGATTAGACTCCTCCACCCTTTGATAGGAGGACTGCCACAGAATTTGTGGACGTGTTTAAAACCATCACAGTAGGCCGGGCAGTGGCTCACACCTGTAATCCCAGCACTTTGGGAGGCCGAGGTAAGAGGATTGCTTGAGCCCAGTAAGTTCGAGACTAGCCTGGGCAACATAGAAAGGCCTCCATCTCTAAAATAAAATAAAATAAAAAAACACAGAGGGAGAGAAAAAAAAATAAAGTAAAACCATCACAGTGGCTTGGAGATGGTGAACAGCCACTTGACTTGACGGTTTGACTGAACCAACATATTTTTCATTCTCAATTTTCTAACTTGGCTGCTTGTTTCCCATGCTGCAGAAAGGCCAGGGCTCAAACTCCCCAGCAGCATATTAGTAACTAAAATGTTTGCACTTAGCGAGCTGGACTCTAGTTAATCCAGCTTCATCATTATGCCAGGAGAGCTCATTCCAACTGAAATTTGACTATTGGTTTTTAATTTTGGTGCCATTTTTCAAGCTGATGGCTCTTCTGGCTGACAGTGAATTACCCAGGGTGCAAATTAAATACAATAGAATTGCTAATCAGGCCATTAGAATACGTGGACAGGAGGAAAGTTACAAGTTGTCAGACCTGGGTGGGTTCTTTCCTTGCTTTCTGGACAGAATTTGTGTGACTTTTAATGGGCTTATGCATAGAACCGGTACAAATATTGGAAACAGACACCTGCAGGCCGCCAGGGGTTGGAGCAAGTGGCTGCAAAGCCTGCAATTGTACACTGGTTTGGTTGGTTCCCCTTTGCAAGAAACATCTTGTCTTATAAATACTCATGTCCCTGGGGATTGCTGTCTAATGTTCCATACACTCTTCTCATGCAAGGAAATGTCAAGATTTAATTCTCAATCTCCAGGCCCACAGGAAGGCACCAAATATCTGACATAATGAACAATGTTTTTGGATTTCTAAATTTAGAGGGAAGGCAAGAATGCACTAGTGGTTTTTCTCATGTCTAATTCTAAGCAAAGATAGACTGTCGAAGACTTCATGTAGCACATTCAGACACAGTTTCTGTGTATGTGTGTGTGTGTGTTTCTTTGACCCCATAAGACTGAGAAGAAATAGATTCAGGAGCCACTTCCTAAGGAGGCAGTGCTTGAGGCCAAGAGGTAGTTCAATAAATCAGGAGGTGTTTGACCATCAGAGAAGATAGAATGTGGTCTTCAAGGGCCAAAATGCAAGCCAGGATGCTGTGCAGTAATGCTGTTGGGAGTGGGGGTGAGCTGGGGATCATATTTGCAAGTGAGGGAGGACTCTACTGAATCAATCACAGCAAACACTTACTGAGGCCTGCCAGCCATGTCTGACCACTTGAAGTGCTTGCAGCATTTAATTTTCACAGCAGCCCTCTGAGGTGTGGATTATGATCACCCCCATTTAATGGATGTTAACCTGGAGGTTAGGTAACTTCCTGGGGTGTGTTAGTCAGTTTTGCATTGCTATAAAGGAATACCTGAGGCTGGCTAACTTATAAAGAAAAGAGGTTTATTTGGCTCACGTTTCTGCAGGTTGTACAAAAAGCATGGCACTGGCATCTGCTCCTGTTGAGGACTCAGGAAGCTTCTAATCATGGCGGAGAGCAAAGGGGGAGCTGGTGTATCACATGGCAAGAGAGGGAGCAAGAGAGAGATGGGGGGAGGTGCCAGGCCCTCTTTAACAACCAGATCTTGCGTAAACTCATAGAGTAAGAACTCATTCATTGCCTCAAGGACGGCACCAAGCCATTCATGAGGGATCCTGCCCCATGACCCAAACACCTCCCACCAGGCCCACCTCCAACATCGGAGGTCACATTGTAACATGAGAATTTGGAGGGAACAAAAAACATCCAAACCATATCACCAGGGTCACTCAATAAGTTCATGGCAGAGCTAGTGTTTATTAGATTGGGTTCAGCTGTCAGAGACAGGAAAAAAAAAATCTGAGTAAGGCATAAACAAGATAGACATCCTTTCTTACAAGACAAAGATTCAGGGCCAGGTGCGCTGGCTCATGCCTGTAATCCCAGCACTTTGGGAGGCCAAGGTCGGAGGATCACTTGAGGCCAGTGATCCCAATATAGTGAGACCCTGTCTCTACAAACTTTAAAAAGTAGCCAGGTGTGGTATGTGCGTGTAGTCCTAGCTACTTGGGAGGCTGAGGAGAGAGGATCACTTGAGACCAGGAGTTGGAGACTTCAGTGAGCTATGATTGTGCCACTGCACTTCAGACTGGGTAACAGAGCAAGACTCTGTCTCTAAAAAACCCCCCAAACCCACGAAGTTTTGAGGTATACAGTTTAATTCCAGTACAGCAGCTCCATAACCATCTGCCACCCAAGTTTTTCTTTCTTGTTACTCTACCATCTTCAACACATGGTCTCTGCCTTGGGTTGCCAGATAAAATATAGGATAGCCAATTGAATGTGAATTTCAGATAAATAACGAATAATTTTTTTTTAAGTATGTGTCCCATGCAATATTAAATAATCAAATAATTTCTTTTTCTTTTTTCAGACAAGGTCTCACTCTATAACTCAAGCTGGAGTGCAAGTGGCACAATCGTGGCTCACCTCAGCCTTGACTTCCTGGGCTTAGGTGATCCTCCCGCCTCAGCCTTCTAAGTAGCTGGGAGTACAGGTGTGCACTGCCATGTCCAGCTAAATTTTTGTATTTTTAGTAGAGACAGGGTTTTGCCATGTTGCCCAGGTTGGTTCCAAACATGAAATCTTAAAATTAACTGAAGTATTAAAATTGTAAAATATTTTAAAAAGTAAGTACTTTTATTTGCTAAACCTGGAAACCCTATCTCTGCCTCTTGGTTCAAGATGGCTGCTTATGCGCCAGCCTTCAGGCAGCAGGAGGAAAGGGGGTAAAAAAGGGCCTCCTTTCCTTTAAACAGTCCTCATGGGATTCATAGCCAAATCAATTTCTCAACCCACATTGGCTACACATGGCTTTTGGGGAGGCTGGAAAATATGATTTCTATTCTGGGCAGCCATGGACTCGGCTAACAATCAGGTCTTCTATATTAAGAAAAATGGATATCAGGGGTCAACTTAGTTTCTGTCACAGCTTTAGAGTTTTGGGGCTTCATCACCCTGCTGTTCTGCCTTTTCTCTATTTCATGAAAGAAAGGGTAGAGAAGACACGTTTGTATTTCACACAGACCTCTTTGGTTCCTTTTGACGATTTCTGCGTGGCTCTTCTCTGACTCCTCCGTGCATTTGCTGCTAACAACCTGCTCATGTGAAATGCTTCAGAGCCCTGCCCTCAGGCTCACGGAGCCATGTTGCCTACACCTGGGAATTTGCATGGCCCTTAGCCAGTGACTTAACTGTGCAGAAGCATGAAAGCCCAGCTCCCTCGGCCGGGGTCAGGATGAACGCATAAGTGTAATTTACACTCCAGAGCTTATCTGCAGTATCAGGCTGAGGCTGGGACTCCCCTGAGTGTGAGCCTTGGCTTGGCTTCTTCTCTTCCCTGTCCTGTTTTCTTGACTGCCTTACTGGTCTGTTCTGGAAGCATTTCCTTCAAAAATCATGCGCACACAAATCCTGGTTTCAGTGTCTTAGCAGCCTCAGATAAGGATTTACCCTAGAAAATATAAATAGGAAGTGGGCCAGCACTTTAGAATACAAAGCTCTTCTGTCATTGCATACCCCTCTGTGATGAAGAGGCTGAAGTGACTGGCAAAGCCCTTGAGTTTGAATCAGGTCACACCCAGCCTTATGGGGCAAATCTTGAGCTGCGACAACTTGTACCTAGTTGGACATTTAATACTTATTTCAACCTTCCTCCAAGCTGTATGTTTTCTAAGGGAATGTGTATTAGTCAGGATTTGGTCAGGAAAACAGATGGCATTTGGAATTTTAAATACAGAGGGATTTAACACTGAAGGTTAGGTACTTGCAAACCAGTTGGGAGAGCTGGAAGAACAAAAGTCTCTCAGATTTTCTCCAAACTTCCAGAGCATCAGAAAGTACAGTGAAGAAAGAGCACGCCAGCCTGAGAGACCAAGGTAGCTGATTCTGGGGGAAGTGTCTGGAGGTAGCTGTGAAAGTTCTACTTCCTGTGCCCCTTGTGTCTGTCTGTCTGCTGTTACAGGAGAAGCAAAAATAATTGTGGCTTCTGCCTCTCCAGCCTTCCAGGTCTTGTGTCAGTAGAGTCAATCCTCATTATTTGTGGATTCCATATTTGCAAATTCACCTGCTCACTAACATTGATTTGTAACCCCAAAATCAATACTCACAGTCCATTCACGGTCACTCTTGGAAAGAGCTGCAAAAAACTTGAGTTCACCTAAAGCCCATGTTCCCGGTTGAGCTGAATAAGGCACCTCTCTGCCTGCTAATTTGGGCTCTCGTACTATGAACAAGTGTTATTTTGGCCGTCTGGCTAGTGCCATGTTTTTCACATTTTTGTGCTTTTTATTGGTGATTTTACTGTTTAAAATGGCCCCCAAGTGGAGTGCTGCCATGCTGTCTAGCATTCCTAAACACAAGAAGGCAATGATGTGCCTTATAGAGGAAACTTGTGTTAAAAAAGCTTTGTTCTGGCCAGGTGTGGTGACTCGTGCCTGTAATCCCAGCATTTTGGGAGACCAAGGCGGGTGGATCACTTGAGTCAGGAGTTCAAGACAAGCCTGGCCAACATGGTAAAACCCTGTCTCTACTAGAAATACAAACATTAGCTGGGCATGGTGGCAGGCACCTGTAGTCTCAGCTACTCAGGAGGCTGAGGTACGAGAATTGCTTGAACCTGGGAGGTGAAAGTTGCAGGGAGCCAAGATTCCACCACTGCACTCTAGCCTGGGCGACAGAGCAAGACTCTGTCTCAAAAAAAAGAAAAAAAAAAAAAGAGAAAGCTTTGTTCAAGATGAGTTATAGGGCTGTTGGCTATGAGTTCAATGTTAATGTGCCAACTATATATATTTAATAAGATGTCTTTAAATAGAAACACACAAAAGACAAGGTTACATATGGACTGGTTCACAAAAATATTCTACCAGAGGCTTGCAGGAACCTAACTGCATATCTCCGCTAGGAGCAATTGTTCAGCATTTGTTAATTCAGTGTTTGAGAATTGAATAGATCATAACTACTGTGAATAATGAGACTGAATGATACTTCTCATTGATACTTCTCTAACTGGTAACCCATTTGGCAAGGAATGCTGGAAAATGTAGTTCCCAAGCTTCCAGACGCTGTGATAGATGGAAGACCATAGAAGGAAAAAATGGTACTAAGTTTTTGACAGATAATCCAGGACAGTATGTTAAACCGTGTAATGTTTTTAAAACTTTTTAAATGGTTGCTCTAGGGTTTACAATATACATATTTAATTAATCAATATCTACCTTCAAATAATATACTATTTCATATGTAGCATAAAAAAAAGAGTGTACTTCCAATTCTTCCCCTCATCCCACACTACATTTACATATCCTATAAACACACAATGCATTGCTGCTGTGCTGGCTTTAGACAGTCATCTTTTAGAGCAATTTAAACATTTTAAAATTAATTTTTATTTACCTTTATTTGTTTCATTTCCAGCCCTTTTCATTTATTTGTGTAGATCCAAGTATCTGTATCATATCTTATTCCTCCTACCTATAACATTTCTTATACAGCAGTTCTGCCAGCAATACATTCTCTGTTTTTGTTTCAGAGAGTATTTCTCTTTTACTTTTTATATATGTATGTTTTTGATGGACGTAGAATTTGAGGTTGACGTATTCTTTTGTTGTTGTTCAACATTTTGAAGATGTTATTTTATTGTCTTCTGATTTGTATGGTTTCTGATGAGAAGTATGCCATGATTCTTATCTTTGTTCTACTTATGTAACATGCCTTTTTTCTCTGGCTGCCTTTATAATTGTTCTCTTTGTTGGTTTTCAGTAGTTTAAATGATATACATACCTAGATTTTTGTTTATTTGTTGGGTTTTGCTTTTGGTTTTTGTTTTACCCTGCTTGGTCTTTTCTGAGCTTCATGGATATATTATTTGGTGTCTGTCATTTATTTTTGGAAAACTCTCAGCCATTATTCCCTCAAATATTTCTCCTGTCTTGTTTGCTCTTCTCCTTCTGGGATTTCAGTTACATGTACTTTAGACTGTTCAATAATTTTCCACAGCTCTTTGATGTTCTATTATGTTTTTTCTCCTATTACTTTTTTCTTTTTGTGTTTCAGTTTGAATAATTTCCACTCACTTATCTTCAAATTTGCTGATTCTTTCCTCAGCTATATCAGTCTCTTGATAAGCCCATCCAAGGAACAGCAGTGTTTTTCATTTCTTGCATTTCCATTTGATTATTTCTTAAGACTTATTCTCTCTGCTAAAATTACCCATGTGATCTTCCATGTTGTCCGTAAGTGTTTATTCCCAACTCTCCTTGGAGGCACCTGTCTTTTCCTAGAGGTTGGGTTAGTTGGTTGCCCTGTGACCTCAGCTGTCCAATGATTTCAAGGTTAAGTTGTGATTCGCAGATTGTCTTTCCTTTCTGGTTGTTGCTGTAAGGGTGGGCACAATGCTTTTACCAGCCTTCTACATCAGAAGCAGACTGCTGCTTTTCAGAGAGAGATGTTTCTGTAGAAAAAGTACAAGACTTAATTTTATGTCTAATTCCTGATTTCTTGCAGATCCTCATGCTATGCACATATAACCAAATCAAGGCACCAGTATTTACTATAGAATTCAAGAGGAAAAGCTCAGTCTCTGCAGGAATGGTTTATAAACAGTGGTAAGTAGTGTAAAATGACAGATCAAATGTAACATGTTATCCCCAATTGCAGGTGTGGTAGGTTCTTAAAAACAGCCCCCAGTGAATCATGTCTCCCAGTTTTCACATCCTTTGCAATGTTTCTTTGCAGCTCTTTCCATCATGAGGTGGAGTTACATCTCCAGTCTTTGAATCTGCTGTTCTGATCAACAGAATATGGCTGAAGTGACATATGTGTTCGTGTCTGGGTGAGGATGGGGGGCATTTAAGTCTGGGGCTTAGGAGTTCTGGTGGCTTCCACTTTTGCCTGGGGGATTTACAGCCACCATGTGAAGAAGCTCAAATTAACCTGCTGGAGACAGAAGCCACTTAGGAGGAGAGCCAAATTCCCAGTTATATTAGTGAACCTGGCCAACCCCATGAAAAGAGAGAGGCCCAGCCATCTCAGTTAGCCCCAGCCATGCAAAGCACCTCAACTGAGCCATCAGACATGTGAGTGTGTCAATTTTGGGTTTTCCACCTCCAGTCAAGGTACTGCAGCCCCAAATCCTGAACCGCAGAACTGTGAGATGTAAAAAGGTAGTTGTTTTAGGCTACTAAGTTTTGGGGTGGTTAGGAAGCAATAGCTAACAGCAGAGACTTGTAGTTGCTCCACAATATCTGTTCTCCCCCTTTTCCTCTTTAAAAGGAAGGCTGTTTTCTAGCTGGTTAAATGGCCACCTAAAATAAAAATTACATTTCTCAATTTTCCTTGCCACTAGATACAGCCATATGACTAAGTTCCGGTCAGTGAGATGCAAGTAAGAATGGGTATATTCAACTTTCAGGGTAGTTTTTATTTTTGAGGCCTTTATCTTACCAATATATCAGAGTTTAGCACTGGAAAGACAAGAATACCATGACCATCTTTGCTTCCTACCCTACCCAAATGAGATATGAATTGCTTTGGGGTCTGTTAGGAAAAAAACAAGAGCAACAGCAACCCAAGCACTGTAGTATAGACAGGCCATGAGGATTAAAAGGTCAGCGGAGAAAAAAAGGAGCTAAAAATGATATGGTGAGCACCAGCGGAAAAGACTATCTAACCGACTAGCAGTTTCTAACATTTTGAGTACCTTGAAAAATAAGTTTTGGTGAATCTTCTCATCAAAAATGAATCTAAATCAAGACATTAGGCCTTTTGACTTTCGGCATGGAATGTTCTCAGGTTAATAACACAAGACTGGTACCTGCACCTTAATTACCCACAGCTAGTTTCTGGCTGTGATCTTGCTGTAATCGAACTTATGAAAATCTCCTTGCTATATCCTGGACCCAGGTAAATAGTCCCTCCAGGTGTGGTAGAAAGTTGAGAGGTTTGGTTAGAACACTGCATGGGAAACCAAGACTAGCATAGATGCCTTCCTAGGACTCCTCTTCCTGTTAGCATTAGGCCTTGTGTATTCTTCATCTCTCTTGATTCTGTCACCTTCTCTCTCTCTCCATGGCCACTTTCCTGTGTTCAGCCTTCGTAGTTTCTGTCTGGGGCTCCCTGTCCTCATGTTGTCACCTTGAATCCATTCTCTACTCTGCACCTAAAGTAATTTCTCTAGAGAGTATATAAGATTCATGACCTACCTGTGTTTACAATCCCAGCAATTCTCCCCAAACCTTCCATAGGAAGAAGAAAGCCGCACTCAGGCTCTGTGTGATCTAGCCCCACCTTCTTTCCTTCCCTTATCCTTCCATTCCTCCTCTTTCACTTGCTGGATGACATGTCCAGTCACTCTGGATGACTTGAAAACTCCTGAAGCACCCCAGCTATCAAACCCTTAGAGGCTCTTTCCTGGCCCCCTCTTCTAAGACAATTCTTTCTTGCCTTTTAAGACGCAGATCATGACCAGGTGCGGTGGCTCAAGTCTGTAAATCCAGCACTTTGGGAGGCCGAGGTGGGCAGATCACCTAAGATCAGGAGTTTGAGACCAGCCTGGCCAACATGGTGAAACCCCATCTCTACTAAAAGTACAAAAATTAGCTGACATGGTGGTGGGTGCCTGTCATCCTAGCTACTCGGGAGGACGAGGCAGGAAAATCACCTGAACCGGGGAGATGGAGGTTGCAGTGAGCC